>NC_079427.1:15435036-15505036 GCF_026213295.1 Gadus chalcogrammus | reverse complement strand
AGCAGGTCCTCGGTATATTGCCATGTTTCTATAGTAGCCCAGAAGGGACAAACGGCTCTAGAAGGGGCACGTCTTTTATAAAACGCTGCCACAATGGGGCTTGATGGGGGGTATTTCGTTTGTGTTAATCTGCAACCTCACTGCTTGATAGAACTAAATCTCAAATGAAGCTGATTTGATACTGATGATTTTATATATGTAGAGAAGAAATGTATGGTTTTATGTTAAAAGATCTTCTCCTTGTTCCAAAGTAGTATTTTACATTATACATTTAGTTTCTTATATTTGATTTAATTAATGAAACCCAAGCCTCATATTTCCCCCTCATACTGCATGATATACAGTATTTAAAATATCATAAAGGATTTGTGATAATTCTACATAACATGTGTGAATACTGTTGTTTAACCGTGGCTGCTATTCTAAGTAAAAATCCAACAAGTTAAAGCCTCTTATAAACGTTCCCCCCCCCAACAATTTGGCATTTCACAGACACTTGAATCCAAAATGATTTGCAAATAAGGCTGAGACAATCAACTACGAAAAAAAGGTGCTGCACAATCATTCCTTTCTAAATCGAGCATGGGATGCCAGTGTTTCTGTGCTTCTGTGATTGAAGGGTGCTAAATAAACAAACTTGCCTAGCCTTGTCTTCTTTCCTTATAATCTGTGTGCGAACCTCACACTCAAACATGAATTGCCTTCCACTTCATTTAGACAGCTCCGGACGGTTGGAAGAATTCGGTGCGTCACAACCTCTCTCTGAACAAGTGCTTTGAGAAGGTGGAGAACAAGAATGGGAACTCCTCCCGCAAGGGCTGCCTCTGGGCCCTCAACCCGGCCAAGGTGGACAAGATGCACGAGGAGCTCCAAAAGTGGCGTCGCAAAGACCCCGTCACCGTCCGCAAGAGCATGGCCAGGCCAGGTAACTGCAAACCGCAAGCACAATTGGTTAAACCTGCACTATGTAGGATAGCAGCCTCTAGTGGCTTGAGTTGTAACTACAGTTACGTCGATATGATATAGCGATATAAGGTCCTCATCCTCATCAGTTTATCTGGGGTCGGGTCGCGGGGCAATATAAGGTGTTTTGGTTTAAATCAATCCTCATTCTACTTCATGTGCATGTTTGCGTTGGGTTCCCCCCAGAAGACCTGGACCGTCTCCTGAGGGAGAAGCCGGAGAAGATCTCACAGCGCCAGCCCTCCCTAGCCAAACGCTCCCCGCTCTACGACCGGACGAGCATGTCCCTCCACCCTGCCGATCTCCGGGAACCCTGCGCCGCGACGGCCCACTACCCCCACCTCCTGGCCCCTCCCCAGCAATGTGTCTATCTTACCCACCCCACCCCCCCACACCCCGCGGCCCCCCGCTTAACCCTTTACCCCCCCTGCCGACAGCAGCCCTTCTCCGGCCCCGCGGGGGCCTGTGGGGGCCCGAGCTCCGGGAAGACCCTGCCCCTCTACCACGCCTCGGCACACACGGACTACGCCATCGTCCCCGGGAGTGTGCAGGACTGGCTCTTCGAGGTGGACGGCAGCTACGACGTGGACACGCTCAACCCCAGTCTGACGGACCTGCAGCTCCAAGGTATGGCAATGATCCAAGGGAATACCAATTGAATAACAGTGAACTCTTGTGGCCATGCGATGCAATGACGGTGTGGGTTTTAATGTGTCTTCTCTTGTTTACTTTAGTTACATACCGTTTTTTTTTGCCTTATTTAGGACACTTGTGGGAGGAATTGAGAGACGACAGCCTGGTACCCGATGCACTGGCAAACACCACCACCACCTTTTCAATTCCCATTGACCACATCCAAAATCACAGTCTACAGGCCTCTGTCAATCAAACCTCACAGGACATTGCCATTGGTCTAGGGAAAGAAAGGGTGGTATTGGACGGCCCCTTGGACAGTGGGGAAGTCGCTGAGCAGCACCACATCCTATATCCCATGACGTATTCAGGGGTGGAGAGCTTGGCGGGTTATTTGACTTCATGCCCAACTCCTATTACCTTAATATAGAAAATAGGAGATGTGGTAGGGAGGACTTAGATGCACCCGCATTACTGAAAAAATAGATTAAACATAGACGATGCTGCTGGCACTCCATTCAGCACTTTTTCGATAACCAACTCCTCTTAGCATTATCTCAACAATGTAAATCCAATGTCAATTCTGTCATTTCTGTTTCTCTGTTTTCATTGTAAGAAAGCCAATTTAATCTTTGCAATGCTATGTGGGTTAAGTCAAGTCAAATATATTTGTGTACCTGTTGATCAAATCAGTTTGATGAACAACAAATCTTCAATTGTTTTATACTTTTGGGGGGCATTTCTTATCCAACCCACTTTACTGTAACACCTCAATAACCTCTTAAGAATTTTACTAAATGTTTTTGCAGTACAACATACAATTTGAGTCCATTCTTCCATGAATTTATTTAGTCCATTTGTACATTTGTAGCAGAAATCATTCAAGTCTGCACTTTGCCTATATTTTTTTGTTATGTTTTGTTATGTTGATATTTTTTTAGGTTTGTGTACGCGGTCATCATGGAAAAGAGAAACACAAACTTCCAAAAAATCACACGTTTATTGCAGTGATGGAATCGAAACTGTCCAAATGTACATGTCTTTTTTTAAATACATTATATATTAATCACATTTAATATAAATAAAATAGTTTTTTATTAATACTGAATATGCACTGGATATCAAAACAGGCGTCAGATTTTGACCATTAACTATTCATTTGATCTGACTATACAAAACGTCTATTTAAAACTCTTTTTGACATCCTACTGTAAGAATAAAGACCTGACAAGATATCCACATCAACAAAGTACCTCCCCTTTCTCTGTGATACCCTGACATCTATGTGACCTGACCTTCGCCCTACTCCAATGTTGAAAAACCATGAGTAAGTGAACATGTTCCTCTCCATGCGCCCTCTAGATATTTGACCAAAGACAAGCTTCCCTTAGGAGTAAGAAGAACAAAAGCAATGCTGTTGATCTGGGATGTGAGAGGTGGGTTGAGGATGAAGGCGACACACACCTAGCTTTATGGTTTCACCTTCCACCTCACTGCCTCCTCTGCTGGTCAACAGGACATTGAACCTACAATAAGTAAAACCCACTAAGAAGACACACACTATGGCTATACTATGACTTTGTGTCTCTGTGTGTCTGCATACATACGATTGCACACACGGATACTTACTGTATGCAAACACACTAAGGCAAACTAACAAATACCATAGGACAGAGTCTGTTTTTAAGGGCATCCACCAGGATGTGGCGGGGGGACGGTGGAAGAGGTGATGTCATTGTTAACTGAATTAAGCATGCGCTCATCTCTTGGAAGTCCTCAACCGCTGGTTTTCTATACAGTTGGATTTTGTTTAGCGCTAGAATAACAAGGAGTGATACAGGGGTCACAGAGGGATACAGGGTCATGGAGGGATACAGGGGTCATGGTCTGATACAGGGTACATGGTGTGATACATGGGTCTTGGGGCGATGTGGGGGTCATGGTCTGATACAGGGTACATGGAGTGATACAGGGGTCATGGGGCGATGTGGGGGTCAAGGTCTGATACAGGGTACATGGTGTGATACAGGGGTCATGGGGCGATGTGGGGGTCATGGTCTGATACAGGGTACATGGTGTGATACAGGGGTCATGGGGCGATGTGGGGGTCATGGTCTGATACAGGGTACATGGTGTGATACAGGGGTCATAGGGCGATGTGGGGGTCAGGGAGCGATACAGGGGTCATGGTCTGATACAGGGTACATGGTGTGATACAGGTTCATGAGGCAACAGAGGGGTCATGGAGTGAGAGAGGGATCATGGAGTGATACGGCTGTCATGTGGGTGACACAGGCTTATATTCTGAATTGGGTCAGTCAGAGCAGAATAATAGTGATATAATCATAATAATCCTCATGGTGTCACGCCGGGGCCCCTACGCCCCCCCGCTGTACGAGTAGTCGGCCTTGTTGTGCATCACCAGCTGGTTGTCCACAAAGTAGAAGCTGTCGGACTGCGTCTCATAAGGGTGCAGGATCATCTCTCGCACTGGTGGTAGGAACAAACACTCAGAGACGTCACAATACACACCGTTTAATTATTTTACTGTATTAGTATTGTTATTGTACATGGCTTTATTCTTTTTTGCATCTCTGTGTGTGTCTTTGGAAGCTTGTGTGTGTGTGTGTGTGTGTGTGTGTGTGTGTGTGTGTGTGTGTGTGTGTGTGTGTGTGTGTGTGTGTGTGTGTGTGTGTGTGTGTGTGTGTGTGTGTCTGTGTGTGTATGTTTGTCTGTGTGTACTGTGCACAGACACACACGCACGCATACGCACCCACGCACATGTGTGTACAGCCAAGCTACTCACTGATATCCTCAGACAGCGCGGGGAACTCGTAGATGTGTTCACACGTGTTCTTGCTGCTGGGCATGCAGAAGCCAAACTCAAAGTCAAAGCTCTTCAGCAGCTGCTCGCGGAAGTAGTGCCTCTCGATCATCCGGAAGTTGTTGATGGGCGTGTCTCCCACCGTGAACTCCACCCTGGCAGAGGAGAGAACAACGTGAGTACACTGCTGTTTGATAAGGGTCCTCGGTGCAACCAGTTCACAGTAAAACATAGCATACCAATGGGTTAGCATTGAGACTTCTAAGTCTGGAAAATGCATGGATAGTTTTGAATTAATAAATGGTAGTGATTAAGATTGGTTATACTGACAATATGTTAGAAAGTATACATACAAGTAAACAAGTGTTGTACAATAAGTGTTTATTTTCCATCAAGTAAATTTAAGGGAGTTGACTCTGATGTTTTGATTTATTGGCAAAAGCTAGGAGTATGATGTAGGTCATCAGGTTTGTTAAGAATTTCTTTACACTAACAACACCTGGATAACATAGCTACAAGAGGTGAAGGCCTATTGAAATGTGGATGAATGGGTATTCATTTTTTCTTTATTGTTGTGATTGAACACATTCTCTATCAATATATTAAAATGTTATTTAACACCTGCTTTTCCAACGCCATATGACCCATCTACAATTTTATGCCACACACTAACACACCTTTTGGTTTCAATGGGATGCTATCACTCGTTGTCCCAACTTACGTGGCTCCAACCTGCCGTAGGTGAAGGAAGGCCGGTGTGAACTGGTATCGAACAAACCGGCCAGCATTAGGGTCACAGTCCCTTTCTACAGCCCGCTACAGAAACACACAAGGATTACATGATCTATTTCTATGAGAGTATATCATTGAATCCATTTTTTTGACCTGTGACCCAATACCATGATCTACTACCACAATGGACAAAACATTGACTGCATTTTAGTTTGATTTCAAGTTTCAATTAAATAATAATGTATCTGTTTCTTATGCAACAAAATACTTTTCTAAGATCAACCAATCACTGATGTTGTGGCATTTTTCCTCTCCAGCTATGGTAGCAATCTCACCTGGCATTGGAGGTTTGGTAATCTCAAACAGTACTGTGCCGGTCTCCATGTCTCGGATCTTAAACCTGGTGAAGTCGATCATGTGGACATTCTGCTCTGGGGAGCAGAGGTAATCTAAAACAGACAAGCAAGCATGTATTCAATGTGATCATATGTTTCAATGCATGGAACTCTTCCATACATCTATGACACCACGAAAAGCTATTAGACTAAGTTACGGGATTAGTCCTTTGAGTGTTTAAGAACTAAGTATCATTCACCCTTAGGTCAGCTGGTAGTAAGCTTGCATCCCTATGTTATGTCTCACAGATGCATCTACTCATAGATTAATCTGTCCCATAGAAAACTGTGCAAAGACTAAGTCAAATGTATCATCATGGGGTATTAAACAAAAACACTCTATATTGTATCCAATAATACCTGTAGCTTGGCAGGCGAAAGATTTGCATAAATTCCCGTCTTTGCATTGACTTTGTATCAATCTGCCTGCGCTTTTGGTGTGAATGCACGGTAAGGCTATTTTCACCGGTCCAATAGTTCAAGATGGGATGTTGACGTAACTACCCTTTCCTGGTTACCAGGGCCAGTGTAATCCCACCTCTGCTCTATCCCTGCCAGAACCTCACACCAGGGTGAGAACACCCCTAATACAAAAAACATGAAATTGTATTAACAATATGGATGTGTGTTGTGCGAGTTAGCCAGACAAACAGAGAGAGAGAGAGAGAGAGAGGAGAGAGAGAGAGGAGAGAGAGAGAGAGAGAGCGAGAGAGAGAGAGAGAGAGAGAGAGGAGCGAGAGAGAGAGAGAGAGAGAGCGAGAGAGAGAGAGAGAGAGAGAGAGAGAGAGAGAGAGAGAGAGGAGAGAGAGAGAGAGAGAGAGAGAGAGAGAGAGAGAGCGAGAGAGAGAGAGAGAGGAGAGAGAGAGAGAGAGGAGAGAGAGAGAGAGAGAGAGAGAGAGGAAAGAGAGAGAGCGAGAGAGGAGAGAGAGAGAGAGAGTAGAGAGAGAGAGAGAGGAGAGAGAGAGAGAGAGAGCGAGAGAGAGAGAGAGAGAGAGGAGAGAGAGAGAGAGAGAGAGAGAGAGAGAGAGAGGGACATAGAGACTCCACTGCCGCTCCCGACGGGGTAGGATTAGTAACTAAGAGGCTTATATTGTTTTACCATCACGTGGATTGATTGACATACACAATAAACTCACACGCACACACACACACACACACACGTATGCACACACACAAACACACACACACACACACACACACACACACACACACACACACACACACACACACACACAAACACACACACACACACACACACACACACACACACACACACACACACACACACACACACACACACACACACACACACACACACACACACACACACACACACATTCTCTCCCTTCGGTTGAGCTTGGAAGCAGATGGGCCAAACAGGCTTTAGCCAATCTCTAGGGGATATTTTTAGGTTAGGTGTGAATGTGTGTGTGTATTTGAGACTGTGTGTGTGTGTGTGTGTGTTTGTGTATGTGCACATGTTTCTTTAAAGGATTTGGATCGTCCAGAAACTCAATTCCCAGCGTAGTGCTAACGGTTATTGGTTGTAGATCGTTACGAATGATCATAGATCCTGCCCAAGGTCGGAGGTATCATCATTATAATCATCAAAACAGCTCTCCACCAAATTGGCATCTCTTCACTTAAAATCTATGTACAATACACATTAATGGTAGCATAAATAATACACCAAAAGAAAAATAGCTGTATCAAACTTTCTCCCAATTTTATTTTTATTGTTTCACATTACAACATTCACATATTTATCCATTTGGTCTCATCTGATATCCCATTTTATTCAAGCAAACTAATCTCATACTGTGACACTCCAGCGAGTGTATCTTCAGTAGACCCTCAGGTGATAAAGTAATGTATTATAGCATATGCGTTACGCTACGTTGCTCTTTACATGCAATGAGCGTCGTCTTCACTGACACCAGTTGTTACGTGATCTTCTCACTGGTTAAATCTCAGCCAGTTGAACTAGGAGGTAATAAGGGAGGTCTGACTACATCACATGCCTGCTGGACTTGGTGTCAACAGATCTCCATGTAAGCCGCTCTGACTCACAAATGGCAACTATTTCTCTGTTGCCTCCACACTGTAAGAGGGTTAGGCGGTTGCAGTGTGATGCAGTGCCTTTTAGTTCTGCTTCTTATTCCGATGGGCGGCTTATCCTTCTGATAATAACACTGGAGAGCAAGAAAAAAACTCTGGGCCCGACTGGAGGCTACATCTGCTAAATCATTAACAAAAAAGGAGGAAAAAAAGGCAAGAATAATAAGCATTTCCTATAAGAGGAAATGCACATTTCAACAGAAAGGCACAAGGCAGAAGGACGTTGCCCTATGATATAAAAGAACACAGCCTCCGGAATTCATTAAGATTCAAAATTATCAGATGAATGATATGAATCACATCATTTTCATGATTAGCATTAATAATTAGCAAACACAATAAAAAGAGGGTCCATGCTGTTGCCTCACATACACATTTGTGCTCTATAATGACTCGATGTTTCTATCCTATATAGGGTGCATCTCTAACTGTGCCATCTGAAATATTATATATAATTATAAGCCAGCTCAGCCACCAATCTTTCATCTTATTCAAATAAAGATTACAATTGTTGTATGTATGGTATGTAAGACTAGAACATGCATGTTTACAGCGTTATCAACCCGTCAGCTTCTAAGTTGTTCTATCAAAATGCTATGTCAGACTTTACAGGCTGACAGCAGGCAGCAACAACAACACCACCATGTGGTGTTGTTGACCAGAGCCCTCTGGTCATTATGCAATACAGGAAGTCACGTCAAATCATTTGAGGTTCTAGCTACACTGACATTTACTCAAGAAATCAACTACAGGACTAAAGTAAAGTATATTGGATGAGATAACAACTGTCAAGGAAAATATATGTCTTTGCATGTAAATGCATGCGCTAGAGAGAGAACAAGCGAGTGAAAGAGAGGGAAAGAGAGGGATAAAGAGAAAGAGAGGGATAGAGTGTGAAAGAGAGTGAGAGGGATAGAAAGTTAAAGAGATATTGGCCATGCATAAATAAAAATACACATCTTTAGCTGCAGTATATCTGAGTGTTAACCTCACTATCTTTAGGTTCAAATGACATTGTTATCTATTTGAAAATTGTACACAAATATAACACCTATGGCTTTATCCAGTATCAAGAGCATTGACAATTCTAAGAGTGTTAGATATGACATTGAAGCATGCATGTTTGTTGTTGCCATCGATCATTTTGTGTCTCTTCGTCTGTTATTAAACATTAAACACAAAGGAGATGCTTTTTTTTTCAGAACACGCTTTAACCAAAACTTTGGCAGACTGCAAGAGAAACCCATCCTAGTAAAACATAATCACACAGATCAGTTCATGTCACGCCTCATCATATGACTGGAAATGCATTTTATCCAATCAATTCAATACTAACAGGTTTTCTGAACATCTGCCTGGGTTGTTTTTGTGGTTGGCAAGAGGCTAAACATTTTTCCATATGCACTTCACACAACTGTGCATGTACCAACACACACAGACACTTGCACATACACACACATATGCACGCACACAAACACTTAAATACACACACACACACACACACACACACACACACACACACACACACACACACACACACACACACACACACACACACACACTTGCACACACACTTGCCCACACTTGCAGACATTTGCACACACACACACACACACACACACACACACACACACACACACACACACACACACACACACACACACACACACACACACACACACAAACACACACACACACACACACACACACACACACACACACACACACTTGCACACACACTTGCCCACACTTGCAGACATTTGCACACACACACACACACACACACACACACACACACACACACACACACACACACACACACACACACACACACACACACACACACACACACACACACACACCCACACACACACACACACACACACACACACACACACACACACACACACACACACACACACACACACACAGATTTTCTGAACGTGCACACGTCAAGTGCTCCACTTCACTTCCTTTAACACTGTCACCTAGCAACCCTCCTTGTGATGGTGTGCCAGCTGGATTAGCTTGTCGTTTCACTCCTCCTCGTCCACCTGGCCGCTGTGAACCAACCAGCTCAGTGACTGGGACACAAAGTCGCATTTTTTTTTTGTTGAATTGATTTGCTTTTGGTAAGTCTCTGGCGCTTGCCCATACTGTAAATAAGGAAGGGAATGAGGCAACGCTGACATAACTCAACAATTTACCTCCATTGGATTGGTTCCATGTTAACCGACATTTAAATATTTGAACATATTCCAGTAGGCAGAATGGTTTCCAAAATGGTTTTCGGTTCTTCACGTTTACAGTAAGAGAACATACTAAGGAAACGAATCACAGGTCTTTAGACGTACATGATATATGAAGACATGCTTAATTAAATAAACACAAGGACAGTTATTCCCTTTGGCAGCCATTGCAAAGGGGAGACATGTTCTAGAATGATGTGTGGCTATAAAGGCACATAATGTCTGACATAACATACATCCGCAAGTAGCATTCATACAGACCCGGCAGGCTTCCGTTTATAGGCCCTTAATCCCTGAGATTAGGTCCAGAATTAGCGACTTTTCTGCCACAGGGTTTGGCTCCAGATTATGTTTTTCTTCTTCTCTACAAATTATTACTATGGCAGCTGGTTTACGACACATGCGAAGGAGATGCATGCAAATATGCTGGCGTTGGAGCCTGGATCAGACTAAGATACGGCGGTAGGGAGAGACCGGACGCGTTAACCCTGCATAACACCAGGGCGCAGATGTCAATGGCAAAGGAGGTTGTTCCTTTTCATATCAGGCGCCTATAGGTGACTGGCATGCTGTGAGGTTCATGGAGAGGATAAGGTTTTAGCAGCTGAATGCAGATGAGATTGATTCTCTTATCTTCCTCGAGCTTGTAGGAGAGAATAGACGAGAGGGTCGTTGTGCTGTCAATGCCTGGTGCCGCCTGAGGACATATAGTTGGATATGGTTTCAGAGGCAGAATTTATGTGCTCTCCCAAAACTATTAAAGTAATGACCTAATAGGTCAGGGTGAAGCTGTTTAACATAATGTTTGAATTGTCAATCAGAAAAGAGTTTGTGGTTCAATTCTATAATATATGACACATGATCAGAATGGGAATTAGAAGATGAGAAGTGTCCAGGAAGGACAAGGCCCAAATTTAATTTTTAATTTTATTATAGTATTCTATTAATTTATTAAAATAATGTTAGTTTAAAACCTCCTCTCATGCGCCACATAGTATTTTTGTACTGATTGTAAATGGGCTCACTTTTTATGAATCAGTGTTCTGACTGAAGGCCTGATGACGCTGTTTTTTTAATTGACACTGTTACTAAAACAATTTCCATGTATTTTGCAATGAAACATTAAATACAAAATAAATAAAAATTGAAACCAGGAAAGCAATACAGTCATTTCAATGTCTGTCTTAGCAGAGTGAAATGGTGAACCAGAGTGAAAGAGGGAAGGATAGTAAAGAGGGAAATAGAGTGAAAGAGAGTGAAAGAGAGGAAGCGCTACGATGAGAACCAGAGCTTCCTGTTATCGTTAGCCGTTTGCGTATAAATCATTACAGTTTTAAACATTTCTGAACAATGGTGTTCTTAACCTTTCATCTTCTTACCGGAAACCACCCCCCCTCGGCCGTTGCCTCTATTCTGCTGTCTGGTGTTTGAGATGGAGATGGTGTGACTTCAGGACATCATAAGCCAGTATAGTTTACTTCCCTGCTGGTTGCCCGAAGATTTGTACTACCATCACAGTGGATTTATTAGGTTGTCGAAGGAGGGGATGGTAAACACCTGACTGTATTTTATGTCTGTGCGGGACAATGTTCTGTACCTTCTGTAGTTTAATGGCGTCACAAAGCCAGCGGGTCTGTGCTGTGGTGGGTTGAGTGTGATCTCTGGCCCAGCAGTAATACCCAGCCTGGTGCTAAGGTCTTAAGGCTACATCTCTTACCAGTGCAACGAGAATCTTGGAGGGAACCATGACAAGATGAGGATATTACTGCATGCTGCTACTTTATAGTATATACTACTGCTTTATAAGAATATCAAAAATAATATATATATATATATATTGAGATATATATATATATATATATATATCATTTATTCATATATATATATATATAGAGATATATATATAGAGATATATATATATTGCAATACAATGGTAATACTCAAGGGTGCGCACAAACAAACACAAACACAAACACACACGCACACACTGCACACACACATACTATGAGCATCCAGCCCACACCGACTCATCTTTTTCTCAGATAGAGGGCAAAAGAAGGCTTCTGTAGGGGCTGGTATTCAATTGTACATTTTGTACAACTATTTGAGCGACAGTTTTCAACAGGACTTCATATTAATTTGAATTGTCTTTAATATCAAAAAACTTTGAACGTAACAACACTGGGAAGTGTTCTGGGGAAGAGATTTTGATGTGTTGTGTTGTGCATTCAATTTGACAGAGGATGAAAGGTGAACTAACATCCTTTTTCGCCAATCCAGTTGTTCCAATTCCAACATGGCAGCCGCGGGTTTAACAACAACACATTCTGTTTGGATTCCGACATCATAAATGAACTGAAGCTTATCTGGTCATACAAAATGCCACAATTTCCAATGTGTCACATGAGAGTAGAGATAATACTATGCCATTATACTCTGCCATCGTTTTTTTTTATATCTCACTGCTGCAGTTCTGCTAATGTATTTCCACCAAGGGGTCCCTCAACCATCAGGGCCATGTGTGTGTGTGTGTGTGTGTGTGTGTGTGTGTGTGTGTGTGTGTGTGTGTGTGTGTGTGTGTGTGTGTGTCTTTGTGTTTGTTTGTGTGAGTGTGTACGTGTGTGTGTGTGTGTGTGTGTGTGTGTGTGTGTGTGTGTGTGTGTGTGTGTGTGTGTGTGTGTGTTTGTGTGTGTGTGTGTGTGTGTGTGTGTGTGTGTGTGTGTATGTGTGTGTTGGCTTGTGTGCATGCCTATGTGTGAGCACAATTGTGTTGCCACGCTTTCATAGATTTGTGCCATGGGGAGATGCTTGTGTTTGTGTGTGTGTGTGTGTGTGTGTGTGTGTGTGTGTGTGTGTGTGTGTGTGTGTGTGTGTGTGTGTGTGTGTGTGTGTGTGTGCGTGTGTGTGTGTGTGTGTGTGTGTGTGTGTGTGTGTGTGTGTTATCCCGGGCCACTCTGTTGGTGATAGGCTGACTGCTGGTCACTGCTCTGAAGTGAAATGAAGTGTTCCACTGACCTCAGGAAATTAAATGTTCCACTGCTCAATATGGCAGACAAGTCCGACAATGGGCCGTTTTTAAGGGACATTTTGATACAATGATCACTGACGTATTATTTAATCCCTAATTAATGTTCTTAGTTTAAATATATTGCAGGCTTTTCACTGACCATCTCGAGCAGTTTTTCGTGAGGATGATACTAAACAGGGTAACTAAGCTGTCCCCATGTCGTGCAAGTTATGGACCTATACGCGAGGAGAAGGGGGGGTGGGAGGGGGATCACTCAACAAGCTGTTACTCCTTACTGTGATATATCTAACGTCACAGAACGACTTGCCCTTTAGTACGTCCTCCAGCTCCTAGTGTCGCTGTCCATGGTATCGACGTACCCTGCCACTCATGAATCAGACGCATGAACCGTTCTGAACCAGATGGCAGAATATGGACACTTAAAGACCCCCCCCAGCTGGTCGAGGGGCACCATGGATTCTCGACTATTGTACGATATATATATACGATCGAATATATAGAAGCATTGACCAGCCATCCTTGTTAAACTAATGTTAGTTCACTTACTTTGGGTGATCTTCTGTAGCCCGAGCACATCATCGGGCGAGATGATAGAATTTGTGAGCAATTCATCTTCCTTGGTGCTCGGCACACCCGTGTCCGAATTGCAGCCTTGTTTCACTTTCATTTCTGCGGGCGCGTTTTGCTGCAGCCGATCGGGACAAGGTTTGCTGGTGCTCTCGGTGCCTCCGTCGCCACCACTAGACGTATTAGCTCGGGCCGATTTAGTGGAGTTGGAGCTGTTAATACACACAGCTTCTGAGCTGTTACAAGAATAGCTCATTCTCCGTGCCTCCTCCCCCTTCCTCCCGATCTGCTATGGATGCTAATCAGCACCAGGGCTCCGAGCTCGACTCAAGCAGGCCGTTCGTCTCGTAACAGGTATTTAATCTTAGTCCGTTTGGCTCCTTAAAAACCGACTGACCCTGATTTGGTTGGCTACGTCTGCCCGATGCACCTCACTCCTGCAGCGCTCGGAGTGGCCGCCTGGTGGGGCAACCAGCAGCTCAAGCGGTGATAGGCTGCCCGCTCACCATCCTTTCGCCATCCTTTCGTAGATCATACTGACATTTTTCACACTATAGCTTCTATACCTTTTATGTAAGGTATTAGGTATTTTCTTGCTTAAGGATCGATCATTATTTAAGTTTTAATTTATTTCGCTTATATATAATCTTATTGTTGCGTTAGTTGCTGTTGCTATTTATAGGCCTATATCTGTTTTTAATTAATGTAATTTCATAGGGAATTTATATTTTCTGCTCAATTAAATATACAATTGTTTGAAGACAATCGAAGATGTGTTGTAAATATGAAACAGAAAATCCAATGATACAGAAAGTGTTTTCTTCATAATGTTTTTTATTTCATTAATTTAATTCATTTTCAGTGGAAAGTTGCTTTCCAGATGCCAGCATCCCTGAGAAAGTGTAAAATACGATTCTAATGGTCCTGCCTCATCAATGAGGTGGAGGAGGTCAGCCAAAAGATCGTAACAGGTGTGAAAACTACCTTGAACAGCAGTATGTAACAGGCCTGAACCACAGGCTTAACACTACATCAACGACTCTAGATGTCGAGGTTCTGTAGTTGCGCTGATGGACCAGAGACCGTTAGGGTATACTGCCCCCTTTCTGCATGACGATTGTAATGCAGGAGGGTTGAGGAAGGCTGAGAGCTGTCCATGGTAGTGTAAGGTGTGAAGTAAGTGACTTAAGTGTCCATCCCTTAAACTCGGTGCATCTCAGTCGAAGGAGAACAATTTCAAGAACAGGCTCATGGTTCCTCTATAAATACAGCAAGAAACGCATTCTCAGAAGCAGATGTAAAAAAAAAAATCAGGTTGCGTTAATAAACACAAACGATTTTAACAACTCCATCTGCCCAATTCCACGTATCCCTTCCCCTTCGTTCTCTGAAATGCATATTTGTGCTAAAATGGTGTGAGGTCTTCAGACAAAGAGCTTTGCTGTCACTTTTCCCGCTGTCACCCTGAAAAGTCTTTCTACAGAACACAGGTCCCAGGCTGTCCTCCAGGGCGGCGGCACCCTGGCGCCTCTGTCCTGCCGCTGCGGCCGTGTCTCTTAGTTGCTCATCTCGAAGCAGCCCCTGCGGTGTGTCTGCATGTCCCTCACTCGGCGCATGGACTGGATCTGGGGGTGGTTGGCGCCCCACTCGTTCCACTGCTTGTAAGATCCCATCTCCAGCACGTACTGGTAGCCACGGTAGCCAGGGTACTGGTAGCCCACCCAGCTGTTGAAGAGAGAGAGAGAGTGAGCGATTGCGTGGGTCATGGTGTTTTGATTTCAAGTCGTTGTTTTGGTCATTTTATTCTATGGCATTTTCTAGGATGCTTACGTTCCACCGGTGACCTGGATGCTAGAAACACGATCCTGGAAACCGTAAGACCACAGGCTGGGGATGTCCTCGTCGCTGACCTCCATCTTGCGGCCCTCGAAGTTCATGGACTCGTACAGGCAGATCTTGTGGTCCTGGGGGTCCTACAGGGGTCATAACGTAAGAGCAGGTTGGTTACACCTTACCGTTGAGGATGTTTACACCAGAACATATTAGTGGTGGGGCAGAGGAAATGTAGCTTTTGTTTTCTATCATTTTTCATTTGAGCCTCACAACCTCATTCAAACATCATCACACCTACCACTAAAGAAACGTCCAGATGTGGCAGATGTTTATTGAGGAATGTTTTGATGCATTCATCGAAGAAGCAATGGAGGAATGAACGATTGGATAGGAGGAAAGAAAAACGCAACACAAACCCACAACGGACAAAGGGAGCAGAATGACTCACCATGCGGACGGGCCTGACGGACATCATGCGGTCACACCTGTAGCTGTTGGACCAGGTATCCCAGCGGGGGTACTCTCCCTTCTCCAGCATGAACATCTCTCCGCCCATGTTCTGCATCTCATAACCCACCCAGCTGGTGAAGAGGAGGAGGGGGGGGGAACAAGGACATAAGGATGAATACAAACAACATTCAAATGCACACAGGCTCAGAATGATCCCAAACCCTGTTTTTGAGGAGCGGTGGCGGTTTGAGGGTTGATGGTACTGGCTGACTCACGGTCCACACTCCACCCTGATGGATCCGATCTTGTCGAAGTTCTTCTCGCACAGGTTGCGGCACTCGGCGCTGAGGTCCATCCTGCGGCCCTGGAAGTTCTCGTACTCGTAGACGTACATCTGGGGACCAGAATGAACACGTCACTCCCTGTTGCTCTCAAGCGGAGTCCCATGGCTTCGGGTAAGGAGGATGAGCGGAGGGTGGATGTGGGAGGAGCGGGACCTACCTTGTGAGAGCGCATCCCCATGGCGGAGGAGCTGCCCATGCTACCCTGAGCTCCAGTATGAGACATGATGTGATCTAGTCTGGGGAGCAGAGACAGGGGAACTGCCGGTTACTAGACGTGTATATTCTGGCCACTGTTTTAAAGTATTATTGAAAAAGCATGCAAATATCAGTCACTGTGTTTTACAGCAGTGTTTATGCATATATATCTTAGACAGGTTAGGCATGTTTGAGCGATATGCCTCCTACAGTGGAATTTCGGGTCTTATTTTCAACTCCTAAATTTGTCAATGGTGTGTGTGTTCAATGGTCAAAGTAGAAAATAGATGCTATGTTTAATTTTCCTTAAATTGGAGTAGGCCAAAGATTGAACTTCCTGAATGTGTTATATTCCATATTCCATCCATAAATTGTACGAATTTTCCAGTGTTCGGTCAAACACCATTATTTACAACCTCAACATTATGTGACAGTTATATAAACTGTCCTACACCTGACCTTTCCCGCCAAACAAACATTTGACGGCAATATTCCAACTCCACAGTCCGAAATCGAGAAATACCGAAAGATCCTTTCTATTTGCTAAGAATGAAGCTTTAATTATAGATTCACAAATAGATCACATTTCGACTATCCACTCAATATATATTTAGTTCCAAATCCAATAAGTCTTTCTGAGAGGAGAGCTACAGAGCTGAATTGAGCTGAAACTTACAGAGCAGTGTGCGTTCAAAGCGATCGATGGTAGGGAAGTGATGTACTTTGGCTGCTTGGGGAGGGATATATATATGTACATTACATATCCAACCAGGTTCTATAGCTCCATGCAATCTCTCTCCTGATTGGCTGAGAGGAATTGGGTGCATTGTGGGGGGGGGGGGGGGGGGTGGGGAGATGAGAGGGGTCATGGGTCACGCTGTTCACTAGTGACTCACTACCGCTGACACAACCGCTTGTTTTGTTGTGCAACAGTGGGGACTCACTGTCAGCAGAAACACACACATCTCATTTAAACCTGGAGCACAGTCCACACACAAACACACACACGCACACACACAGACACACACGCACGCACACACACACACACACACACACACACACACACACACACACACACACACACACACACACACACACACACACACACACACACACACACACACACACACACACACACACAAACACATAAATGCACACCCACGTGCGCACACACCCAAATGTGCCCACCCACATTCCAACACACACACACACACACACACACACACACACACACACACACACACACACACACACACACACACACACACACACACACACACACACACACACACACCACACACACACACACACACACACGCACACATCATTGAATCAAATTAACAAAGCTTATTCTTACTCCTGCTAATATGTTTTTGTGTGTATGTGTATTTATTTATTGTTACATTGTTACTTTTGATTTCCTAGCTATGTTCCCATTCTCTTTTCCTGTGTGTTTATTTCATCATTTCTGTGTTTTGTATTGTCTCCAGCAGGACCCCATTGTCTGTCTCTCTTTTTGGGCCGGTGCCATTGTGCGGTGGCTGGGCTCAAAGCCTTTGATCCGTGTGTGTGTTAATGTGCTGACCTCAGGGGGCCTCCCCTCTATTCTGTAGTAACCTCTGGTGGGTTTGTCCCTCATTTCATCATGGGAGCATATGCCTTCCAATACATACTCACAGCAAAGCATATGTTGACGGTGGATGTATGCATCGGTACAACTACAAGCAGTCACGATTATGTGCAAGAATTGGACCCACTACCTTTTTAGTATGTTACTTTATGTTGGATTTATTTGTCAAGGCAAATGTTAGTTGCACATGTTGTCATTGTTTTTTTGTCAAAAGTAATGCTATGATCCGATTCTGATCATGTATGTTGTATGTATGGTGATGTTAGACGTATTGTCAGATTTATATATTCAGACAACACAGACAACACAATTTGTAAAACTAAAAACATTTAGATGTTTTTAATGTAATTTCGTTGACATTCTATATTGTGAAAAATAATCGAATCAAATGAGGCAATCATTAAAATCCAAAGATTCCCAAGGTAACACTATATGCTATAATTGCCTGTCAACACATTCCACAAAATCAATTTATATGATCTATTTATTTATTCAACATTAGATTGAAACAATGCATGATCCCTGCCTGGGATACGCCTCCTGCATGTGATGTGTGTGCGTTTGCGTTTGCGTGTGTGTCTGTCTGTCTGTCTGTCTGTCTGTCTGTCTGTCTGTCTGTCTGTCTGTCTGTCTGTCTGTCTGTCTGTGTGTGTGTGTGTGTGTGTGTGTGTGTGTGTGTGTGTGTGTGTGTGTGTGTGTGTGTGTGTGTGTGTGTGTGTGTGTGTGTGTACGTACATACGGACGTACATATGACTGTGTGTGTGTGTGTGTGTGTGTGTGTGTGTTTGTGTGTGTGTTTGTGTGTGTGTGTGTGTCTATCTGTGTGTGTGTAGCATTCTCTTGGTAGGGAGGCGGGCCTTTGTGTTACAGGCATGTTACTCGCATGGCTGCGCTGGGCATGCTCAGGCACATGCGTGAAAAGCTGAAAGGAGAAGGGTGAGGTCAGCTGAGGTGATCACACACATTCAGATTGTAAAGACAGGGTGACGAGATGGGCCAAGATTGATGTGTGAGTACCATCACAATGTCTGCATGAACCTCCCACTGTTAGCCACTATTTACTGTTTTACTATCATTACCATTGAATGTATGCTATACTAATATGCCCCTCCTTTCCCTTATTTCTAATATTTTGCGTACTGATGTTTTTCTCCTCCTCCTCCTTCCTGTGCTGGTAAGAGACTGTGAGGGGATATTTTCTGGACGTGTTTGGGTCTGGATGGCCACACCGGCTCTGGGCACCGTGCCCTGTGGTCAGTCCCTGCAGCCAACAACCCAAAGCCCGGTGGCTCAGTCCTAGACAATGGACAGCCAAGCAATGTGCTGACTCCTTCCCCGAGCCCCAGGCCTGCTGGGCTTCCAGGACCGACATGTATAAATAGACCTGTGATGTCCGCAGGTCAGGACATGGTTTGACTCTGAGCACTGTGCACCAATTCAGGTAAGGCCCCTTCACATCGTTCAGCTCTTAGCACGAGAGGCACGCCACTGTCAGGTTATAATTGGACGTCAGGTGTCTTTGTCGTTTTTGTCGAGCCTTTAGCACGTAGAGGGAGGTGCTGTTTTATGGCTTGATCTACTAGTGACACCTCTGGATGGATGATAGTATTGACATTGCTTCGTTTTTAACCTTAGAGGGCAACAGTATTAACGATTCCGTTTCAGTAAAGGTACAATTGACATATGCTTTGCACTTTGGCTATTAATTAAAACAAGCTTTTATTTTACACGTCATTTGTAAATTATGTTATAGTGGAGCATATTCATTCAATTGCATTTGACTTACTTTCCACATTTGACAATATCCCAGATTAGCTTTGCAATGTTGCATGGATGTAGGATTTTCCACAGCTTCATTTGGCTTCTATTGCATTGTCTCAGATTAACTTCCTCATAGCCCTATGTATAAGGACATCAACGACACCACCCATACACCCTTATATTTGCAAGTAGGCTAATTTGTAATTCCTCTCTTTCCACTGCAGATTAATCAGAACAAGAGTTGTGACAGAATGGCTTTGACTAATCCCAACCCAATGGGACCATGGAAGGTATGTGTTTTTAATAATGTTAATGATTCAATAGAGGTATAAGGTTACACCAATCAGGGTATGCAGGTTCAATGTGTCATTCCGTACGCGTGTGTTCTCTAGATCACTGTGTACGACCAGGAGCACTTCCAGGGCAAGCGCATGGAGTTCACCGCTTCATGTCAGAACGCCATGGAGTGTGGCTTCGACAACATCCGTTCCCTGAAGGTCGAGTGTGGAGCGTGAGTCCAGTCTGATGCTCTGAAGACACGCTATAGGACAGCATGCACACATAAAACAGCACCTCTACATGGATAAGACATATAATATAAACTTCATTCATGTCTAGATGTAGTGTGCCGATGCCAATGGGTAGGAGGTGCGTTCAGTCTGCCCGTAGGCATGACTGAGCGATGGGCATAACTCCAATCGGCTGGGCTCATTAATAAGCCATGTCAAAAACAAGCTAAAGTTACCCCTGAGGAAAAGCTTCTGCTCATGGTCTTAAATAGTATGAATTCATATTTGATAAGCCAACTCAATGCCTTCAGCAACTCACAGACGCAGCCTCCCGTTCTGCAGCCTCCACTCATATCCTCTGTCTCTACGTCTCTCCGTGTGCATGCGTGTGTACGTAGCTGGGTGGGCTATGAGCACTCCAGCTTCAACGGGCAGCAGTTCGTCCTGGAGAGGGGAGAGTACCCTCGCTGGGAGTCCTGGAGTGGCAGCAACGCCTACCACATCGAGAGGATGATGTCCTTCCGCCCCATCTGCTCTGCAGTGAGTATCGGCATGGACCTCAGGCGCTTCCTTTCTGCCGCCCGTTTGCTGTTCATGGAGTCCCAAAAATAAAACATTTGCATTTCCTCTGCTCATCATGTTTGGAGGAAATGCCAAGACGTTTCTTTGTTTCATATTATCGATTAAAATAATATTATTTAGAGTCCCATTCTCAACATCAGACTGAATAATCTGGTGCTGTCCAGAATTCATCCTACGTGGAAGTGTAAATTCTGGTCTCTGTGCACCTTTCCTTCCAGAGCCACAAGGAGTCTAAGATGGTGGTGTTCGAGAAGGAGAACTTCATTGGCAAGCAGTGGGAGATGAACGACGACTACCCCTCCCTCCAGGCCATGGGCTGGGCCAACAATGAGATTGGGTCCATGCAGGTGCAAAGTGGAGCGTGAGTATCCGTCCACCTGAAGTGTCGCTCTCATTCAGTTGTGTGGAAATGTATCCTTATTTTCTTATGAACGCAAAAACATTGAAAGTGGTAGTCCAGAAAACCAATGGGTTTCGATTGCATAATAATTTAGCGTTATCTTTTTTTACTTCCACCAATATATTTAACTATATTTTATGGGTTGTGTCTAGTGTCTTATGGTATTCCTCGATCAAAGTACAATGTGCTACGTAGACACCAACCGGAGCAAAGTCAATGTACATCAAGATGAAATGCAGTATAGTTATCTAAAGCAGCTCTATTTAAAAAAAAAAAGTATATGCTGGTTCTGCATTCAATATTATCATTGCAATGATCCCTTCCTCCTTCCTGGTCCTATACCCTCTATCTTTCAGCTGGGTGTGCTACCAGTTCCCAGGTTACCGTGGTTACCAGTACATCATGGAGTGTGACCGTCATGGTGGAGAGTACAAACACTACAGGGAGTGGGGTTCCCATGCTCAGACCTCCCAGCTGCAGTCACTGCGCAGAATCCAGCAGTGAGCCCAGCATCCTCCCCGTCCCTCTCTTCTGTCCCTCTACCATCTTCTCCTCTTCCTTCCTCCGATCATTTTAGGGCTTGGGCCGTTCTGTCAGACCTGACACTTCTGCTGTGTTTACATTCCCTTAAGCTGTGCCATTACAAAAGATTAATAACGAAAGAGCAGATGCCAAAGAACAAGCTATTTTGATGGAATGAAATTGCCCATTACCCATTAGAGGAGAAACAGCGCCCTCTGCTGGTGGTAGTGGGATAGTGAGGCTAACTGCTAAAGGTGTTGATGCAGAGCACACTTCCCTTGCAGAATTCTTTGAGAAAAACAAATTGGCTAAGTGGAAAAATAAAAACAAGATATTAACTTTCTCTGATGTCATGTGTCTTTCAATTTTTTCAGGGTATATTAATATATTGCTTGCTTTTGAAAAACACACCGCACACACCACACACACACACACACACACACACACACACACACACACACACACACACACACACACACACACCACACACACACACACACACCACACACCACACACACACACACACACACACACACACACACACACACGCACACACACACACACACACAGACAGACAAATTAGTGAAGTTGAATTATTTACTTACTAAATATAAAGGCCTTTTACAATTTGGAGTATCTTATAGACAAATATAGTTACAAATATATTTTTTATGTTCAAAGTTATTGTAAAAACAAAATTAAGTGTTGAATTGAAACACCTAATGTTTAGGAAATCCATTAACGTAAGTGTCTTCACTTAAGCAATTTATTCTGCTGCTACTTTTGTGTAACCTAATTTTGGTAAATATTTAATCCCAAAGTAAAAACTAACACATCAATGCGGACACCTCTAGAAGACAGATGCTACAATTGAATTGATCCATTGTTTCAACAGAACAACAAACCCTTTAATTAAAACACAACAAATGGTTGTTGCTGTTGTTGTTGCTCTTGTAGTGCATGAACTCAAGACAATTCACTGTTTTATGTAGCCCTTAATCACACAGTTAGATTCTCAAAGGGTTTTGTGGCCACATTTAAAGATCCCCTCTGCTTTGCCCCCCAAGGAGCAAGGAAACACTTCCTTAATTATCATGGAAGAATATTGGGAAGGAAAGCAGAAAGAGGGATCACTCCTGCTAGGGATGGTTCGGAGTGCATATTGTTAGATTGTTTGGAAATGGCTTGGGCCCATGAGTGCCCAATGCCCATGGGGGTGAGGTAGAAGTGCTGGTGAGTAGGCTGGTAGCTGTCAGGTGGGGCTGCCCACACGTCCAGTAATGATCACTCAACCAAAAACCAAAGAACACTGAAGGGTCAGACTAAGTACGCCTCATTACAACTTTTCATATTTCGCACATTTAGTCCAGCTATTCAACATTTTTATAAACCTCTTATACATCATTACACCTATTTTCACAAACATTATGGCTTTGTTCAAACGTTATCCATTATCTATTTGTTTAACTTATTTTTTACTTTATTTGTTTCAAATTATTTGACTTTTTGAAAACGGTGTGCATGTTTACATTGTGGTGACCGTGTGCATGATGTCCAACCTCACTTTGCACTACAAAAACTCACCACATTTTCTGCAGACACTGCATTATATTATTACAATAAATATAAGTGCCAGCAAACCATAAACCGTTTTTAAAACATGGTAATATGTGTTCAGGGGCCAGGACATTATTGCGATGGGGGGCCAGCTCAGGCCAAACTCACGCAGCGGTCACTAAGACCCCGGGAACCGTCAGGCCATAACCAATGAATTAAATAAACTGTCTTATGGACACTATAATTGTCTTTTAGGCATTCATTTATTGAGGTAAACTGTAGCATTTTAAATGCAATATTTTTTTATAATGTGAAAATATAATACTTTAAATAAAAATAATAAGTCAAAAATAAGATCAAAATAATAATACATATATTTCAGAACGTTTCTGTTCAGGATATATATATATATATTAGTGCTGTCAAGCGATTAAAATATTTAATCGCTTGATTATTATACATTATTTATACAACGGGGGGCCTGAATCCAGCGATCTGATTGGTTCCTAACTGTTGTATAATGAGCGTATACATAAACTGCTATGACGCCCAATCATGTTGTGAAAGTATCACTCCGCGCCTTGAAGTGGAAAGGGTCAAAGAATACAACCGTATTTTACTAGTGAGTGTGTGTCGAGTCATTTTGCCATAATTTTAACAGTTGTATAAAAGCAATAGCACAGTCACTGAAGCCTAAAATCGGCGAGTGGACTGCAATAGGATAAATTGCCGGCGAACCGCTCTAATCGGAGCCTTCTCTCCGAGGGACGCTAAAGTGTGTTGCATAGCGACCGTCGATGCGGTAGCGGCAGCCAGGAGGGACTACTTTTTGGTAGGTCTTTAATAAAACGGCATACTTTACTTTCTTGTTTCTTTTTGAATGTAGTGTGTCTATGACTTTCGTTTCGCCATAACAGTAACCGTTGAAGGGGGTCGCCGGCCCTCCGCTGCGCATCGGGGCCGGACAACGCCCCTTAAGGGGCCGTGTCCAAAAGCCTTTTAAAAGGCGGAGTGCCTGTCTGTAATGCATTCTCTATGGCAGGACGCGCAAGCAGCGCGCCTTTTAAAAAGCCGCCCGGGGCGGTTTAAACGCTCTGCGCGCCTCGCGCTTTGAGACGCGCACCCCAGTTGAAAACAGTTGAAGTTTTGAAGAAAAGCGCTCCATGTCATCGGCGCTTTTTTCGAACGACCAACAAAATCGAGGAGGAGGCAAGGCTAAAAGTATACACAGAACACAAACTGAAACAACTGAAACATGTCGGACGAAAGTTTTAATAACAAGCTGTGAGTGAGTGTCCGGTCCTGTACGACCTCACGTTAAAGGTGGTATTCCCGTACTGCCTCCTGCACGATTAATGCTGTGGGACACTCTCCTCCGGGCAACCACGACAGGCGCAGGGGGATCGTCCGCAACCTCCGCTGCCACGGCAAGAAGCGCTATTAATCTTGCATTCATTTTCTAAAAAATTGTAGGAGCAACAGAGAGGACGTTCAGGTGTCAGGATGCCAGATGATGGAGCCAACAGATAGAAGCTGTATATCTATGGATACAAGCGATGATGCGTATTAATGACGTAAACGAAAAACGCTCCGTGCGCCTTTTTTGAAGGCGCGCACAAACGCGTTGAAAGCAGTGCACGGAGCGCTCCGCCTTTTAAAAAGGCTTTTGGTGGACACGGCCCCTAATAGTGGGTATAATGAGCACTACCACAGCCTGGCGTGATCTATTGCTTAAATATATATATATCTATATGGGGTGGCCATCCTCTGACAATGGTGGCCGTGCCCCCCCCCCCAGCCTCCACACGAGGCTACGCCCCTGTATGGTGTGATCTTCAACATGGTAAACTAGGCCATTGTATCGTGTATGTATCACTGCTTCTCAAATAAGACTTTGAAAAGAAAATGGGAGGAAAATGTAGCACTTTTCCTGACGTCGATGCGCAAATGCGACGACCAAGGGAAATCGGCGGCCAAGGTGGAAAAGTCATGCAGAGCTCCTTGGCCAGTATTGGACGCGGCAATCAACATCAACTGCTGCACAGACGCGGCTCCACACATCCACACACTCCCTTTTTCCTCACGTCGAAGAGTATATTGACATCAGGAGCAGAGTGGAACGTTTAAAAACAAAAACTAAAGAATTTGAATTATGTTTTCTCTAAATTCGCTCTATTTTAGTAACAGCGGGAAAAGAAAAAGGCAAATAATACTATTTTGACGATCATATAAGACATATTGCGACGTTTTAAAAATAAATAAATAACGGGTTTGGTTCACGGCCTCTGAAATGATATGAATGAAGCTCCGCCCACAGCTGACGTCACACGGAAGCCGCCTCTCCAAGGCTTCAGGGAAGTTGTGGCAGATAGGCTAGGTTGTTGTCTTTGTACAAGGAGACATTAAGCTAGCCAGCGAGCATAACATTTTCTCCCTTCACGTTATATACCTACATATAGTGTATGGTTCAATAGCTAGGTGGAACGGAAACACGGCGAACCAGGCAGTAGTATGGAGCCTCATATACACGTTTCACTCTTCTGCCTCTTTATTGGTGTCGTCTCTCCGAGGGACCGCGGAGGCCAGTGTGGACACTCGTATCAACCGGGAGTGAACAACTACAGCAAATATTACAATTATTCGGAGTTGACGGGGCTTCTTCAAACCATGGTCAATACCTATCCCCCACATCTCGAACCTGTCCAGCGTAGGGCGGTCCGTCCAGGGCAGGGAGCTGTGGGTCATGCGGATCACCAAGGACCCCAACACAGACGATCCGGGGAAACCTAGGTTCAAATACGTGGGAAACATGCACGGCGACGAGACAATATCCAGGCAGGTGTGGTGTACCTTGTGGACTATCTGCTGACCAAGTACGGTGAAGACCAACGCGTCCACGGAGCTGGTGAACACCACGGATATTTACATCATGCCCAGCATGAACCCAGACGCTTCGAGAAGTCCGTGGAGGGCGATGTGCTGGAACCGATGAGGGTCGTCTAAACGCAAGAAAAAATCGACCTCAACCGAAGCTTCCCCGACCAGTTGAAGAAACGGTGGTTACTAAAGGAGATGCCCCAGAGTATGGTCCATATTCAATGGATATTGGCCAAAAAGGTGAGTGGAGAAATCCACAGCACACAGCAAACTCAAGTGTAATATACTTCGATCCGACTAACCTGTCCCTTTACTTTACAGTTTTTATACCTGCTCCCATCACAGTGTTTATGTGACCTATTCCTAGCTTTGCACTTTGGAATTTCCTCAGTTCGACCACCAATCCAGATAGTATGTTTGTTAGATTTTAATATAGTGTTTAGAGACCGAAAAACGGTGTGGTCAGTGAGAAAGTTATCCATGATCTCTTCCTTTTCAAGCTGTGATTTAGACTAGGGATTGTGATTGGAGTTCAGCCATGTCATTTTTAACATTTTAACAGGCACTATCTGTTGAGGCAGGACAACAATATGTGACACACACCACACACACCATGCTAAATAATGCATCATCGTATAGTAATGTTTTAACATTTCGTTGGAATACTTGCTTGTCATTTCCAACTGGTCTGGTTAAACCATTGAACCTTCTTTCCCCCAGGATTTGTGCTCTCGGCCAACCTGCATGGTGGCACCGTGGTGGCCAGCTACCCCTTGACGACTCAAGCCAACCATCAGATTGAGGGTTCATACAGCCGCTCAAGACGATGACCTTTTGTTTCGTTACTGGCCCGCGTCTATGCAAAAAACCATCCTGTGATGAGGACCGGCCATCCCAACTGCCCTGATAATCCAGATGAGAGCTTCGAGGAAGGCATCACCAATGGAGCCAGGTGGTATGATGTACCTGTAAGATGCTTCCTTCCTCTCCTCCATTTTATTCAGGCCAGCGACGCGTAATGCCTACGGGAAAGGGGTGTAGTTGATATTCTCACGCCCGTCATTATTGTTCCCCTGTTCCCCTGGGGAGGGGGGGTAATTGCAGGACCACTTTCACTCACAATATTTTTTGTTGTTGTGCTGAATCACTGTTTGGCCGAAAAAGGTTGCTGACCAGAAGTCGGTTGTTAAGCTTGACCTTATCTAGACGTCCTTGTCATTGAGGAACAAAAAAGACAGACGGTAGATACCTGCGCTGTGTTGCATGGAGATGAAGTAGTGAAGGCTGTGTGATATTCTGTATCTTGAGGGTACATGTGCTCTAGGGAGATGTTGCCGACGCACCAATAAATGAGTGGATAGTTTTCTGTGAATGTATGTTTCTTGTCACAAGCATCTCCCTAAATTTGAATCCAACAAGAACAATGCTAGACGTAGGCTTTCCTAAGGTACATTATTGGTCTTTATAATCGAAGATGGCATGAAAGGTTTTTCATGTTTCAAAGTACATATTTGTATAGCCCTTTCAGCACTTTACTACCGTAATTACAAACCTAAGCGTCTGCTGCTGTTAATATAGCTGGATTATCGTTGATTATTCACACAAGGCTGGCAGTCAGCAACAGGCAAAACAATGAAGCCAAACACTTTGCAATAGATGGGCTAGTAGCAGTTATTGCAGGAAAGCGTTCAAAACTCTAACCAGGCCTGAAGACAAAACACTGTAGTTGTAACAAAGTCTTTAATCATAGAGGCAGATTAGGAGTCTGCGGCAATCCGTTTCTCGGACAGGCGCTCAATTCCCACATGGAGGCACCGGCAGTTGGACACGGTGGCACGACGTGCCATCAATCAATCTATGGAAATACATGTCTCATATCCAAACACCCTCTAGATTGTGGTGATGTGAATAGGGTTGCAAGTGTCCTGCGGGCGGACAGGAGCTGGATCAGCCGATCAGCTGCCCTGGTGATCAGAGGGGGAGGCCTTGGTGAATGGTGAAGTAATAGGAACCTTTAGTCATGGCATCAGAAGGATTTCTCTCTCTCGCTTTCTCTCGCTCTCTCTCGCTCTCGCTCGCTCGCTCACTCAAACATTTCGTTCCAAAGCATGTGCAGGATAATCCTTGTGTTTTGCTCTCGGATTAATGCGCAGTCACCTGGATTGATCACGGAAATGAATTGTCTCGATTTTAAAAAGTGGGACAGAGAAAATAAACCGAAACCAGATGATCCCTGGTTCTGTTTATTTTCTCTGTTCACAGAACGTCTCCGTTATGGTCAAGGGGGGGTCCATGATCATGTCATTGATTGTGTAAACATTTCAGTTATGTAAGCCTAATTACTAATGGATATGGAATGTAATCATGTTATGCATTTTAAACTTTACAGTAGACATTGACTCAAGATAACGCTGGGCTGCTAGGCTAGTACACAGACAAACTCACCCACTCTCTCCCTCTTTACTGGATGATCTTCTGGGTTCGTTTAAAAATTGAAAAGCTTTTGAGTCAGGCCCAGGAGATTAGGCCAAAAGATTATGGAAACTATTTGTGCCTTTTTTCTCTAAAACTACAAATCACTTTCTTTAAATCTGTTGAGAAAATATTAAACATACGACTTCTAAACATGTTAGTTACCATAGTTTCCAGTCAACAGGAATAAGTACACGTTGTAGACTGGAAGTTAATAATGCCTCCTAAACTTTATTAACAGAGTGGCTACGGTCTGTGTGACCTGGTAGCTTTTAGAACAACCCTTACTGAACCTCTGAAGGCTCTGCCTGGTCAAATGTGGTCGGTCGCTGTCTGAATTTAAATGCATAACGAGGAGTAATAAGTAATACGATTGGATATACTTTATTATCTTATCTAGGGACCTCCTCGAAAATGTGATGATGCATCTCAAGAGGTTTATCCTAATAAATACTTTTAGATTTAATTGTATATTATTAAGCATGAAAAAACATTTGATGGAAGCAGCCTTTGGTAACCAGACCCCTAGACTAGTTTGGTTCCATTAGCTCAAGGGATGTTTTTGTAAAAGGGCTGGATGGCGCCCAGAGCCTGCCACACACAAATATACACTTTAATCATGTGGATTTAGAATTACAAAAGAAATACAATTTTAATATTTTTTTTTAATAAATAATAAAGTTCCTTTATATATATTGTTTTTCCCTTATTGTTTTTAATCAAGTGGTTCTTACCCATTTACCTGGCAAGAGACTTGGCGATTTATCAACGCAAGCTACTTCTCTACCCTTTTATAATTAATTTGAGTTGGTCTTTGAGTGGGTTCATCTTCACATTTGAATTTGCTTTAGTATGGGTTGCATTGTAAACCAGATTCATTTTAGAGTATTCCTTAATTTGGATTATATGACATTTTGATATCAAATCTATGCACTCAACACCCACAACTGGTGATAGTGGCTGATACAATCTGTTGCCCAGGCCAAGGCAACAGTTGGTTCAGGGCTCGGGGTGTGCCCACCTGGATCCTGTATGCAAGAGGATATTTACGTTTAGGGAAGGCATTTTTTCCCTGCAAAACAGAGTATGTTTGCCTTTAGTCTCAGTAGGCAATGACGCCTGATACAACAGCCCAGTTCAATTAATGCTGCTGAGCTCTTGAGCATGCCTGTGGTATACATCCTGCTTATTAGCTTCTTTGTTCTGTCTTGAAATGAAAATCATCCGGTTGAGCGTAAGGCCATTACTCATAGGATCAGGTTCAGAAGGCTCTGCGGCCTCTTGTTGAGGAATCCTTGAAAAACAATTCTAAAAAACAAAATGGCCCGTCTTGTTTATAGTCAAACCTGCTCTTAGTCCAAATCAAAACTGTCTCATGACCTGTATAATCCACGCTGTGTTTTACATGTTGGGTCTAGTGGAGCACAAGCACATGCTTGTCTATTGTTTGACTGAGCCAACGCCATTGTGTTGCCTCAGTCAAACTAGGAATGCACTCATGCCTTATCAACGCAATGCATCCCTGCCTGAACTATGCCAAGAAAGATTGTGTTAATGAAACTTTACAAATTGAACTCAAACCATAGTGTTTGGTTAATGGCACAATCTGTGAAAATTGAAATACCTTCCTTGATATTTCAAAATCATTTTTAACAATATATTTTTTATACATGCAGAGTATACATTTTTATATCAGTCACAGTTGCACATTTCTGTTTTTTACTATGACCTGGCTTGTCCTAGAAGGTATGGTAGAGCTCTGTTTTACATTGGATACATTTGTCGCAGAATATATGGTACAGCTTGTTTTACATTGGGGAATATTCCCAGAAGGTATGGTAGAGGTTTGTTTACATGGGGGAATATTTGTCCCAGAAGGTACAGTGAAGGTTTGTTTTACAGATTGGGGTACATTTGACATCTTCAACTTTCAGACGTTCTCTCTGATTGGTTTTCTAAAGCCACATTAGTTTAATATTGAGTTTCAGCCGTGTGGTCGAGTAAATAATATTGACGAGGATGTAAAAAGTAACTGATGTTGGCTGTATATTTATATACCCCGTTCATATCCTTGTATATATCTTATATTTGGACACCCGTACAACCAGGCACGCGTCATGTTCTTCCTCCTGGTATAGTATAATAACGGCGTGCTGATTTGAAGCAATGCTGCTGTTGTGTTGTCCTTCAGAGGGATGCAGGACTTCAACTACCTCCACGGGAACTGTCTGGAGATCACACATGGAGCTGAGCTGCTGCAAATACCCCCCTGCCTCTGAGCTCAGGAGCGAGTGGGACATGAACAGAGAGTCGCTGATGGCCTACATGGAAATGGTAGGAGTAGGCGGTCTAACCATCACATGTACAGTATGTATGTATTCATTTACATGAATACATGTGTGGGTATGATGATTTGTTCGATGATATATTGTCCCAGAAGTAATTGCCTCATTTTGGTTTAAGACTATACTTTATGCAACCGATATCTCGATAGCATAATAATAATAATGGCATTATAATGCAGTGAATGCAATCCAACATGAACAGTGACCCTGGTGATTATGAATAGGATACCTGATTATGATTATGATTCATCTAACTGATTTATTCCCAGACTAGAGCTGTCATAAATCAACGTGGTGAATTTAAATGAATGTTGCTTTGTCGCAAATAACCTCATTATCATGCAGGCCAAACTGTAGCACGCTCGCCAGTCTAAACATTGTCTTTTTATGTTCTTAACTGCATTGATTCACATGTAACTCAGGCAAAATGGTTATAATGGCTAGGGTATTCCACTCTCATTTCCTCAGGCAAACCCTACCTGATCCTGTATCTGAAATCGCTCGTACTCACAATTCTCTACTACAGCACTTAAATGAAACTCCCGCTCTACCAAGTTGTCTCAGTCAACATAATCCTATTTCTTGCAGGTTCACATAGGGCTGCGTGGCTATGTGACAGAGGCCAACAATGGCTCCGGCCTCCCTGACGTCAGAATCGTGGTGGCAGGCATCAACCACAACTTGACCACAGGACAGCACGGCGAGTACTATCGTCTCCTTATCCCCGGACAGTACAACATCTCCGCCATCGCGCCGGGGTAGGCACTTTTCTGTTTTGGATTTGCTTCGGTAAGAAAGAACAACTAGTTTCTTAAGTGACTTCCTGCTTTGGTTTAGGCTTCTCTGTTTCCTCGTTCTGCAACAAAACTAGATTGCCATTGACGTGGATCACTTTTCTTTCCACAGGTACACCACCCCAAACGGTCCACAACGTCCTGGTGACAAGGGGAAAGCCACTGAGCTCAACTTCACCGTGACACCCGCTCCCAGCGCGCTTGTGAGCGGCGTCCCCGTGACGACCTCTGCCGCGACGTCCGCACAGAGCACCACACAGAGCACGGCCCAGAGCACCGCTCAGAGCAGCACCCCCGCGCCCGAACCCACCCCTTCCGCAGAGAACAAGGCCCCGGCCTCCAGCGGGAACCGCAGCGATACCCGCCCCCCCCCCCCCTCCCACCGCCGGCCCAGAGGTCAGCCCCCCCCTTATGCCGCAGGACTTCCGCCACCACAACTACGCCGACATGGAGCTGTTCCTGCGCAGGCACAGCGTCGAGTTCCCCGCCATCGCACACCTCTCCTCCGTGGGTAGGTCGGTGCAAGGCCACGAGCTGTACGTGATGGTCATCTCCGACAACCCGACGGTCCACGAGCATGGTATGTTGGGGAACAGGGATATGAGGGCTACGGGTATGTTTCCCTTCCTTTAACACCCGCCCATGCATGCTGGCCGAAAGCCAGGGTTGGTGTGTGAATATGCGTTTTGATTAACCATACCAGATCCCCATGTACCTTTTCACCTCGAAGTGTTGACAGAAGCTCTGTGATAACATAACACATTTATGTTGGCACTGATTGTGATCTATTACTGATGACACGGGCAAGTTCTCTCATTCAAGTACTTGAGTTAGGTTAAGGAGTGCAATATAAGAAGGGTAGTGACAGTATATCGCTTTACGACAAACACTGAGGCCATGTCAGCCTAGAACAATGCCTCTTTTGTTATAGGCTCCGGTTGAAATAAATTACTTTGATTGACAAGCACCACAAGTTTGTTTGATTGGAAAAGCTCTGTCCGAAAAGCCATGCACTGCTTTCTGAACACTCTTATATGTAACCCTGACTATTTTTACCGGTCAAATTATCAAACCTATCCCACCACTGCAATGGTGGGTGGCAGGTGTTGTATTTGGACCCTGTGTACTGGACAACAACACAACGACATGACGTCCGCTTATTTCCTCCACCAGGAGAGCCCGAGTTCAAGTATGTCGGCAACATGCACGGCAACGAGGTGGTGGGACGGGAGCTGCTGCTCAACCTCATCGAGTATCTCTGCCGTAACTATGGCAACGACCCCGAGGTCACCCAGCTGGTCAACAGCACACGCATCCACATCATGCCCTCCATGAATCCGGACGGCTACGAAGTTGCCAGGGAAGGTGGGCCGAGGCTGTCACTCACAACACAGTACACCCTTACACACATTGACACAAGCACATAGCCCTGGGAGCTTTTACATATGCATTCACCAAGGGTTGTTGCTGCTGCTTGCATACAGAAATGTTGCTTCTTTGAGCATGATTGTTTTGGCGTACCAACTTTCGTCCTGACAATGCCTTGGTTGTGAATTCATAAGTTTAGTTTTTGTGCATCATGGACACAAAAACGACGTAAAACATCATGTATAACGTCGTACCACACTGTACAGCTCATAATAGAGAATAAGTGAAACACTAATAACAGCAAACCAACCCAGTTTGAACACTTTCCTCCCTTTTTGTTTTCCTTAAAGGGGATAAACAAGGCTACCTGGGACGGAACAACAGCAATAACTTTGACCTGACCGTCAACTTCCCCGACCAGTTTGTGAACATCACGGAGCCAAGGCAGCCGGAGACGGAGGCCGTGATGAGCTGGCTGGAGAGCGTCCCCTTCGTGCTGTCGGCCAACCTTCACGGGGGTGGGCTCTCAATCTCCTCATATTACGTCTGGACAAAGTCACGAATAATGAATATAACAGGCCTTTTGCCTTTTCTGTTTAAATGTTCATGGATGAAGTGGGTTTGTGTTTTGGGACCTTTTTGACACATCTACTAAGTCGGAATTATTGCGTTGCTCAGTTAGCGTTATCTTTAACATGACATTGGTGTGGTTAGGGGTTGGGATAGTGGTTAGGGTGTAACACCCATCTCGACCATTAATATCATGTAAATGTTGGTTACAATTTCAGCTTAATTAATATATAATAAATCAATAAGAATGTATACCTTGTAGTTGAGGCTTTTGCTGGATCACTGTTGATGATTTTTTTTAAATTCTGCTTGAATCCTCTCCCTGCCGTTCCCTCTAACCCAGGCTCTTTGGTGGTTAATTACCCCTATGATGACGACAGAGAAGGAGTCTCGCAGTACAGCAAGTGCCCCGATGACGAGATCTTTCACCAGGTGTCTAGAGCCTACGCACAGGTAACATGACCCCCTCTCTTCCAACGGTCGATTTGATGTTCAGATGCTAGCTCCCTCCAGCACATGATGTTGAAATAATTTGCCTGTGTTGTGTGTTTGTGTTTGTGTGTTGAAGGAGAACGCTCTGATGCACAAAGGGCACCCTTGTGAGATGCTGTACCCAGAGGAATATTTTGGGGAGGGCATCACCAATGGTGCCAACTGGTACAATGTTCCTGGTACGTCCCTCTGTTTTGCCAAAGACTCTCTCCTAGACACAGAGAGCTCTGTACATTTACATTTACCTTACATTAAGGGCATTTAGCTTACTCTTTTATCCAAAGCGACTTACAATAAGTACATCTGTCAGTAGAAAGAGAAACAACAATATATCACTTTCAGTACATTAAAAAAGTTCATAGAAACAAGTGCCAAGCATTTACAATTGCTAGGTTGATCCATTCCCTGTATACAACAAAGATAGCTAGGGTCAGACAATGCAAAGTATTTTTAGACACTATTTGTAGACACACGTTGACTCAGAGGAATCTGTAGATTCATATCAGCTCACATGACTCTGTAGGCAAATATCAGCTGTAGTTTGTTGACAGTTGTCAACTTTACAGTTTGGCCTTGCCAACAACACACATTATATTAGAGAGTAATTATAGAATAAGATGGCATTTGGGATACCTATACTGAACAACAACTTGAAACTGTGGGCACCACAAAGTCTTTCAAATTGTGGTGCCTGACATTTCCAACACCTTGAAACTGTGGGCTAAAAGGTTTTGGTCTTTTGGTCTTATTATTAGATGAAGTGAGTGGATGTTGTTCTGAAGTATGTGCGTTACTTTTCAGGAGGCATGCAGGACTGGAATTATTTGAACACCAACTGTTTTGAGGTCACTATTGAACTTGGCTGTGTCAAGTTCCCTGGGAGAAGGACCTGCCCAATACTGGGATCAAAACCAACGATCCATGCTACAATTCATCCACCAGGTGAGGTGACACACAATACTGTGTGGGGAAAAAGTGATCATGTTAGAATCGGGATTCCATGCTTCCGCAATATATTGTTTAATTTAATTTAGACAATCTAAAGACAATTAATGGTACCTTCCAATGGAGGCAGATTGTTGTTAATTTGATTTCAACTAGGTGCTGTTCTGTTCGGCCATATTCAATAAAAAAATGACCTGGAAATGTAGAACATGTCATCCAATCGCAATATTTACCGAATCCCGATACATATCGAATTGGAGGTCAAAAATCTTTGGACTACTCCCTGTCAATTCCCGTCCCTAAATGTACTTGCAATTATTTTTTGTATTTGTCTTCTTCCTTATTCTCAAAGGAGTATTTTCTCCCCCCTCATTCTTTGCGTCGTGTGTGTGTGTATGTGTGTCCCACCAGGTCCACAGGGGAGTCAAGGGCACCGTCTCAGACATCCACACTGGTTCTGGCATCCCCGATGCCACCATTCGCGTTGAGGGCATAGATCACAACGTCACTACAGCCCAGACGGGAGACTACTGGAGGCTGCTGGTCCCCGGGACATTCAGCCTCATCGCCTCGGCCCGCGGGTAAGGGAAGGGTCACGGAGATGCATGTCTCGGCTCTGGGCCTCACTCACCTCGTGGAAGATGGCCGCAAGGGAAATAAGACTTTATTTCCTTGTATATATCTGGAATTTTCATTGAAAATCTGCTTAAAAATTAGTGCTAATCATCATTGTGTTTGGTACAATCTCTGGTTGGTCTGCACTCCAGGTATGAACCGATGAAGATCTACGCCACCATCCCAAAGACAGAGTAGAGGTGGTGGACTTCAAACTGAGCCGCGTCGGCGCCGGGCCTGAAGGCCGGCTCCCAGCGGGCCCGCCGCCCACCCAGGACCCCTCAGTGGAGGAGTTCCAGAACTTCATCCGCTACCTGTCCCAGGGCGAGGGTCTGGAGGAGCTAGTGAGGAGCACCGCCACGGAGAACAGCTACCGCTACCGGAGTGAGAGAGAGATAGCAGAGTCCCTGAGAGGCCTTCTCCTCAACTTCCCCAAAATCACCTCCCTGCGAAGGTACCTGCCCTGATTCCCTCATAGCCTATTTCCATTCTGGTGGCCTGAATATTTTTAGTCCTCTGCCAACTTTGACCTAAAGTGTTAACGAAAGGAAATAAATGTCACTCACACAAGCTAGGCTTTCAAATTGGTTTTCCATCCACCAGATCTGTAATGTCTTTCGGCCGATTTTCGTGTCTGTTAGTTATTGCAATAGTGAATGTCTTCATCCATTGGTTTGTTTAGTTTACTTGGATGATTTGATAATAAAGTCTATTGATTCTCTGTGAAGCTGGGCCCACACTACACGACTTTCAGTCGGCTGATTCTGCAGGGCCAGTCTGCCAGACGTGCGACAGAGTGGGCCCCCATAGTCGTTGTGTCTAGTGAAGGATTCTAATCTTTCTCTATATGATCCCTGTTGTCATCGTCCAGATTAGATCAAACAGGTTTGATTTTATCAGGCAAGTCTATCCATGATCGGGTGCTGTGTGCAGGTCAAAGATGCAGTTCCACAGGGGTATTTTCAACAGTCAAGGAGAAGCCAGGATGTTGGCTTGTTTGTTTTTCAAAACAAACAAGCCACACACGTGATGCCAATTAGTAAACCTCAAAGGAGGCTGGTTGAAATTGTTTGTTCTGGTTTCCCCCGTTTATGCGTTCTTTCCATGCAGATCACTGCACAAATAACCACAGAGGCGTACTGTATGGCATCCTTGTTTGTTTGTTTTCACTGCTCAATCATTCTGAATAATTTCAGATTGGAAAGAAACACTGGCCCCATCTTTAAGTATTCTGCTTTCTTGAGATATTCTTAAATTATTCCTGAATGTGAGCATTCCTAACTTTCCGTTGCCTTTCGTTTTGGCTGATGTCTAGTCTGGGCCAGAGTGTGGATTTCCGAACCATCCGGGCTTTGGAGATCTCCAACCAGCCGGATGAGGCGGAGCCTTCTGAACCCAAAATAAGATTTGTGGCAGGGATCCATGGAAACGCTCCAGTGGGAACTGAGCTTCTGCTGGAATTTGCAACCTTCCTGTGTATGAACTATGGCAAGAACCCGGCCATCACCAGGGTGAGGAGCTTCAGAATCCTACCTTCCACCGTTGGAGCAGTTCTAGTACTGCTGTCCAATTTAACATCATTTTGCTGTGCCAAAACCTTGTATGCACATGGTAGCGTTAGATAACACACATCTGCTCTCCTGAATGTACATTGTGTTTCCTATCATTAAGGTCCTTTAGCATTGTAGTCTAGCTATTTCTCATGGATCATCCATGTGAATTCCAGTAATCAATGTTCTGAGTCTTATTTCTGTCTGTCTAAGCGCTCTCCTCTCTCTCTCTTTGTCTCTCTCCATGCCAGCTCATTAACAGTACACGGATTGTCATCCTGCCCCTCATTAACCCAGACGGTAGGCAGCTGGCAGTGGAAAAGCAGTGCACCTCCACACGGGGCATGGCCAACGCTCGCGGCAAAGACCTGGACACAGACTTCTTTGGTCAGTGGTTTGGAACCTTACAAGTGGGTCGTAGGGTCAACGGTCAGAAAAGCGCTAAAGAAAAGCTCTAAATTAGTGATGCGAAGAGTAACGATATGGAGGGATTACTGGTATTTGATCTACGCAAGTTTAGATCTTCTAACTGCATATACTCTCATAATAAATGGCATGAAAACCGACTGTATTTTACTGCATTGACCCCAGCCACATGCCCATGTTCAGCACATTGAGTCTACTATGCGTCGGGTGAAATGTCATGTGCTTAAAAAAGAAACTTGATTTGACTTCAGGCAACGCTTCCCAGCACGTGGTGGAGGCCCAGCCTGAGACCAGAGCAGTGATGAAGCTTATCCTGGAGAGGGGGCAAACGCTGTCTGTGTCTTTAGATGGGGGCGCTCTTCTGGCTACCTACCCTTACGACAAACCCGTCCAGACTGGTAACACAACCCAAATACACTTTTTATTTTCCATCAGTTCATTTAACTTTTAACTCCATACATTTTAAGCAAAGGAAGAAACATGAATGACGGCCGATGGCGTCCTTGTCACTTACAACCTTGTTTGATCCGTAGTGCGTTCTTTCTCTCTAGTTGAAAAGGAGGGCACTCTGAAGTACTTGGCTAATGTGTACGCCAGAAACCATCCCAGGATGCATCTTGGAGACCCCAGATGTCCGAGCACGGGGCAAGGTATGAAATTGGAACTAATGCTATATAGTATTAGCCTTACTGCTAAGGATTAGCATCATATAATTCCCAGCATTGATCGTGATTTGTCTTTTGCATTATTAAGCTTTCTTTGGTAGCGTTTTGGTACATTGTTTATGGTCCTTGCTCATTCCAGGCGGGGTTCTGAGGGCGGCAGAGAGGCAGAGCCACATGGGCAGCATGAAGGTGGGTCGCAGTGTCTCGCTTTCACATTAACACGAAGAGGAAGCCTTCTGCCTCGGTGACCAGCTGGTGCAGATGGAAACGAGGCGGTGCTCGTTAAGATGCATGAGTCACGTGTGCGCCTTTGCCCTTCCAGGACTTCAGTGTGGACTTTGGCCATTGTCCAGAGATCACTGTGTACACGGGCTGCTGTATGTTCCCCCCCGCCGAGCAGCTGTCCACACTGTGGGCAGAGAACAAGAAGGCCCTTCTCAGCATGCTTGTGGAGGTAAGGAGGAGTCCCATGATCTGAACTTCATGAGGTCATTACTGGGCAGTAGTATGTGCAGCATGGGGGGAATCTGCTAGGGATACATATAAGGTTGGGGAAAGTTGTTTACGTAGGACTATGCAAATGCTTTCATGCAACTTATAATTTACCCGTTTGGGTGTTGTGTTTACCTCACTTTTCCCAATCACACCCTCTTGCTAAATGGTTATATAAATGAACCACTGCGTTTCCTTATGTGTTCTAGGCCCATAAGGGCGTGCGAGGTGTGGTGCGGGACCGGAGTGGGAAGCCCATCGTCGGGGCCATGATCGTGATGAACGGGGGGGTGCGGGTCTACACTGCAGCAGGGGGCTTCTTCCATGCTCTGCTGGTCCCGGGCAGCCACGACATTGAAGCCATCGCTGATGGATACCAGCATCAACGCCAGAAGGTATACGCGTGTGGACAGAAGCACCTCATAAAGCAGTGGCTCTGGGTGGTGGGTCAGATCAGAAGTTAGAAGGTTGAGGTTCAGAGGAGAACATCACCTACAGGGAAGGCAGGTTGGCTGCCACGCAAAATAAACCCTTCTTGGCTGTTCAGCCTTGGGATACATTTAACTTACTCAATTTGCATAACAGCCTCTTTCCTCCGAAGAACCTGAGCTTGTCTGACTAGTGAAAAGTCAGTGGATACAAAGTGTTATTCAATTCGTTTCAACGTTAAACACTTCCAAAAAAGCGTGTTATAAATATGTGCTTCTCTAAAAATGAGATGCACAAAAAGTAAAAGTAAAAAAAGTAAAAAAGTAGTAAAAAATTAGTAATAAAAATTAAAGTAAAAAATTAATGATACGTTAAATAGGGCATCAAACTTTTTTTAATGTTCAATAATAGAAATAGACCAACTGTTAACAGCACCAGTTAGTCACAAGTTTTGAAGTGTTTATGAAAGGAAAATGTTCCACAAAAATAGTAATGTCAATAATTTTGAAATTGTAAATATCAACATTGCAACAAAAGGAATTGGTAACAAAGTACTTTTACTGAGTTTTACTGGCTGTGTCTGGACGAATGGCACGGCGGCTCCCCTTTAACGTCCACCGCTATGTATGGCGTGGGGCGGAGCACACAGAAGCGCTCCACCACCTCCATCCTACCGTCGGCCTGCTCAGAGATGTGCAGGGTAGGGTAGGCCAGCTCCTCAAACAGGTGCTCCTTAATGGTCCGGCCCAGCTCCAGGCTGTAGGTCTGCCCAGGTGGGAGCAGCGAGTCCACCACAGAGTGATAGGCAAGCTGGTACTCTGGCACCGCATAGCCGTGGATCACCAAAGGCTCTGTGGTCCGCCCGTTGGTGGTCAACGTCGGCTCCTCCCGGGCCGCTTCAGCTGTAGGGGAGCCCTGAGAGTGCCTCACGTCTGGGAGAACGGCAGCGTTCCTCGAGAACCGCTCGGCCGTGGGTCTCGGGATGTTGGCTTTGCGCTGGGGGGGCACCAGCAGCGGGTCCAGATCACACGTCACCGACAGCATGTCTGGCCTCTCCTTGATAGCATCTCCGTACTTCTTAGGACAACGAATGCTGCGCCGTAGGCCATAGGGACACATCTCACGCCTCTGGTGGCACTGGATGTGGGGGAGGGTTTAAGGGGTAGAAGGAATTTCAAACAGGGTGTAGTTTGTGAAATAAAGCAATGAAACAAAAGGATTAAAAATGAGGATGCACTTACAATTTGGCAACACTGTATTTGTGGTCGCGAGGACAAAAGACGCAACCATTTTTTTCCTGGCACAAATTACCCAGGAGACTGCATGACATGGGAGTCCTGGCCGATCCTTCCCCATTAACTGCTTTGTCAACTGGTCAGGCTGCACGTCACTCACCAAGTGAATACAACAGCGTGCTTTGCTGCTCCCTCGCAAAATATGGTGTGGTAAATTGAAATACAGACTTATCGATTTCTGTCTTCCCAAAACAAACGTTGGAAATGTGTGGTTGTTGGCAGCCATTCTACATATCAACTGCTGATCTGCTCACACCTGCAAGCATTGAGGACCTTTAACGATGCGATTAGACAGGCTGGTTGTAAAGCTGTGTGTGTGTGTTCCTGTGTCAAGTATAGCTGCATGTTTGCCTTTTGTTTCAGGTATTTAACTTTTTTATACATTTTTGTGGGTTAAATGTCACAACCCATTGTTTGCATTTGCCATTCATACAGAAAATGGTGAAGAAAAAACATTATTTTCAATAAACGTTCAATTGTGAATGATAGAAAAACTGAGGTTGACTTTGAGCGGTTTGGACATCTTTGCAGGTGGTGGTGTCGTCCCATGAAGCGGCCAGTGTGGTCATCATTTCGTTGAACATGGACAACCGTATCTTCGGTCTGCCCAGAGAGTTTGTGGTGGCTGCTGCAGGTAAGAATGTAAAAAATGAAAAATAAAGCTTTATCACGTTATCTCAGAGCTAGATATTCTCATGGTTTGTATAGGGGTCATTGTCTTCTGGTGTCAGGTTATTATGCATTTAATCAGATGAATTGTTTGAAAACGTATGGAGAGGAATGTTAAGCTTACCCAGTGGAATGATTTATGGTGATGATACTTTAATTCCATGGACATTTACCTGTCATGTATGTATGTTTTGGCAACCCGGCTCCTTAAGTGCCCCAACTCCCCCCAATCAGCACATATCTATCTGCGATAAGCCGTAAAATACGCTTTTATTTAACACAAAAGATAAGACGGGTTGGGTATCTCCAAACACGAAAGAACAAACAAACAACTCTGGACATTGGTCCACAGTCCCCTCCTCTGAAACCACACGTGTTCCATCAGAGTATCAGATAAGCCCTTTTATATGTTCCTCAGCTGCGTCTGTCTCGCCACATTCCCCCTCCTCTTTCTCAGGTGTTTCTCATTGCGCTGAGTGGGGCCAGGGCTAATGCGTTCACTAGCGCCATCTGGGGGAAATGGGTGGTAGACCGCCTCTATCACCCGCCCCCTGGGCTTCCAGGGGTGTTGTGCAAGAGCCGGGGTGCCACAATGTACATACCTTGTGATTCACGTCTACTGTGTGTCCCACATCCTCTTCTTCCCTCGACTCCGCAGCAGCCTCTATGACGGCCCTGGTGTTGACCGCCTGCATCATCTGGTGTGTGTGTTCGGCCAAGTCCAACCAGCAGAAGGACGGCTTCCACCGGCTGCGGCAGCACCGGGATGACTACGAGGACGAGATCCGCCTGACCTCCATGGGCTCCAAAAAGGCCCTGCTGGGCCACGAGTTCCAGGACGAGAGCGAGAGCGACGAGGAGACGCTGTACGCCAACAAGCTCTGAAGCACCGGCGACGGCCCGCACACCCTGTCCCTGCACTCTGCTTGTAGCCCGGTGTTTTCCTTTTTGGTTGTTTGTACATTCGTTCACTCTTGGCCCGCGAGAACGTGATGGACCATTGGGCTATGGCACCCGTTTGCTTTTTCGACAGACTTTTCAAAAGTGATTGCATCTCCCGCTCTGGCTCACCCTCGCTCTCTCTCTCTCTCTCTCTCGCTCTCTCTCTCGGCCATCAACCTCCTGAATATGTGTGTATTATAGTAATACTATGAGAAGAGGAAGCGAGGAGCTGCCCTGTATAGAGGGGACACTGGGAGTTTACAATTCAACGCCTATCCGTCCAATACACACCGAAAGGTCAACCCTTTTCACATCCAATCCCCCCCAAAAAGCATTGTCTCGTGAGAAAGTGGTTCAGTCCAACCACACGAATGATGTTCTCACTATGCTTGAATGAACTTTACATAATCACAGAAACCTGCCGTTATTGATAGAACATATGCTGCAATGCTACTGTACATTGATACAAAGTGAAAGTTATTATTTTTAGGTACCATTTTGGGATGGAGAACCCAACACTGTGCCTTGGCTGTGGTCAAATTCAACAGCCTGTTGAAAGAGTTTGTGACGGATTATGAATGGTCTAGAATCAGATCCAGGCTTAACTAGAGGGTGTACGGTAATTTAACTTGTAAAGTTGCTGAAATCAAATGTTTGTAACCGGTTGGTTGTATTTTCCTCCTCTCAGCTCCCTGACGCAAGTCAAATGGAGAGAGTTGTAGGTACAGGGAGCTCTATGCATAGGAAAGCAATGATGAAAGCAAAGAATGCTTTTTAAGATATCCGTAAACATCATACGTCAGAAACTATGATCCTCAATTGTTGACTTATTGGATCATCTTTTTTTTGATTTGCAACATTTTGGATAGAATATAAAATAACTTTTTAAATGTATTTGGCTTTCATGGCTTTCTGAACACAGGCTATTCAGCATGTTCCTTTAAAATGTTCATATTTCATGAATGGTTGTTGCCATATCTGGCAAACTTCATATAACCTTTAGAGCTGTTGCATACACAATGTGCACATATCAATGATATGACCACTTAAGTGTTTTAAAAAGAAGCCCACTTTTTTTTGTGGTGGTAGCCTCTTGATATGCACAACCTTAGAATGGATATGTGACCGGCCTTCAGGTGGATTACAAATATATCTGAAATTAGTGATTTTTCATTGTAGGCCAATATCCCCAAATGGCACTTAAACAGTGCAGCAAAGGGTAAATATTCAAGTGTGAAATGTTGGCAATTTATTTTACTTAATAATACAGTTCTGGAGTGTTTGTGTGTGCAATTGTGTTGAAAATTGGGTAAGAGAAGTTGGGTCTGTTATGATGTTGCTGTAACATTTTATAAAAACTGGAAATTGTTTGTACATATTCAGATGTTTGCCAAATGTAGATAAAAAAAGAAGTGCAATTTAAACTAAACCATTGCTCTACTGCAAACAAATCATTTAATAAACCTTTCTATGCGTGGTCAAAAGACATGTTACCATGAACACCGTCATTAAAATTCAATAAAAGATGTCAGATGTGTTTTTTGCTTTGATTTCAATGTTGTATTGTATATCCAGAATATATATATTTAAGGTTTCGGCTTGTGTAATATATTGATCGTGTACCAGGGGTCTTCAATTAAAATTGAACAAGGTCCAGTTACTAAAAATTCCTTCCAAGAAAGGTCCGAACCTACCACGCCCTAATAGCCTTCTTTTGTCAAATACAATCAACACGGCATATTACCTTATCATTTCATGTGTATTTATTTTCAATTTCCAAATAGCTTACTTTTAACCATGAAAAACTAGTAAGACAAAGTAACGCATATTAATATTTCAAGTAAACAAAACAGGTACATTAGGCCTGCAATTCAAGTAAACATAAAAAAGTGCATAAGGCCTACATGTGAAGTAAGCAGAACAGGAACTTTAGGCCTACACTTCAAATAAACACAAAGTGCATTTAGGCCTACATTTCAAGTAAGCAAAACAGGTACACCAGGCCTACATTTCAAATAAACACAAAAAAGAGCATTAGTGCGTCATCTGATAACATTTCAGGTTTTCTGGTTGTCGTTGCAGCTCACATTGTGATTTGCTTTATTTTTTCACACACTTCATCCCTGTGTTTACCTTCAAGTAACGTCTCGGCATCGGCGTTCAAGCACTCCTTCACAACAGTCGTGTCACTGATTATTTTATTTTTTTGCCCCAAAATCCATGCAATCTTAAGTGAGCATTCATTTGAACGTTGCTGGCCTGTAAATGAGTGTGTGAAGACATGCGTAGACCTCTCATACTGAGCTCTCAGCTCGGATATTTTCCACGCTCTTACTTCTGACTTCTGGGGATACTTTTCCTCGAAGGATCTGTGTTTGGATTCGTAATGCCGCTTAATATTCCCGCTTTTTATCAGCGCCATGGTTTCAATACATAAAAGACACAACAAAGGTTTTGTACTGCCTTGCGGGAGAATGAACATGTATTGGTCAGTCCATTAATCTTTAAAATGTCTGTTTTCTGGGTAAACTCTCCTTATTTTCGAGCAAGCCATTTTCTCATTCCAAATCGCTCTTCCGGTAAACAAAAAATTAGATTGGCTATTATTTGAGTGACCCTATAACACACATGCATTGCTTTTTGCTGTTTTTATGCTGTACAACAGACTATCCTACTTTTCAATTTGTATTTCAGTGAGAAATTATTTCACTAACGTAATCATTCTTTGTATAGTGAAATCATAAAAAAAAAAAAAAAAATTTTAATTATTATTTTGAATTGGTCATGGGTCCGGATAGAAACGTCACTTGGTCCGGACCCGGACCGCGGTCCGCCGTTTGGTGATGCCTGGTGTATAATATATTTGCAATGGTATTAAGTAATGTAGCCAGGAGTACCGGAGTAGCCATCTATCGCCACGAGGGGTCAGCATGGAGTCAGCCACATGTGACATCTATGGCCACTGCGGGGCGCCGTCGAGTCATCAACATGTGTTTTACTGACACGTGACGTTGAGGTGCTGACGTAGCCGACAACAAAGATGGCAGGAGTAGGAAGCAGCAACTACTGGGAAGGTGAGGTGGCATTAAGATTACACAAACTCACTTTATTCATGTTCTATGTGTGGTTTCTGAAGTATAATATGATGTTCAGCCATAAAGCGGAGTGTTCTGGCAACAGACTAGCAGTTTCCGGTGTATAACCCATGTCTCTTCAGGGCCAACCGAGTTCAGATGGATGCAAGCTAACTAGCCGCAAGCGTATAAAAGGACGTTCGCGTTTTGCGACCTCTTCTTAGTCGCAATTCCCTCCATGGTGTGCCCTATTAATGGCAATATAATTGGTGTGATTGTATGTAATGGCGATCAACTCTCCCATAGTGCACCTACTGACAGCTTGGGTCGTCGTCTTTGTATCTGCATGCCTTTTTTGGTTCCATAAATAACAACGTTTGTCATGTATGAGCCACTTTCCCTTTGACAAACGTGGACTTTTGTGAAACCAAAGGCTTTCAGATAAAAAAAAAGGAGTACCGAAGCTGTCCACAGAGGTGCAATGTTGATGAGGTTATATCCATTAAATACAACCAGGTGAGACTTATATTTTCATGAACAGGTCCCTGAATGGAGGGAGTTTGGACTAATCGGTCGTGATGCGAATGTCCTCTGAGTCGCTTGCGGCTACAAGCTACCTGTGCGAAGACAGGGCAACACTGGACACCTGTTATTCAGAAGCACAGATTCTACTACACTCCAAACTCACTCTGAACCCTGTAGGAAACAGCCTGTTGTTGCTGATTTCAGGGTTAGGCTTGATTATATCGTACATCAGTGATGTCGAGTCCACAACCTTCTTGCGTATCAATAAGCTCTGGCGTTGGAATGTCAAACATTTTACAATCGAATATGTTTTAACTAATCAATAGCTTAGTTTATTCTTTGTGATGGGGAGAATCTGAATGGATCTATAGTCCATTCTCATTTCACCTCATCTAGATACATTTCTGAGGGCATACCTGCTAGTATGCCACCAGAAGTTTACCTAGATGAGGTCCAGCATGCCGCCTTCCAATGAGATGATTAGGTATTTTCCTTTTTTAATACATGTCCATCTCCATTGGAAAACAGCAATGAGAGTAGGTCTCTACCTTTTATGATAAACGTCCAACTGAAACCAGCTGAGGGACTAGCCTTTATGGACGTGATATGTTAACCGTCGCCATGTTCTCTAATGCTGTTTTTGTGCCCACAGACCTGCGGAAGCATGCCAGGCAGCTGGAGAATGAGCTGGACCTGAAGCTTGTGTCCTTCAGTAAGCTGTGCACCAGTTACACCACTTCCAGGGATGGACGCAGAGGAGATTCGTAAGGCCACACACGTTATTTTCCATTATTTCTCGAATAAGTTACAATTGTTATTGTTCCAATATTGTGACATACAACAATAAACTACTACCGTATTTTCCGCACTATAAGGCGCACCGGAGTATAAGCCACAGCAGCTAAATTGAATGATGTGTACATATATAAGCCGCACTGGACTATACGCCGCAGGTGATTTAATGTTTAATTACCATTAGGGCTGGCCCGAATGCCATTTTTCTGTCTTTGAATACTCGTTGGTTTTTCCAAGCGAATATTCGAATACCCTTTCCAGACAAAAACACCATCAAAAACAACATTAATAAACCCTATATACTCCCCGGAACCGATTTTGACAGTATCTGCATATTTTGTTGAATATTTAATAGCTTTTGAACGTTAATTAGTAGGCCTAAGTAGGTTGAAGTTCCTTCGTTTTTCCCCGTGAAAACGAACAGCTGTTGTTCCGTTCCAAATCAGCTGTCCTCTGCCATCTCAGCCCTTACGGGAGCTTTTCAATTCATCCTGGAACGTGCATCTTTTCAGGGAATTTGTACAATAAATCCATAACAAATACCAAATATTGATTTTCTTATGTGTCCATATTAGGGCTGTCAAAACGAACTTCGCTATTCGAATATAATTCGAATTTTTAAAAAAGGAGAACATTCGAGTGCGGCAACTAACGTTCAAACTTTTTTTTTTTTAGCAAATTTTATTGACAAGTCAAGAATTACATTTAACTTTTGCCTAGCAACGACGCAAATCAAAGTCAACGTCGTGCGTCGTAACGTTCGGCATTGTATGCTTACAAGATGGCGGGGAGCAGCGCGCGAGCAGACAGAGAGCTGGAAAGCATAACTCCTAAAAACTTAAAAAGCACCGTGTGGAAACATTTTGGATTTCCATCGAGAAACGGGAAGACTACATCCAGAGCAACCGTCATTTGCAAATTATGCTGTAAGTCGTTAAAGTATAGTTACCACTCGACTACGAGCAACATGAGCGCACACCTCCATTCAGTGCATTACTCGGAGTACGCAGAACAGTTAGCGGCTGAGGAAGAGCCACGGTCAAAGAATTGTCTTTTTGAGACTTAAAATAGAAGTGTGTGTGTGTATTTGAATGATTGAACATCAGCTTCTTCATTAAACATCATTGCTTGAATATTTCTGGCGTTATATCTTACCTATTTATATAAGTTTTGTATTGATTTGGTAAAACTTGTTGCAAATGTTGCATAAAAGATTTGGTTGACGCGCCCTCTAGTGGACGCGGGACGTAGGCCTAATAATAAGATGGTATCGGTGTATATAATGATATAATTTAAAAAAAAAAAAAAACATTAAAATATTCATTAAATATAAATTAAATTAAAATATTAAAATATTCGAATATTATTCGAATATTCAACATAAGAAGCATTAGAAATTCGAATATGATTTGAGGGGAGGATTGACAGCCCTAGTCCATATTATAACCATTATATTGTCCCGGGTATTCCCAAGGCGCTCACGCTCTGCAGCAAGCCAGTCACAGTTGATTGGCGCGGCGCTGAACAGCGAACGTAAACAAACTAAGCTAAAAAAAAAGCATTTCGTTGGAGCGTGTCTAAGTTCCCCGGGTCCTATGTTCCCCGGGTCCTATGTTTCCCTCTTTGTATGAGACTGGGGAACATAGGGCCCTTTTTTAAAAAAAGGGTCCTATGTTCCCCGCCTTTCCCAAAAAGGGTCCTATGTTCCCCGATATGCAGGCTATGTGACCAGGGAACATAGGACCCTTTTTCAAAAAAAGGGTTCTATGTTCCCCGGTCTGTTACTTTTTTCCACCATTACTGCCAAATTCCGGCCGAGATAACTACCATTGCATGTCTTTACCTTTTGTGGAAGAGGGAGAGACGTCGGAGAACCTGACGCACGCCTATTCATACGCCGGTAAACGAACCCTGAGAAGCCCAATCCCTACGAGAGCTGCCCGCGCTACGGCCATCCGGAGGCGCACAGAGCTTTTGGCCGTGATATTATTATACAATTATATTATATTATATAGGCCTACTATTATATAAAGAGCTCCGGGAGTCGCAAACGGCAACAATCACTTTCTCCTCCATGCTGCAGTTCACCCCGAACTGCACTGCACTGAGTTGGCCGGTTGAACGCTGATTGGCTGTTACGTTACACATGTCACTCAGTGGCCACGCTGTTTAACGCCGATTGGCTGTCATCACGCGAATGTCGCGTCAAAGTTTAAATATTTTTAAAGATTTATAGATTGCGGGGAACATAGTAGGACCCTTTTCCCAGAAAAGGGTCCTATGTTCCCCGCTTTTCCCAAAAAGGGTCCTATGCTCCCCGGTATGTATGGCTACAGGGGAACATAGGACCCGGGGAACATAGGGATGACCCCCATTTGGGAAAGTATTACTTTTCCTCCCGAGATCCCGCTAATGTTGTGTTACAAAGTAAAGGGAAACAAGATATCTATTCTTCCTCCACCTCTCTCGCTTCTCTGCTTGGTGTCGCTGACGCTTATAGTTTGCCTCCCACGCTCTGGTAACGTCACGTACGTGAGAAAAAAAAACAACGAAGCTCCGAATACTGATTTAAGCTTCGAATACAAATTTTCAGAGTGGCCGTTAGATGTAAAAATCCATAGATTAGCCGCACCCTTATATAAACCGCAGAATCGAAAAATGGGAAAAAAGTCGCGTTTTATAGTGCAAAAATTACGGTACATCAATTCATATTAGTTGTTAAAATACAATGTGATAACTTGGTGTAGTGTGACTGTTATTGGGGGACAAGGTCCATGTCTGCAATTTATTTTAAGATCTAATAACTTTATAATTGTTTGCAATGTAGATAATCAGCAGTGTATATATGGCAAGTATAATTTTACATTGACAGATTAATGCAATAAAATACAACACAAAATGCATAATGCAATATGATATATCAATTTGAATTATGTATAACATGGCCAAGTAAACATGTTATTGACTCATCCTTTAAACACATTTTATTTTTCGATTTCCTTAGGTCAGACACCACGCCTCTACTTAACAACTCAAGCCAAGACAGAATGTTTGACACAATGTCAGTTGAGATTGAGCAGCTGCTGGCAAAGGTAATTTTACTGGTGTTCTTATGCCAAAATAAAAGTAATCCTAAAAAATGGTAGGGCTTGGTAGTAGTTCCCTTCAAGACAGAGATTTAATAACCCTGGTGTTTTAATGTTTAAGGACAAATTAATTGTGGGATTTAATTTGTTTGTGCATGTGTGAATCCAATTAGCTTGGGTTAGGCTTAATAGTCCATGATGTAGAGGGGGACATATTCATAAACTCCCCCAGTGTAGTGAGTCGGCATCTGGATATGCTCAAGTAGTTATCGGGGTATTACTAATGACTATACTGTGAGATGGTTCACTGCATGGGTGCATCAAGGACTTATGTTTTGCTTTCTTTACCCAGAGTTTTCAACCTCCACTGGAGATATGTCTTCGTTTTATGAGCATGTTTGTCTGCCCTCCAGTATTCAGTCATCTTCCCATCCCTTTCCCAGCTCACTGGAGTCAATGACAAGATGGCAGAGTACACGAGCACCCCGGGAGCATCATCTCTCAATGCCGCCCTAATGCACACACTGCAGAGACACCGAGACATACTGCAGGTTGTTTTCTGTCTTTCCTGTCTTGTTTTCTTTTTGAACCTTTTGAAACTCCATTGAAATACAGACACACTATTTTCTACACTTTCACATCAAATTCAAGACTTGCCTTCATCTATATATTTATTTGCAAAATCGAAGTGATGAATATGCTAACTTCTCTACCCTTTTATGTATTTTCTCTCAGGATTATACACATGAATTTCACAAAACCAAAGGCAACTTCTTGGCTATCCGCGAAAGGGAAGACCTTCTTGGCTCCGTCCGGAAAGACATTGAGTAAGTGTCAAATCATGAACTTTTCTTACTAATTGTCGAGCTTGTGTAAGCTATCAGCTGATTGCATTGATGTTCCTTTCTATCAGGTACAATTAGTAGTGCTTCTTTATTCTCGGATTATTATTATTATTTTTTTTAATAGTTGGTTACCAACTACCGACCATATATGATTAATTTATCATATGATTAATAAATGAATCCTAAACATTTTTTCACTTATTCACGTATCAAATAATTCTACATACCAAATAGGGACCTATACTTCTAGCTCATTTAGGTAATTCTCCATGAAATTAAGCTCCAAAGCTTTATTTTGTGTGTTTTGAGTGTTTTCCGTCATGGAAAACATAAGAAAAGTGGCCAAATTGATCGAAGGTTCTGCCAAAGCTTGAACATGTCACTGAAAATTGCAAAGTTACTCTATTAAACATATTTCATGTTTTTGCTACGTTTTTTTATGTTAAGTCACCAACTACAACTATACAGTTGAATGTCAAAGAAAATCAGCCAGCTTGCAATGCTTTTTGAGGAGATACTCGTATGTGCGTCTCATTTCAGGAAGGGCAGAATACTGGAGAGTGACGACAGCCAGTTGTGTAAATGCAGACAATGCAGTAGCATTGGGACCTGGAGCTCTGTAGGGCCATTGTTTGTGGGCCCCACTGTGCGTGGTCACAGGCCCAGTGATGGGAATTGCACACTTGTGTTTGCAGTGCCTGAGCTTGAGCACTGATTATCACAGTAATCCCCCCAAGTACCTATGGTAGAGCCGAGAGAGCCTTAGTTAAAATGGCAAGTGTATTTTCAGGGTTTGCATATAAAGTACCCTACCTGCGTATACAACTATATGATGGTTCTTTTCAGCTTATACATTTGTATTTGTAATTCGTTTAAAAAAAAAATATATTATTTCATTTAATAGTTGATTTGATGCCAAAGCTTTGTGGATTCTGGGATATTCTCGATTTTGACTGCTTGTACGTCGAGGGTTTATAGACCCTAAGGAAGTACCTTCAAAGTTGTCTTTGAAGGTAGGCTGTTAGGTTGGCTGTCAGGATACTCATTCAGTAGGAATGGCTGCTACTGACCATTCATACAGTGAAATACAAACCTCTGTGAGCACAGGAAGGTGATGGGGATTGGGAACACCTGGTCAATAATAAGCCCTGATGAACATGGTCCTCTAGTCAGAACGACTGATTTGAGAGTGAAATGAGAAAGGAGTCGGGTTGTTTTTTTGGTAATGACTTATTGATTTCTGAGGCACTGTGCTCGAAGAAGACCAATGCACGCTTCCTATAGATCCCTCAAGTGTGCTGCTAGTGGCCAAGCAGACAAATCTGTTTCAATCTCATTAATCTTCCAAACTTACCTCTCATTGTTTTGGATCCAATATTGCTTACGCTGCCTTTGGAGAAAGGTGTTTGGATTTATTTCAACACAACCTAAAGGGAGTTTATTTCTATTAGGCCCGTTGACTCCATTGAGTGAAAGTCTACCTGATAAGAGCCATTTCTCCCGCATCTTACATTTTATTGTACTGTTATTTATGATGTTCACTCTTACATTTTCAGGGTTTGCATCAGCTAGAAATAACTAAGGGTGCCATGTAAATGTTTCCCTAAGCTGACAGGCATAATTGAGGGGTTTTTATCTTCAAGTTCAAGACTAAAGAAACCACTGTGTTGCAAGTGTGGGAGACTGAAGCACTATTATGCAAATTCTGATAATTGTCTATGACAATACAATTCTGAAAACGGTAATTCTACGAAAATTACACTACACTTTTCAGAAAGCTGAATGACGGTTGCAGGGCCAACAACCTCCCTTCAACAATCTGATGAAAATGGGTTTCATTTCCACAGGGCCTGTTTGACTCTTGGCTAGTGTGAAACCTGTCAGCTCTCACGATAGCCACTTAATCAGAAACTGGACATCCATCCAGTCAGTCAGGCAGAAAGGTTGCTGTAGCACAGGGTGTGTCCCTTCTTTGGCTGACAGTGTTGCTGTCTCTCTTGGTAATCTCGTTGTCACTATAATTATTATTCTGATCCAACAAAGCTCTTGTGTAGCTCTTTCTTTTTTTTGTGCTTTTTTTTAACCACATTTACTTTTGATTTAACCCCAACCATTCAGTTCAGGACCATTAGCTAACCGTGTCGTGCGTGGTGATACTTTAGTTATTTGAGTGCAACAATTGTACTGATGCAGAATTGTGTTTCTTAAGAGCCCCAAAGACACTTTACAAAGGGCGGTCTAACATACGTTCTTCCTGTGCAGCCGGTTAAGTTAGGTAAAGATTTTTGTTTATTTGTAGTCATTAACAGTCCATTAGTCGACCACATCATTTGGATGGTCCAATACATCTTGGCATAACCACTCATTAAATCGAATTAGTTAAGGTAATTTGCCCGGTGCTGGTGAATTTAATGCATTGAAATGAGCTGTTGTTGTGGACGGTGCACTTTGCTTAATAATGAGCATCAGAAGCAGACGGGTGCCTGCCCCACTCGCCACAAGAGGAGGAGCCTGCCTCCACACAGTGCTAGGGGGCTTTAGTTATTCATATGATGTAAGGCTAAACCAGGTCGGTTATCTTGTTGCTTACTAGATTATTATTGGTATGAAGAATGCATGCTTACATCTTCTGGATGTCATTTGAGGTTGACTGGAATCACCCCACTTACCGCAGAAGCGAGCTGAAGCCAGGATCCGAATCTATGAGCTGTGCCCACACTTCTGCTGCCAGGTCCTGGAGCAGCGCGGGGGTTGCAGTATTAAAGCCGCGCCCAGTCCGCCCTGAGAACCTCTCGTATGAGCCGTTGAACTATAGTTAAATAGTTTGCTCGCAGAGCCAACAAGAAGAATGTTTCTAGTGGAAAGTACTAAACAAGAATAAATAATGTTTTGTAGATACGATCTGATAAGGGCAAGCGGATGTTGACATGAGGAAGAATAGGGGGTTCTATAAATGAATTAAAAATCGATATGTGGACCTAATGACTATAGTATATATACTAGTTCAATCTTTTGTAGGACGCATCAACATTTACATTTTTTTCTAAATTTGTTGCTACTTTAAACTATTTTTAATAGTGTTAAATATTCAAAATAGTGTGGTGAGCCTTGGATGCAATCCATGGCTCCGCTGAAGCCCTTACCATCTTTGACTGGCAGAGGTCAGTAGAGTCCTCTCCTCTGGTGTTCACGTGCAATGAAGCTGTGCAATGAGCAGCATGCTGCTCTGCAAGTGTGTTGGAGCCAATAGAATGTGGGCGCATGTCCATCCCTCATTCCTTCATTTAGGATGCAGAGCATTTTAAATGAATCAATGTTTGCGGACACCTTAGGAGCTGTAGGAGGCCATCTTGGTCCTGTGTGAACAACTATTTATGAACGGTAGGCCATATTGATCCCGTGAACACCCTTTTTACCATCAGTAGGTGACCGTATTGATCCTGTGAACACCTTTTTATTATCAGAAGTAGGCCATGTTGGTCCTGTGTGCCTTCAAATCTCCCCCGACATGCTGCGTGATATACACTGACGTCCCAATCTGTATCACGGTACAGCCCGGTCCTGTTAAGATCTACTGCTCCCCTATTGCTGCTGCGCTATAAATGTCAGCGGGACGCATGATGGCTCGACTGTGAATCACATGGCTGCCCTTTTTAAAAGCCCCGCCCGGATGATCAACATGTCAGTCAGCGTCAGTTTCAATAAGACCCAGCCTGCGCTAGCATGGCTGGCTACTAGCATGGCTGGCTACCTGCATGGCTGACTACTAGCATGTCTTCAGTCCCCTGGGAGAGAGACGGCTCTATCAGTGTTGGCATCAACTCGTTTGTCTGTCTTGTTGTTATGGTTTCGAGGACGTATTTCACAATAGTTTATATTTTAGTTGTCTCCTGTGTGTTGTATCCTCCTCATGCTGGTTTCTCCACAAACCACATTCTAGCAATACCAGACATCCTTGTTTGGTGATTGGCTAAGAGATGGGAGACCACTGCATTATTCGTGCCCAGCTCTTTAACATACTGTATGATTGCGTGGTGCTGTCAATATTGGGATGGAATCAATGCATTGTTGCACACATAACTCTTAACCCACAGAGATGCAAGGAACGGTCGATCAATTATCAAATAGTTCCTGCCATTAGATCTGCAAATGTTGAAGCATTTTATTTCAGCCGTACCAAATTTAATTTCAAGCCTTTATTATGAAGTGCCTAGTAGTCTTCGTGGACAGCCTACTTGGTTTGTTCTTCATTAGCTATATCTAGTTTTTCCACTTGCCTCTTATATTATTCATGCTGTTCCAAAGACCTCCTTAAAGGAGATGGTATGGCTGGCTGTACTGAAGGATAAACGACGCTGGTGGTTACAGAGGTGTTTCACATCTAAATTCAACTGTTGGCCTCTAGTCTCAGTGTAGTCAATGGTTAACCAAATCAATTTTATTATTTTAGTTAACTTATATAGTTTATATAGTCATGTTGTCAAGCACGTGTTGATGCCAATTTAGATGACCTAGTGATTAATTCATGAATTCCTCAAACTTTAAAGATGAATAAACGGACTGCTGAGCATAGCTGAGGGAGAATAATACCCTGTATTTATCATGCTCTTGTTTATTTGTGCACCACTCCAGTCCTCTGTTGTCCAACACCCTGTTCCATGACGGTGCACAGTGCTGCAGCTCATTATCACTAACTCTTTTCTCCTTAGAACATACAAGAGTGGCTCTGGAGTCAACAACCGGAGAACAGAGCTGTTTCTGAAGGAACATGAACACCTGAGAAAGTAAGTTCCAGTTACTTTAAGTGTTAACTTCCGCCTGCTCTATCTTGAATCACAACTGTTTTCGGCTGCTATCTCACACACCTATCATGTACATAACCTCACAGTGTCATTTATAAAAAGGAAACCTCTATCGTGTTAACGAATGTCGATGAATCATATCGTGACCCCACTGTTTCTAATTAAGTTCCAAATGTCAAACTGTGCACTCCATCCGTGTGTGTGTGTGTGTGTGAGTCTGTATGTGTGTTGGTGTTGTGTGTCAGAGCAGTGGATCGTGGTGGCAGCAGGCTGCACACAAACTACTCGGATGCAGCACTGAGCAGCATTCATCATGGGCAATGTGCTGTAGCCTTGAGAAGTTTTATCCCAGCTGATAAATTGGGCGTAACCAGGAACCATTAAAGCGTTGTATCGCTACTTTCTCTACGGCTCTCAATTCGTTTCCCGCCATGGCCCGTCAGAGGAGTAAAGCCTCAATTACCCCATAACCACCAAATCTAGCACATATTGTTTGTGTCGGCAGAAATAGTGGTCCACAACACGGGTGGTCCACAAAAGGTGTGAATATACGTAAGAAAAGGAACGATGTTAAATGCAAAGGCTACGCACTCGGATGAATGCAAACTGAAGGTAATTAAGGCTGGAGTTTCCATTGTGTTCACGTCAAGACCACCCAGAGTGCAGGCGTCAGGGGAAACATTAGCCCGTAACTCAGGATTATACCGTACTGTACTTTGGCCACATCAATCATCCTCCCCGGGCAAACCCTGTGGAATCGAACGGGGTATAAAAAAACAAATGAGTCTATTAAACCACCGCCCATCAAGTGCCTCACCCTGACCAGTGGCCGAGAGGAAGCGGCAGAGGCGGGTTGGGTTACACATGATCTATCCTATTAGAGCCAGAGACAGGAAAGAGGGAGAAGGGAGGGGAGCAAAGAAATGTGTTACACGCCACAATAATGGTCTAAACGGGTTTCTGGGTTTTCTCTAAGGGCTGCGTTCTCAGGCTCTCGCTCGCTCTCTCAGGTTTAGAGTTGTACTCTGTGTGCCGTGTAATCGCTATTGAGGGGAGCCTACCAAGGTTGTAATTACACAAGCCAGTAGAGGGAGTGAAGGCTTACTTCTGCTATTCACCAAGGCAACCCGCCCTTTCCCCATGAGTCTGTCATCATTTCTCCATGTTCCATATTTGCTGTTACTTCTTGAGTAATTTAGTGGATGCGTTTATGCAAAGGGTAACAGTGAATTGTCATACTTTAGGTGCATCCCATCAAAGAGACTGTTATGCCCCTTTTCCAGCAGCGGATACGCTTCGGACCCAGTAGTGCGGGTGCGGTATAGCCCAGCTCAGTTATGGCTCGAGTTTCCACCGCCGACTGTACCCTTATGGTAGGGCAGGGTTTAAGCCGTATGGCGATAGCCGCGGCAGCTACGTAAGCATCGTGATCTCATAGCAGCCAGACACGGTGTAGCCTGCCAATAAATCCAAGGAAAAAGAAGAACGCGCACAATGAACAAAGACCAACAAAATAGGACGGCAAACTTTTGCGCAACATTTCTTCAATAACAAATTTTTAGCAGTTCAGAAATACCTCGCGAGTAATGCGTTTGTTTATTTATCCCCCTGTCGCACGAAAGTGCGATTCTGTCGACCAATCAACGGACGGCGTGTGTAGCTCGAACATGCCGGCACCCTTTCAGGCGTCTCAGTACCCCAACGGAGGAGTACTGCGAGACGAATACGGCTCACTCCGGATCACGACCACTTTTGGCAGTGGAAACGCGAACCGTGCGGTACCTTTGCAAACTGAACTGAACCGACTTTGCACCCTCCGTTGGAAATGCGGCATTAATATTAGGCATCTTGTGCAGCGATGCCTACAGGTACACTGGACATTGGGTTTCCTCTCAAAGTGTTAACATTGAGTGTAGCAGAGAGCCTCTCCAAACCTTTCCTCTCCGAACCTTTCCTCTAACCCCGCCCCCCCTCCTTCTAGCTTGGTACGTGTCTCCCTCGCTCTGTGTGTTTTTCCATTTCTCTACCGTAAAGTGTTTTCATGAATAAATCAGAGGACGGGAGGAGCAGGCCCATTAAGAGTTCATAGTGGAGCAGCCATAATGGCTGTGGTCACGGCATCCTGTCAAATGTATCTCTTCCGTAAGGAATCAACCGACACGCTTGCTTACCTTGAAGTACAATTTAGTGTAACACCTGTAACACCGACGAGCTGGCTGTCGCCTTGCATGGCTGACTCCGCCGTCGGTGTGTGAATCTGTGCGTGAATGTGAGGCAAATATTGTAAAGCGCTTTGGGTGGCCAATGGTTAGAAAAGCGCTATATAAATGCGGTCCATTAACAATTACCTGGACTTTATCCTGCTTTTACCAAAGCTGCCAACATTGATTTAGATGTAAGATCTGGGTTATTCTTTACCTTATGCAACCCCTTGGAACATTAATGACACTCAGAATCAGGTTTTCTTAACCAACGATGCTGTGGTACAAGAGCCGACTGAACCATGACGGGCTGTGTCCTGTTATTGGATGATAATGTCAGACATTGCGGCTAAGGCGATGCCTAGGGTGCTGACAGCCACCTGTGTACATTATTGTCAGCCCATAGTCCAGAAGTTGAGTCCAATACTTTTGGCTGTACGTCGTTTCTTTTTAATACTAGAATGCAATCGCTATATACTATGAAGAGTGGGATGCTCTAAAGACAGTTAATGCCCCACATCACATCAGGGTTTTCCATTAAAGGGCTTAACTCTTGAAGCTCACCTCACTTTAAGAAAGCCAAAAATATCATTAACTTTTTAATTGGCCTACCCTTCAGCTCTCCTTTTCACATGCTGCAGATGTGTTGAAGTCTTAAAGCGCACTTAATGCTAGTGTCGCACAATCCTAAGGGAGACACTGCATCGCGCCTTACCATGCACCTCATGCTCCAGGCTGAAGATTAAGTGCACCGTCGGAAGGAAGGAAGCCTGCTGGTATCGATCGCTGCTCGGTTCAGGACGGGCTCTCTCATTGTGTCCGAGCAAAGAGCTGCACATGAGACACCGGTGTTGTGTTGTGTTGGATTTAGACTGTGATAGAGGCTGTGATGGGCTCTATGATGAACACCAGTCTCTTTACAAAGGTGATCTTGAAGATTTCTGTTTGGTTACCTTTGGAAACACCTTTGGCGATGAGCGGTAATTTATCCAAGAGACACAAACGGTGTTGACAACAACGACCGTTTCATAACATTCATACGATTGCAAATGCAAGGGTTTTCATTAGTTTGCCATAGGCTGAATCATTGTATTAACTCATTCGGAGATCGATAGTTGGTTTGTTGTTTATTGATTTTCTTCCACTGGGATTCTTTTGTCATGAGGGGTCCTGATTCTGTAGAATAGTGTTTCCTCAAACTATTGTTTTTCTTTTTTTCTTTCTACAGAAGTGCAGTTGATGAATATTTTTGAGAAATGGATCAATTTAAATTGGAATTCATCACCTTTTATGTCCTTTTAATTAAATAATTACAATTAAAATCGATGCATGTCAACATGATGGCTGTTAATGTCATTATAAAGTATGCAAATTACCTAATTAACGTTAACGCGGAACATTTTTTATTTCAAACTTATTTAATCTGCAAGAGCTACCATAAAGTTGTACCTGCAGAGAAGGAGAGAGGGAGAGAGATTTAATGACTGCAGCAGAACATCAATGATCAGGGGAAAGCCAAGCCTCCCAAAGCTGTAGATTTTGAAGGACACGCATTTATCCGTAGGCGTCGGACACTCGAGTACCACCAGGCTCTTCTGTCCTGATAAAACAACCGTCTCCACACCAAGGTGTGTGTGTGTGGGTGGGGGTTGGGTCAGCATGACAACCAAACCTAATAATGTGGACAATAAAATGGAGGTTCCCTTGTTCCTGTAAGATCTATATAAACCTGTCCCACCCCTTTGCGCTCTCCCTCCACATACTTTCATATTGGTTCTCTTGATTTGTGAATGATGTTGCCTGTCAAAAGGCCAGGCCAGCCGTGGAAGTATCCGCTTGGATGACCACCTCAATCCACCCTCCTTTCGCTGAGTGAAGGTCAATGACCGTGGCCTGGGCTAATATGTGATTTGTCGTTCATCTGTCCGACATGCATCTTCATACATGTGGGTGGACACTTCCACCCACGTACAGACGTTGATAAACTCCCCATCCGATTTGCTTTTGCTCTTCGATCCCTTTTTTATGCTCTCTCTGTTTTGTGTGACATCCCTTTTCCCTCTGGACTCGTCAGCCTCCCTCTTAATCCTGTGAACTGTCCACAGTCTTGGCAGTTGGGGCTGTTATTGGAAAATTAGTTTGGAAATAGCTGAATGTCACATTCGCTAAAGCAAGTGCCAGTTATGCAAGTTCTGAGACAGTGTTTCTTCCCCTGTAACCGTTCCTTTCCACTTGGCTTTGAGTTTGGCTGTTGGTGTTGGATGAAAACCTGCAGTCACAACGTTGCATACGACCAATGAGCATTCTGCTGTGATTAACCAGAGGAAGCCAAGTAATCAGGAAGTGTGTGCTCAGCATTGGCCGGGCATCATTAGTTACGATTAGCTTGGGCTCGGCTCGTCTCCTTGGTGTAATACATCTTCAGCAACTGCCTCTGTCTCAAAGATGAATGAACGTGGCATTAGTTGGACCTCTGCGAAACCGAAAGAAATGGTGTAACAGTTTGATTCGGCGAGACAATTTTAATATTGGTCCTGCCTCACTGGTTAGGCTAAGGGAAAATAATGATGAGCTACTACTTATAGTGATGCCTGTTGTGATTTGTGACTTACAAAGCAATGGCCTTTAATAAATGTAAACTGAGACATTTTATTCTTTCCACTTAAGTGTCCATGGTTACTGTGACTACCTAGTCAGTGTTAATTAAATGTTGACTGAAATATAATTGTGTAGAAAAATAATCATGGAAGCCGATAGCGTAGCTAAAATGTCTTTCTTTAAAAAACTAAAAATGGTTACTCCCTACCTGTTTGTTTGTTCACCGTTGTGTAAACACTTGTTAATGGTTTAATACTTTATGTTTTGTGTTTTTTTATTTTTTTTAACAGGGAAGGATCCTTTTAATCACCCCACTTTTTTTTATAAAATGCCGACATGTGCACTTAATTAATCTGAAAGAGTGTTCTTACCGTGTATGGGGGACCCAGAAAGATGTGTGATCTAACGTGACCACCAACCTGCTTCAGAGCTCCCTGTTTGAGCTATGGTCTGATGGATTTATGTGGAACTGCACCTTGTCTGTACGGAGCAAAGACCAACCGTCTAACCAGCTTCTCTCTCTTTTCTCTCCTGCCCTCCAACCTCGGTCTGAAGCTCTGACAGGCTGATGGATGACACAATAAGGTAAGGGCTGCTTCCTTAGACACCAGGGACCATATATCACCCCGCATACCTTGCATGATCCAAAGCCTGCTTCCTACACTCCCCGCATCCTCCTGAAATTATATTATGCTAAAATAAATCTCCTCTTCGCATATTCCAATGTTTGTGTGCAAAAAAACGACTCTTAACAGATTAAAAACTCACTGGCGCCGTCCTCTTCCACACAGCTCATTTGTTTTATAACCCTGTTGTCCCTCCCGCCCCCATCCAAACACGGCTCTGCCTCCTGCCCCTGTGTATTCATCTCTCTGCACTCCTTGTGCTCAACACCCATCCAGGCAAGACCGTAGCATGACGTCAGCCCCCTCTTTCTTCACTCAAACCCTCTCCCTGCTCCTCGCCTACCTCCTGGTGGGTTTAGCCAGCCACAGCCCAGCCATGAGTTCATGCTTGTTTGTCTGTGGCCCGGCCCTCTGGAGATGAGGCTGTTATGATCGCTGCTGTGTGGGTTAGCCTCACATCTCCAAATGACTGAATCTTTGACTGAACGAATCCACAATATAAACCACCAAAGCAATTCATAAAAACCAACCAAAGATAACACTTTATTTTCATTTATTTATTTCATTCATTTATTTATTTATTTTTTGCACTGTCCTTATTTATAAGGACGGTGCACATTAATCTACATTTCTGTAAATGTGCCAGTCTTAGCCAGGCACATTTTCAGCTGTAGTCCTTTGGCAAGATGTAAAGCTAGGCACAGGATGGCTTTACCATCTAGATACAACCATTAATACACATTAGCTAATGCAGTAATTAGCATTATTATGTAGTGTAAGTCCAGTGCCAGTTCCAAACGTACCTGTTCGTAAATGGCTGATATCTTGGCCCCTGTATTGCTGCTTGCAGCATTCTTGAACAGCTTGTAACTGGAAGCCTGTATTCATTTTCTACTTGAACCTTGGTAGTGAGGAAACATTTTTCCCTGGGTGGTCCACGGTTATACAGCCTGCATAAAACCACTGTGACAACAAATGGATAAATTTAATAATATATATATAATGTATAATATACCTAGCCTAGTGTCAGTGCATTAGGGTTCTCTTGGCACCGCTACTATCTTCACCATGACGTTCTCCATCGAGGTCAAGGAAAAGTGGTTAGGAGAGGACATGTTACATTTTTGCTACTATTTGACCAGCGCCATTTCATCACTAATATCACAGCAAAGTATTTAATTAATGAATCCCAACTGTTCAAACTCCAGTCTTCACTTTCAATAACGCCAAGCCTTTTTGATAACCATGCTGAGGACTTTGAAGGACACTAAGCTGGAGAAAAGTGAGCAGTCAAAATGGGAACCAAACACTAATAAAACAACGGTATGATACACATTGTTGGAGAAGGAGAGGCGTATCGCTTCGCCTTGTACCCTATTGCATTACAACACTACAGGCAGTCCAGAGTGGCTGCAGTGTTGTTTCTCTGACTGTGGCGAACCTGATCCACTACGCCCCCCCCCCCCCCCCCCCCCCCAGAGGGTAGGGACTGTCCCCTCAGCAGGTTCCCACCCCATGGGATTCTGTATACACACACCCACACAACCACTCGCACACACACACGCAACCCCTTGCACGCGCAGCCTTTGCAAACACGGCCAACGTTGTTCCTCTGCCAACAAAACACCCTGTCCCACTTGTACTTGACAGCACACACTGATATTATGGTCGGGCCCTGCCCATAGTGTGATGGCACGACTTGGTGGTTCAACAGAGTCAACGCTTCATTTAAATAAAGCCATTTAAGACCCACATTCGAGACCTGGGGGAGGCAGACTGGGAGGCAGACGGGGAGACCTGGGGGAGGCAGACTGGGAGGCAGGCTGGGAGACCTGGGGGAGGCAGACTGGGAGGCAGGCTGGGAGACCTGGGGGAGGCAGACTGGGAGGCAGGCTGGGAGACCTGGGGGAGGCAGACTGGGAGGCAGGCTGGGAGACCTGGGAGAGGCGGGCTGGGAGACCTGGGGGAGGCGGACTGGGAGACCTGGGGGAGGCAGACTGGGAGACCTGGGGGAGGCAGACTGGGAGACCTGGGGGAGGCGGGCTGGGAGACCTGGGGGAGGCGGGCTGGGAGACCTGGGGGAGGCGGGCTGGGAGACCTGGGGGAGGCGGACTGGGAGGCAGACTGGGAGGCAGACTGGGGGGTGGACTGGGGGAGGCAGGCTGGGAGGCGGGCTGGGAGGCGGGCTGGGAGGCGGGCTGGGAGGCGGGCTGGGAGGCGGACTGGGAGGCGGACTGGGGGAGGCAGGCTGGGAGGCAGGCTGGGAGGCAGGCTGGGTGACCTTGGGGAGGCAGACTGGGGGTCTTGTAGGTTATTGATCAGCGTGTAACGGATGCCCCTGTAGGCCAGTGGAGGAGCAGCCCATCTCCTGCCAACTACCACGCTGCACTTTACCCTGCAACACACACTCTCACGCTAGGCTGAAGGAGTATATTATTTGGGTGGCAACTGCAGCACCCAACACTGAATCCCTCTGTGGGTGCAGAGCCGATTTCCTGGCGGTGACTACTCCCATATAGCGTCCCTCCCCGTCCCAACACCAGTAGGCCTGCAGCGGATTCGAATTGTATCCGAATCCGTTCGGTTCGTTTACCACAGTTCGGAGCATTCTGGAGATCCGCGGATTTCGGTTTCATGAAGGCATTGCCTTATGTAGCATATTTTGCCTACTGTAGCCTACGTCCGATACAAAAGGGTGTTTAGGACCCAGCGGAATGCATTCTCTCCAGTGCTGCCCGAGCCAATGAGACTTTTCCCGCCCCTCCCTTCAGCCTGTCAGCGTTCAAAACAAACTGGGCTTTTCAAGCGCACGATTCCTAAATTCAAAGAAAGTAATTGATACAATTATATTCTAAATATACGGGAGATAAATACAAACGGGTGATTAGCGGGATAACGGCCTTCGAGGTCGACCGGTTCGATGGAAATAATGGACAGGTAGAGGCAACTCTGGCTTCATGCTGCACTCGTCGCCAGAGTTCTAAGCCTCGTCGGCCGTTATCCCTTACATGTTACACTCAGTGCACCATGTTTTCAAATGCATTTAGGGGAACATTTATTGCACAAAAAAGCCTTGCAAGTTGTCTGATTGCAGTCAATTAACACATTGCAAATAGCCTGTGGGTCTCATTCATTTTTGTGTTTCTCCCCCAAACCCTCCGTCAAAAAAAAGTCAGCCTATTTACTATCACGGACATGATCCTAATCCGAACCGTATCCGAAACCGAGGCCCAAAACGGTTATCTGAACCGAACCGTGGACACACTGATCCGTTTCACCCCTAAACACCAGGGAACCCTGGTGTTGAACTCAAGGTCTCTCTCGGTCTCAACCCTGTGCAATGTAAAAGCCCTTGGATCAGTCCGGCATAGAAGAACTCTTGACTGGGATATGCAAAGTTGTAACTACATGTCTCTCCATCTCTCTCTAGTATTGCCATGGCAACCAAGGAAAACATGACGTCCCAGAGAGGCTTTCTGAAGTCTATACAGGGAAAAGTCAACACTCTGGCCAGTATCCTTTACCCCCATGTGTGACTGATTGGGATTGTGTGGACGTCAGTGGGAAGTTGTTCAGAGATCTAGCTTATGGCTGATTTTGGATTGGTCAATTGATCAATCAACCGTGTCGGAAAAAATATGTCTTGGGGAGGGGTGAGTCTTTGAGTTTAAAGGTGACATTATTATACCACCAGGTGTGAGTGTGATTAGCATTTACAAGCCATTGACCGTTGATCAATGGCTTGCCGTTGATAATCTGCCTCTTCTGACGTCACATATTTTCATCACCTTTAAAGCTTGTCATTAAAATCGTGTCCCATGCTTGTGAACTGCGTTATCTTCCTTCACCGCCCGCTCTCCAAAGACCGCTTCCCGGCCATCAACAACCTCATCCAGCGGGTCAACCTGCGCAAGAGGCGGGACTCGCTCATCCTGGGGGGGGTGATTGGCGTGTGCACCGTCCTGCTGCTGCTGTACGCCTTCCACTGACGGCCGCGCCCAGCCAGCGCTGCGTCGCCACCGCCGCCGCTCAGAGACTAGACTGAAGCTAGACACGGCGAACGTCGCCGGGCGCACAGGACATTCAGCAGCCCCCCCCCCCCCCCCCCCCCCCCCCCCCCCCCGACACCAGGACCCCCGACTGCTGGGTCGACCTATCACAGCACTCGGATTACAGGTGGGCGGGCCGGTGTCGGCGGGTGGATGATTCACCCAAAAAAAAGGACCGGAGACCAAAAGTACTATGGGACTTGATATTAAAGAATTCTCTTGATGATTTGCAGCAAGAGTTTCTACTGGGGGGGGGGGGGGATGAAGACACTCAAAGATTTCCTTTTTTGCTTTTGGAGGTGGTTGGCTTTAGTGGATTATTGTTTTTGGACAGGAGAATTGGGTGGATGGTTCAATGTGAACTTTAAAATGTGCATTAATAAATTATTCTTATTCAGTCTGTACAAAATCTTGTTATAATGGTAGTTACTTAACACCCCAAAGCATTTTATTTTTTAAAAATACTGAACATGATGGTGATTGGGAGCTCAGATTAAATATTCTATTCTAATAATTGCTAACTATTCTCAGTTTGGGGCAAAATTGAAGGAGGAGATACCTGTACATATTAACCCTGTGGTTTTTCCACTGTAAACTTTATATAAGTGTAATTAAAAAGTATACTTTCTCTGTAGTGCAAATTTGTGTCCATATCTGTTTGTAAATATCGTTCTCCTTATGCCATTTCCCTAGAAGCAGCTTTCTTTCAATGAATGCAATTAGTCAATCAAAATCAATTAAATGAGTCATGAATCCAAGTGTCTAGAATGTCAAGTCAATATTTAATATTGACGGCAAAAATGAGTTTGCTCATTTTCAACCTATATATAGATTCCATCATACATTTGGATCCATGGATACAATTGGCCAATTATATTATTTAGGACATCACAACATTGTGCTAATAATTTGAGACTAAACATGTTTCTATTCAGAAATCTAATATAGAGAATCAGAATTTCTGATTTGTAACTGCAGTGTAAAGTCAAGTTACAGCGATGGTTGTGTTAAAAGCAAAGTCCTTTAATTTAGAAGTGTTTCAAATGATTAGGTTACATGCGCCATCTCTGTGATGCTAAGACATTCCTGATACGGTCTAATTCCCTCTTTATTTGGATTTAATGGAACCAGAGGTGGCATGCAAGCATAACCGTCTGACAGTCTAATTTTCTTTATGGATAGGAGCCATATAATAAAAAATGGCTCTAATCCATAATGAAAGTGAGTATTAATAATTAACATTTAAAATGAATACATGGTTAACCAAATGCAGGCCGGTCTTATAGGAGTGTCCATGCTAAACCGAGATACTAACCCTTAAACAAATTGCAACAGTTTGTTTGCTCTTGGGATTGGAAGTGATCCCATAACAGATTGGATCGTGTTTTCCGGCGAACTTGAAGCATTACCTGGCCAATGGCTTGTGGTTTTTACACAACTGTCAGAAGGTCATTGGTTTGTTTGTGTTTAAAGTCCAAAGGCTTTTGCACATCCATAAGGACTGGCTTTAAAGAATGAAGTTTAGGAGCTGGATCTTGGTTTCATTTTTCTCTCTGCTGCTTAGGGAGAGTTTGTGAAAGGGCATATACTGTTCTGTACAGAAACCAGTGTTCCTGCACTACCATCCCACCGGGGTCCTGGGAAGATGGTCTTCTTAAGCAAGCGCTGTGCTGGGGTGTTATCTGGTTATGAAGACGTCCTCTTGGACAATGGACTATAACCTCATATTTACATTATTGCATGAGTCATGGCTGCCTTTCACAAGCTGGCTAAAGTTTGGGTTTGGCTAATGATTCTTTTAGGTTTGTTTTGGGATGGTGCGCTACTATTGATTATGTTTATGTCAACAGTCATGTTGGTTCAGGTAATGTCTTAATCGTCTAAATCAATGTTCTTGATCAAGTGCAGGATTGTAAGTTTATGTAAATGTCATGACCTTTCACATTAAACAACACTTCAATTTCAAACTTATTTCTCAATGGCCCAACCTGTATTTTTTCTTTTTGGCGATGTGTATCGTAGGCATTTGATGCCATTCTTCAAATTTCTAAATTGCATCATAGATTACAATCATATTAATAAGAAGAGGTTGTTAAATCAAGTATACCGAAGATAATTGATACCAGCTCACTGGAAGATCTAAACAAAAAACCTAATCCAGTTTTTGTGCAAGGGCATATTGGAAAAGCATGTTCTCAAAAAGGGAAGATGTTGTGCGAGGGGATGGGTGTGGTCGAACCCACAGGAAGCGTGTCACCTTCTGCCCTCACCACAGGGCCCTCTCACCCTCCAGCCACCTCCAGCTTAGGCTGAGGACGTGTTATCCCTTTTTAGAACGGATACTTAGTTCATCCACGAGTGGTGCGATGTATGAGTATTGGTCATTTATGGCTGGACTGTACGGCATACTGTCCTCTTCTCCTCACACACGCTGTAGACTGAGTGGACGACAGCAATTCAGGGGTTTTCCTGTATTTTGAGCTCCTGAATATTTCAGCGGCTGGCGTCTGGTTTGAAGCCCAGCAGAGCAGAGGCGGGGCAGGGACTGGTGGACGGTTCAATGGGAGGTCATCTGGGAGGTCTAAAATGGGTTGTGTTGTGCTCTTTGCACTCTAGAAAACCCGGTTTAATCTCAAAGTAGATTAAATTAGAGCTGCATGGAAAGACCCTTTATTTTGTTATAGGTTCCTCCTTTAGGGGTATTTACAGAATTGGCAATTTCCTATTTTGTGATCCCTATTTCGTTATGTATGGGTATTTTTCAATCCACAACCCTTGGTTAATAAATACGCTTTAATAAGGAAATAACTTTTAATGAAATTGATCAATAGATAAGCCATCAGACAGGTGGATTCAGGTCCGTGGAGATGAGGAGTATAACTATTGGCAGAGTAGGCTATAGTCTCACTTTTAAACATAATGATAGTGGAGCAGCTGAGTAACGGACAGAATTAATAAAGGTGATGTACCTCCTCGATAAAAACATGTAGAGGCCAGCTCTGCCCTTCCCCAACCTGTATGTAATGGTTCCGATCAGTCTTTTTCTAATGTACATACGGTAAGATCGCCTCATTCAAAAACAAGACATCACCCAGCAGATGTGGACCATGCATGGTAGCATTTATTATTGTCATGCAAAACTCCACACAATGAATAAAAACAGGCATATTGAAATTACATGTTTCTTTGGAAGACATCAATTGTACAGAAATTTCCCAAACAATTTAGGGTTTGAACGCTTTATTGACAGCAGTTTGTCTTATTAAGAATCACAGATTTTCATTGGTGGGACACTTAAAATTCTATTGCGTTGTTTTCTGATGACAAAATATGCCAAATTATTTGGTCCTAGTTCAATATGAAATTGTCAATCTTATTTCTGTTAAATTGTACGTTTTTTTGTCAGGTGCGGTAGTAGACAGTAAGTTTCGGCTTCTACTCTCGTCTGTTTGGTAACAGATTGAGATGGGCTGTGCACGGGTTGCATGCTTTGATCAAGGCCACCAAGCATTCATAAACAAACTGACATGTTGCACAAGGAAAAACAAATTATTAAAGGTGACATATTACACCACTAGGTGTGATTTATTGTGTGATTAGCCATTTTCGAAAATCTGCCTCTTCTGACATCACAAGTGGGCGTGTTCACCTAGATGTATGAGGGATAGAGTAGCAACGTTTGCTGCAGTCCACTGTGTAGGCTGGTAGATCTATCCAGCACACATTTAAGTGGACACGCCCACTTGTGATGTCAAACCAGGCAGATTTTGTCCAATACCTTTAACATATTTTACGGGTTGTAGTAATTTAATGTTACATAGATGGTCCTTATTTTATTAACTGCTAAGCCAAACAATTATTCAAATCAAAATATGTGCCATTATCAAGAAGTTTTCTTGGTGCAGTAAGTATTGATATATATTTTTTTATAGTATTCATCCGAATTTTAACTGACATGGTTTGAAAAAAATGTGTGAGTAGATGCATTTAAGAAAACCCATCAAGAAGTGGAGTGAATTATACAAAACATAATAATGTATAATGTATAAAACTCCTTTATACTGCATACTATACTAAGAATCACAAAAGGGTGGTCTTTAAACCAAACAGTCTTTATATGTGGTGGATGAGTGGTAGTACAAATGAATAACAGTGTATTGTTTGGCCCATGGCATGCCTACATATTGCATATATATTATTTCCAGTATAAGTACATCTCATACCCACAAAAAGGGGCTGTTGGCTGAGGGGGGGAGGGTGGTGTTACACAAACAAGGAATTGCAACGTTCTTCCAGGAAACACATTCAGTGATGCACTTTGATAATAGTCCATGTGGTGGGAGTTTAGACAGGAAAACGTTGCAGTTAGCATAATCCCTTCATGTAGCAACAGATGTCAGGGTTTTGTGAGCGGTGCAGCCTGTTGTATGAGAGAGGCTACAGGTGAAAGAGTTGTAACGTATGGATGATTAGGTAAGGATTGGGGGGGCGGGGGCATGCAAGTCATTATAGTCAAGCCCCTCCCAGAGCATGGCAAGGCTGAGGGGTCTGAGGGGGGGGGAAGGATGGGTGGATTGGTGTGTAGCTGAGGGTTGCGAGTAGGTACACCCTTATAGATTTCCATCGCATTTCAAGAACTATCAGATTCTCTCCAAAAATTAATTATACTATCTTCCAACACAGCCACTTCAAACTGTTAATTGAGAATAAAACCCAGAAAAGCATAAATAACAAAATCCAAATATCTTTTATGTACAATCGGACTTGCAGTTGGTCAAAAAAAAAAATCCTTTTTCTTTTTTTTACATACCCTAATAACAAAAAACAAAAAATAGATCCTAGACATTTCAGAGCGGTTCCTCCTGATATAGCGCAACTCAGCATAAAGACACTTTAGAAAATGTACATCTCCATAACTCCAATTATGCCTGTTTCAGTTGTTTCTGTAGCTGTGCTTGGATATGCGCTGAATGAACAGGGAATATGGTGGGTGGCTGGGGGTTTAGAATGTAGCTCTCAAGATTCTCGTTGAACCCAGAGTTCATTTTTTAATTGCTCTAATTTTTCTCCGCTTCTCCTTTGTCTTCAGTTTTGTGCCTTCTTTTCCTTTTCATTTTCTGAGACCTTTTAGTTCATATGAAGAAATATGGGACTATTCCAA
>NC_079427.1:15420036-15425036 GCF_026213295.1 Gadus chalcogrammus | reverse complement strand
GAGCTCATCGGGACATTGTTTCTTTTGAATTTTTTTTTGCCATTGCCTTGCAGTTTTTCACCATCCATGGTGTAACAGGAATGTTGGACAACATGCTCTATCAATAGTCTATTTGGGGGAAACGTGCATCTTTTGAAATAACGGAGGTTACACAATGTTTTAAGTATAGTATATCTAGGCCTCAGGGCGACAAGCCTTCCTATCACAGGGAATCTCAGCGTCCATGTGCTACCTGAGCCCGTGCACACACTACAAGGCGTGGTAACATAATAGACAGGCGCTTGATTGTAAATGGAAATAATCAATTCCACAAATCACGGCCTCGTCTTTGATCCGCAGCCGCTCTTGTCTGTTTCCTCAAGTCATTAGACCGGTGCTTTAGTCCGTCTGCGGCTTTTGGGTCTCTCCTCTGCTACGGACCCCACTGGGTTGCGTGTGGGAGTTAATGATTGTGGTTGCACTGAATGAAACATTTTGTATGGGGATATTATGGGCCAGCCCCTTATGGTTAAACTTCCCATTAAATGTACAACAATTAGGGTTTCCCCTTAATTAAAAGCGGCCAAAACGAATCCTACAATACTCCGACCATTCTCAAACATATGCCATTTTCCTTTCCCAATGCTCTGCATTGTGTGACTCCTAAAGAGAGCATATTCCTAATTCTAACCATAAGCGAAAATCTTTAATGTCTCACTGAATTAATATTATCAAGATTACCCATAAAAAAATATTTTCTATCTGCAAAAAGGTATTTAGTATATCTTCTCTATCAGACATTTTTACAGTTTGACTCAATTTAACAAAGATAGACGATTCATTTTGACTACAGCACTACCTAGTGGATGCATAGCCCACTTACAACACACAAAGCACGCAGTCTGAAGTTTTTATTCGTTTATTTATGTGGTCGTCATGTTACTGAGCTGTGTAAACAATACACATGGGGGGTGGGGGAAATAGAAGTGTATAGCATCGTATAGTGGAATGTTATGTTATGAATGTTAAGTCATTTAAAAAATATCCATTTTGCTGCACAATGTCAAGGGAGCCCTCCTCCTCTTGCTGGTTCGAACATGCCCTTGTAGGTGGTTTTGTCCTCCTGGTTCTTCTCCTCCATGCGTGTGGTGAGTATGGCCAGGTCCCTCTTCACCAGCTTCTTCATGCCCGGGTCCAGGTCCAGCACGCGGCTGTAGTCCTGCCGCGCCTCCGCCTCGTTCCACACCTCAATGTGGGCCTTGGCCCGCAGGTAGTAGGCCTTCATCACACCTGGGCAATCATCACACACACACACACACACGCACACACACACACACACACACACACACACACACACACACACACACACACACACACACACACACACACACACACACACACACACACACACACACACACACATGCATCACACATTAGATATCTAGCAAAGTAGTTCGTTTCCAAGTAATCAATCATTAAAGGGGTTCAATTAGGGACGATTTTTCTTCTGTTCATATTAGGCTTTGAGTATATGCTTTTGATTCATGCATTAATATATACATAAAAAAATGTATTCAAGAGGCATCCTGAGCACGTGAAACCAGACAGGACTAGGCTCTGTTCAAAGCAGCAGCCAAATGAAACCATCCTATAAAGACCCCGTCGTCACCTGGGTGCTGGTTGATGATGTCACTGGTGTGCTCGATGACCTCATAGTACTCTGCCATGCGCAGCAGGCACTGGCAGTAGTTGAGTGTCAGGGTGTGGCCCATCTTCTCCAGCTTCAGCCATGGTGCCTCCCACGCCTTCTCCTGCAGGTGGGGTTGCACACTGTTAACAAACAATCACACACACACACACACACACACGCACATACATGCACACACACGCGCACACACACATACACACACACACACACACACACACACGCACGCACACACACACACACACACACACACACACACACACACACACACACACACACACACACACACACATACATGCATACACACGCACATACACGTACACACACACACACTCACACACACTAACGCACATACACACATGCACACACACGCAAACACAACCAAACACAAACAGACATACACACACACATACACACACACACACACACACACACACACATACTCACAAATGCACAAACACACATGCGCATGGGCGCGTGTGTCTGTGTGTGTGTGTGTATGTGTGTTGGCGTGGGAAAGCAAAGATGGAGGAACCCAAGCGCCAACCTTCCATGTTTGTGCGCTACATACATTGAGCCCCCTGACTCCTAACAAGTCCTGATTAGCTGCTCAACACCAGATGGTTGGAGCGCGGCCGATGGGGGGGGACTTCCCGTCTGCCTCTCCGCACGGTAAACCACTGCATGGTACATCGGCATAAGGGATACACGACTCCATAGCTCGGAGAGAGCTCACAGAGCGCCGGTGCCTTGCCTTGCTCTGGATGTTCTTGAGGCAGACGATGGCTTCCTTGTATTTCTCTGTGGCCTCCTCGAAGAGGCCCTGCTTGAACAGCTTGTTCCCCTGGCCATGCAGCATGGGCACCTTGTTCAGACGCTCCTGGTCGTTCAGAGCCCACGACTCCCTGTTGTATTCATTGGGCTGCTGCACCTGTCGCACACATCAGACACACATATGTAGGATAAATTGTATTAGACGCATAGACATGATTTGTAGTAGCTACATAGACATTATATAGACTGGTTGTTATACACATATTCATCAGACACACGTTGTCGTTACACATATTGCAGCATTATGCACATAGACATATATACATATACAGTCATTGTGCAAATAGCAGAATTATATTCATGGTTTTTGATATATAGCATTGGAAACAAGATAACATAGGAGGTACTTATCAATAACAATACATTATGATATGCATTTACAATAAGAGTACTCAAATCTGTGTATAGTGCTATGATACTACGATGAGTAGCAGAAATGTAAATGCAGAATGTACACTGTACCCATTGTGCAGATATAGCCTTATACACACATATTCATCAGCACACCCACTCAGGCACACCATCCTGCCTGGCATTCTGTGACTCATCCTGACATACAGGATGTGATTGTTGTAACAAGATGGAGCCCACACACACAACTGGCTCTACAAGCGGTTTGAATTATGTATTAACAGGATCAGTATGAGTTGCACAGGGAAAACGATGACAGAAGAAGGACAAAATCCCACTAATTGGTGCAGGTGGCCATCTTTCAATGAAGATGAATAATAACAATGCATGTATTTATATGATACACTGGAAATGAAGTAACACTATGTTTCACATCACAAGATGGATTAATTAATTAATAAGTAACATACAAATGTTGTCAAATGTATGAGCAAAGAAATTATACTGAAAAGCTATAGCGGTATTACTGATGTTGAAAGAGTTCCAATGATGAAGCTGCTTCATAAAGATCTATGTGCAAGACATCGGCTACCATTCAATGCTTTGTTACATCAGTAATATTACCCCTTTTGAAGGAAAACAGGATATTAGTTCCTGAAATGTATCATATATCATTTGATTCCTCAAGATATGATCATGTAAAAAGGAAGAAAATATGGACTTGATAGCAGAGATAAACTGCATTTACATAGATGTAACTAACTGACTAACTGTTTTATAAATGATTGTCATTCTTGCCATATTTGATAGATTAGCTTAACAAGATGAAAAGTGATCACAGTGTTCCTAAGACAATAATGAACAGTCAACAGACTTGTCAGAGGATCTACACGTGGCGGGGCTCATTGTGTGTGGGCATGCGTTTGCCTTTGTGCAAGTATGTATGTTATTGATGATTGCTTTACTCATTCAAACTGCCCGTGTCTCACCTTGATGAGCTCCAGGATGAAGAAGAGGGGCTTGGGCTCCTTCATCAGCTCGTCCAGGTCTGGGTAGCCCAGGGTGTGGTAGGCGAACATGTTGGCCATGCCACAGGTGTGGATCTGCCACTCCACAGCGTCCTTACCCTCTGCGATGCGTCTCATGCTCTTGGACACCAGCGGATAAAGGCCTGTGTGCTAGACAGCAGTGAGTGGATGGAGTGAGTACCTTACTAGCCCTTTAATAAGTGATATGAAGTACTGCACCTGGTCCTTACCTCATGATGTGAAGTGTTTTACTCGCACTTTACTTGATGATATAAAGTACTTCACTAGCCCTTTAATAAGTTATATGAAGTACTTAACCTGGTCCTTACTTCATGATACAAAGAACTTTATAAGCACTTAACATCATGATATAAAGGGATTTACTAGCACACTAGTATCCAATGCTCATACTCTTTCATTGACGAGAATGATGTCCTCTTTAACCAGGCAGAGGGACAAGGTGGGACGTAAAGCACACGGGCCAACCTATCCAACCTGATTGGAGCAGAGCTAGAGTGCTGAGTCAACAGGTATGATGAACGGAGATTAATAGTACTCAGGCTCAGTCCCATCTGGCTCTGCTACCAAAACACACAGACGCACACACTCACGCACGCACAGATTTATACAAGCAAATGTACACACACACACACACACACACACACACACACACACACACACACACACACACACACACACACACACACACACGCAAGCATGGACACCCACACGCACGCACACGCACACACACACACACACACACACACACACACACACACACACACACACACACACACACACACACACACACACACACACACACACACAGACACACAGACACACACACACACACACACACACACACACACACACGCAGGCATACACACGCACACGCATACGCACACACACACATGTGATCTGTGCATAACTGTGTGACCAAGGCGGGCTGCTGAAAACTCACAGTGGTGTCACACCAGAACTCGGCCACCTCGTTGATCCTCATTGAGCACAGCAGCGTCTCCCAGATCTCCAGCTTAAACATGTTACCGATCACCACCTCCATAGGCGTGCCCACAACCTTGCTGTCGTCTATCACCGTGCGC
>NC_079427.1:15395036-15415036 GCF_026213295.1 Gadus chalcogrammus | reverse complement strand
TGGGATTATTCTTCGACTCACCAGAACACACAAAGTTTGTCTGTTCGGTCACATCCTATACCATAGGAACATTGTGGACTTAACATACCAGTTGTGGTTCACGTTATTGTCTCATATTGTGTTCTCAGTTCTTCCCAGAGTCAACTTCCTAGTGTCTGTCTAAAGTACTTTCAGAAGTGAAGACAAATTAGAGGAATTTAAAGGTACCATTAAAAGCATTGGGGTCAAATTACAGCGGTGTGATTGGTGCAACTGTAGTCCTCCTAGTCCATCGTAAAGCAGCGGGACACGGTGACCTTCAACAGCGGAACAGGCAGTTGAGGGGTCGATCCATAAAAATCTAAATAGATCCAGCGGTTGCACCAGTAGTCGTTTGGAAGGGGCTCAGCCCGAGCTCAGGGGATTAACTGGAGTTGTGGGCGGGCATCAACTATCTCTCCTCGACTACATCACTGTTTCCCCTGTGATCCACATCAGCACTGCTGTGATTGACATCCGCCATCCGGTTACGGTTTGTTGTGGTTGTACTCTCCATGGAAGTCATTTTAGGGGAAGGCAGTACTGTTTGGATCGCAACCCCGGCAGGGGCACGTCACCGTCCCGGGGAGTAGGGAACCGGGTTCTCGTGCTAAACGTCTAGGAGCCGGCAAAGTGTGTGTATAATGTAGCCCTCTCACCCGTGTCACCGTATCACACGTCACAGCGTGCATGACTTAACACAAACTCCCCGACCCCGCCAGGAGTACGCTAAAGCCCCTGGGAAACGTTATCCCATTATTTCCTGCCAGGCGAGAGGAGCGGTGCGCTAGCCAGACATCTGAAAAAAGAGGGCTGCTGCACTGCTGTACCCTTGTGGGAGATTGCCTCTGTCTGGCGTAATGCAGTCCAGGTGCGACCCACGGTCCGAGGATCGGGGCCGTGTGCACGGCTTGTGCCTGCCGTCTTACGGCCGGGTATCGACAATTTCCTCAAGTATGTGTAAGACGCACGGACACACGCACGCTCACGCACAACTTCTTTCCATCCAAATCAGGTCAAGGCGGGCGGCTCAAACCAAAGGTCAGCCTGCTCTCACGTGGGTCCTGCATGTGGACACCAGAAAAACACAACTTATATAGCTAGCTAGCTATCTCGCGTTATCCCTTTAACGGTTTTATTCATATAGAAGATTTAAATATATTTCAATGCATACAACAATGTAGCAGTACTTTATTATTAGTTGAGCAATTTTTTGTGTTTACTAAATAGGAATTCCATGTGTTTACTAAATAGTAAAAAGTACATCTGCTTGATTGGTGCGATCTTATTCATCCTTAGTAAGGTCCTACATTATAAAAGCTCAAACAAGATAGCTATTTATTCAATGAGGAATATTAATTATTCTCGGCAGAATTATTATTGAGCTTTGCATTATCACCTGTTGGTTCTTATTTGTGCTTAAAACATTAGTTAAACTCTCATCGTTCCTTTTGTAGCTCTTGAGTCGTTCTTCCTTGAAAACCAGTGGACCAATGACCAACAGTAGCTTTAGAAATTCTAGACTCCGCCGCATTCAACATGCCCTCAGTGAGTCTCTCTTACAAGGGATTAAGTTGTCAGGTTACATTGAACTCTGCGTGCCCTCCACCCAGACAAAACCGTCTTAAGGTACAGGCCATCCAGTTATTTATAACTCCGCTGGGTAAGCTGCCTTTCTCAATGGTCCACGTCAGCCCCCAGACAGACGGCAGGACATGTGTGGGCCTCCGGGCTCTGCCCTGAAACCACCAGAGAGGCTTTGAGGAAAAGGTTATAGCCGCGTGAGCGTTTATGTTAGCAAGCCGCTCGTGTGTACGTGTGTGTGTGTACACGCGTTTGTGTGTGTGCGTGTGCACGCGGTATGTCCTCGTAAAGACTTCAGTCAGTTTATGTTTTCTTTGTCAGTGTCTATCCATCACAGGATTTAATAAGAGGGAGAGTCTGGCCACACTCAGAGTTTCCAACCCTTATGTGACAATGGCCGACCCAGAGTCGCGTCATCCAGCTGACGCAGGCCACCCGTCCCTATGTCATGAGACGCACCGGTGAATATGGCTGGTAGACGTTCACGTATTTTGCACTGGGGAGGCAGACATCAACACAGACAGACACAGACAGACAGACAGACGCACACACACACACACACACACACACACACACACACACACACACACACACACACACACACACACACACACACACACACACACACACACACACACACACACACACACACACACACACACACACACTGTATTGTGTACCTTAATGAGCTATGACCTGCTGTGGCCAATCAGAGATCGGACATTTTGTGAAGATATCTTCCTGGTGTTTTTCACCCTTTATCAATCGTATATTACTTTTACCGTGCCTTGATGCACTGTTTTTATTTTCTGTAATTTGTTGTTGTGACACCAATCCATTTTTATTAAAAATAAATAGATTAAGATGCTGTCTTAAGATTCTTCAAAGAAGGACACGCTTTGAGATTCACAAGATGGAGGTGGGGGTAAAGTACCATGAGCTATGACACGTACACTGAATTGCTCCTAAAAACCTCTCAAGGCGGATTTGGATGTTGCATGCTCATAAAGCAGGGCTGAGGTGAAACAGATGTGGCTACTTTTCAAGCAGGTTCCTCACATTCATGAGTCTCTGAAGCACAGTATGGAATACAGTGCTTCAGATACACAAATACACAATATGAAATAATACTACAGCAGGAGAATAACCAGGCATCGGCACACTTCAGCTGCTGACATTTAAACAATTATTCATCAATTACTCATGTGAGCGCTGCTGCCATTTGTGTTCCTTTTACAAAGCATTTCATTTAGGTAATTATTAATATGGTAATTCATGGGTTTGGTAATGAATAATCCAATATTTAACGCTGAAGATTCTGCATTTAGAAGGATATATTTTTTACGGAATGCGACACATTTTGAATTTAAAAACCTACAAAAAGAAAATATTGAAGAAGTCAACCAAACATACTATATATATTCAATGACTTTATGATGATTCTAAAAAAACACAAATTATTCCAAAGGTTTTCACATTAAATCCTCATATTCAATATCTAGCATAATCACGTTTGTGTCTTTTCCGTTTCTGTTCGAGTGAAGAAGTCATCCCCAGGGCCTTGATGTCCCTGCCTTGTTTCCTTTCTACAATCCATCCAGATCATGGATGTACTTCTTGCAGCGGGAGTCACAGGTCAGGCTGGATTGCAGGGCCATGCTGGGCTACAGTCTGGTAGCGTGGGCCCTGCCAGTGTCAGGGTCAGGTCTGAGCGCTCTGCCCTACTGCCAGCAGCAGTCGACACCGGGGATAATCTGTCTAAGCAGCTTGTAAACGATTTCCCTCTTCTTCCTTCCTCAGATGCATGGGAGCTACGTCCTGCTGTAGATCAGAGGTTAGGTTGAGGGGTTCAGAACAGACAGGGGGATTTTATATGTATCTAAGAGATCATTACTGATTTTAAGTCTGATTTATAAACAGTCTCACATTTAGTCATTCTTTTCCTTTACAGAAAACATCCATAACTGTATATCTGAAATGCAACATACACTTAGCTTCCCATCTTTATTCTTGCCCTTATCTTAGCACATGCACGCTCAAAACACGCTGCTAAAAGTTAGACTAACAGGACAAGGCAATGAGGGAAACAGATCACATTTTCCTAACACATCAGATCTTCCGACAAGCTGACACAGGGGGAAATCAGTAGCAGAAATACGTGTTTTTAAAGGGACTGAGGAGTTGAGCCGGATTTATATCAAGCAGTAATTATAGGAGTTGTGCAGACTTTCCTCGGGGTCCCCTTCATAGACTGACAGATGCATAGCAGCTAGATCCATCTCTTGGCCAAAGCAAAAGGGAGCCATCTGCAAATGAAAGCTCTGTCCTGGGCCAACGTATTTGAAAGATATTCATGTCAAATAAAAAGTTGATGATCCACATGTTACTATGACAATCCAGTCTGTATTTAGCTTCATATTAAAGGGTTGCACTATACGTCTTTAATGTATCACTTTCAATTCAAAAGATGCCTTCAAAAAAGGCAGTGTGAAGTGCTCCAAAGGGTATATGATATGATGTGATAGTGTTATGGCATTTAAATTGCCGTCTCATCCGTTCTTTTGGTAAATCTTTATTGATTAATGTATTCAAAAGAATTATTTGCACGGCATTGATAAACAGTGCCACCAAATTCAATATTTGATCAACTATTGATTGAAATGTAAAGATACATTACCTAACCCAATCCCTTCCCAATGGTTTTTCAATGTTGCTTCTTAATCGAGTCTGGAGCATCCCTAGTTTTATAATAGGTGATCATTATTTATGATTTAGTTAATTGCATAATGGTTTTCAATTGGTGCTGACTGAGAGGCTCACAGTTAGAGATGGTTAATTCTAATGCCATATCAAATTTAAGAGAGCGTATACCATGCAGTATATGTGCCTTGTAGGAGGATGTCTGTTTGCCATGTGCACAAGCCCTGTACTACAATAGTTTAAGGTTGGATTTAAAGGTTTACTATCTAAAATTACGGCAAACATATAACGTAAAAAAACGTTTTTTGGCGTCCCACTCACAAAATGAATGACAGGCTTTTATTCAGGCAAGCCCCTGACACTGCATAGAGAAATAACCCCAAGGATCCACATTCATGTTTATTAACAGCCTAGCTTACATCGATGATTCATCGTTGCTTACAGCGGTGATGAGCTGTCCTTCTTCAGTGTCTGATGCTGGCTGTTCGACGGCCATCTTGTTACTATCCTCTTCTCTGACATCACTCCCCTATCAACTTCCACAGCTGCCTTCACGGGCCAGGCCACGGCGAACACACACACACACACACACACACACACACACACACACACACACACACACACACACACACACACACACACACACACACACACACACACACACACACACACACACACACACACACACACACACCCTCTTAATGTATGCACACAGGATGATGGCCTTCCAGATAATCATGCAGGCAAACCCTGGGAATAGTCCTGGTCACTGACCTTGGAACAGTCCTGGTCACTGATGAAGGAAGAGACCTGGTCACTGACCTGCCCTGGGAGCATTCCTGGCCACTGACCTGGGAACAGACCATGTCACTGATCTGGGAACAGACCACATCATTGACCTGGGAGCAGACCATGTCACTGACCTGGGAACAGTCCTGGCCACTGACCTGGGAACAGACCATGTCACTGACCTAGGAACAGACCATATCATTGACCTGGGAACAGACCATGTCACTGACCTAGGAACAGTCCTGGCCACTGACCTGGGAACAGACCATGTCACTGACCTGGGAACAGACCATATCATTGACCTGGGAACAGACCATGTCACTGACCTAGGAACAGACCATATCATTGACCTGGGAACAGACCATGTCACTGACCTAGGAACAGACCATATCATTGACCTGGGAACAGACCATGTCACTGACCTGGGAACAGACCATATCATTGACCTGGGAACAGACCATGTCACTGACCTGGGAACAGACCATATCATTGACCTGGGAACAGACCATGTCACTGACCTGGGAACAGACCATATCATTGACCTGGGAACAGACCATGTCACTGACCTGGGAACAGACCATATCATTGACCTGGGAACAGACCATGTCACTGACCTAGGAACAGACCATATCATTGACCTGGGAACAGACCATGTCACTGACCTAGGAACAGACCATATCATTGACCTGGGAGCAGACCATGTCGCTGACCTGGGAACAGACCATATCATTGACCTGGGAGCAGACCATGTCGCTGACCTGGTAAAGGACCTGGGATCAGACCTGGGCGGCCTGCTGGAACGCTCACTGCAGAAAACGTCTGCAGTGCTGCCGTAGCCCAGAGATAGTGTACTAGGCCGTGAGGCAGAGTGTCTCAGAGGAGCTCTCAGTCTGTCTGCCTGCTTCATCATGTGCATGTAACTGGGGTTACAAGAGAGGTCATTCGAGCATGTCAGAACGAAAAAGGGAACAGGCAAGGAGTATGAGACCATTAAGATGCAGACAGGGATCTCTGCCTACAAAATGTGGTCACTTAGGATAGGAATTGATTAAGAAACAGGAAGATTTTGGGGGGGTGGGGGGTGTTCCGCCTAGTTCTCGGGTCTGTTTAGCAGTTCAAGTGAGTGCAAACGAGAGCATGCGCCCTGTAACAAGCGAACGTCGGGGCATCTGGTTTTGCTAAGGCTCTAGAACATTCTTTTCCTTTGTTCAAGGCTCGCTGGCAGCTTTTACAGGGACATGTTCACTCTCATTTCCTGTTCGGGGCACTGCCCGTTGAAGCCAGTATCACAGCCTAGAAAGAGGAGCAGCTCGGGTGCAGTTGGGTCTGCTGCTCAGGTATACAGTACACGCCGTGGTTAGTTTTAAATATAAGTCGGTATGAGAATAGCTAAGAAAGAAAGATGGATAGAGAGAAATGCTACAGAAAGTCTAGCTGTTTCACCTACAGTATTGATCATTTATCAATTTGGTTAAAAAAAGAATTATCGTTATGTATGCATATGAATGCATAGTTTATTTCTGATCTTAATCAATTGCTCAATGATTTAGTATCTTCGGTAATGACGTGTTGTATTTGGTAGTGCATTTCATTTCTACCACACTTTTGAGAATGCTAATCACAATTGTGATAATATTACCAGCTGATCCTTTCAGCAGTTGACAATGTCAACAATGGAAGAAAAGTGTTTTGGGTGCAATATGAGATCTTTAACACAAAGACGAATGTGATATCGGGGCGAGTTGGTTTCTGGTGTGGTTTTTAGAGTCTATCCTGTGAGCGGGGTGTTGGTTTCTGACTACACCTCAAAGAGGAATTTGTGCTTATCTCACTGTTGCCTTTTTCCATGGTTATGTGATACCAAAAAAACATTTCAGTATTCAGTGAATTCAAAACACAACCAATGACTCATACTAAAGTCATAAAAATGAAAAATATAAATAATCACGACTTGGATGTGTAATATTCTTTATTAAAATATGATGTCATTTTTCATTGATGCAAGGTTGGTGAAACATACATTGGAATATTACATGCCTCTTCTGTTTCATACTGGACATTAATAACATTAACAACATAAGTAAAATCAATATAAATTACATTGACCTTCAAGACTATCAGGCCTATGTATATAATCAAATCTAATCAAGATACAATGTAGAAGCAAAAAATCCTTTGACATGCATGTTAATACATTTATCTCAGTGGCATCCATCTTAGTGACATAATGCTGTACGTTTCCTAGGAGTTGTTCCCCCTCTGCTTCACAAGTCACCTGGATGGAGGCGGAGAGAAATCTCACATGATGAGAGGGGTCTTGAGGTGCAGGAAAGAGCCAACCACAACAGTTCTTCAGCTGGCAGCTTTAGTTGGTACATATGACATAAAGCTTGCCAGTGAAGAACTGATGTGGGTCAGCCACGAGGCACCCAGAATGCACACACAAACTAAAACTTCACACCTCTTCAGGGTGAGTCTTTGGGTGAAACCTGGGGACAGAAAGCAGAGGAGGGGGAGAGAGAGGAGAGAAAATTGTTTCTTAAAAAAAAACAGGTAGGTATAGACATAGTGGTCTATTTGCCTTTTAAAAAGGCACACCTGTACAACAAACATGCTTCCCATTTAACCATTTCCAATAGTCACTACAGTTTTCTATTGGTGTAATTTAACACAGATAGTTCCAGTAAGCTTGGCATACATTTTTCCCAGTAAGTTTATTTAATTCCTGTGTACTGTATGTGTGACTGGCCCGATGAGTCGAGCACTGTGGCGTTTTGTCTTAAGGGGCATATACATGAACACCGAGGGTATTCCCTCCAATTTAGGTCAGATGAAAGAAGGGCCAGAGGGCTTTCTCTCACAGCGTAAAGCCTTCAGCAATGCAGTTTAATCCTAGCAGGCAATCTTCCACACCATGAGAGCAGGAGGCCTCAGCGGGAGTTATAATTGAATCATGACTATGTTCTCAATTTTTATATTTATTCTCGTACATTTTCAAAAATTAAGGATGAAAATGTGTGTCTGCTAGTTGAGAATGCCCTCAGTAATAGCACCCTGTGTAGCGGCCTCGCTCTGCCTTTCGTTCGGAGGGATCGCGTTCAGCATTCTGCAGTCTAGGTCGTCTGGCTCTTGCCTGTAGCTTTATTCTTCACAATTCGAGGGAAGGACTAGGGGCAGCTTTAGAGCAGTGCAGTGAACTTCACAACCCCTGGAACAGCCCTAGGAACCCAGCACTGCCCTGGGGGACCACACAGCTCTGGAACTGGGAATGCTCTCTCTCACACGCGCACATCATTTTGTTGTTTCACTCCCCAGAGGCACCGTGATGAAGTGCGAGAGAATTGAGTGAATGGGCCGCAGTTCCTAAAGCTTGTGCTAAATTCAAAGTTTAGGGGGCCAATGTCGTGCGGGGATAATCAGGAGACGTCATGTTACACAAGGCGAACAGTATCTCCCCTAGCTCGTTGGATCACTTCTTTAAGTAGGTTCACGATAGGCTCCGTCAAGCTTTGTTAGCAGCAGGAGATAAGATTCACGAGGACCACAATGGTATGCATGCCAGCTAAGAAGGAGCTCAAGTGAGAGACAGACAGAGAGGATTTACAGCAGGACGGTAAAGGAACATACCTAAGGAATATTCCAGTCACCACATCAATCAACCCAACGGAAGAGAAAGGTTCTGTGGGATGACCTCTAAAAGGTAAAGCATTACCTCAGAGCAATAGCATCTAACCAATGCCACATTCAGCTTGCCGAGACAGTGCACACAAACCGAGTAAAAGTGAGAGCTGCGGCGAAAGCCACAGCCACGTCCTATCCAATGGTGCGAACAGTAAGAATGCATTGTGAAGTCAGTGCGATGAGGCGAGTGCCAGCGGCTCCAGAACTTGACGGCATGGAGAGCCATGGAGAGTCCTGCGCCCACTGCCAGTCTAGGCGCCATTCCAATAGCTTCCATCTCACTGTACAGCTTCCCATTGTTTGCTCCTCCAGCGCTTTAAGAAGACGAGGCATGAATCCTAAGGAGAGTAATCCATTCTGTTCATGTTCTTTTCTCCACGGGTGTCCCCCACTGTACGTTCATTCCATAAAATACCTTGTAATTCTTTTTTGTTCTTGCAAAAAACCAACAACAAGTAGTTTCCAGGACAACTACAGGACCAATGAGTTGGGCACACAGCTAGGCCTACGCTTCATCATTTCTGTCAATCCAATAAGGGGTCTTGGAGGCCTATGCGTTTACAAACTTTTACAAAGGCAGACAATAAAAGCATTCATCCCTTTTCATATATGCCTTTTGCCAATAGTAAATAATTCTGTTGCTCTGGACAGATCATTACAACTCATTTGGGATCACAGTCGTGTCATCAAAAACATATTGGTCTTGAACAAATGGCCTGGATTTAAGTATATACCTATGTGACGTTCTATGTAAATATCAGTGGGTTTATGGGAAGAAGAAAAACCAAGCAGCGAACAATGACCTAGTCATTGTGAGTAATTCTTGCGGGGAATCACAAACCTGTTGTGTTACTAAACCGGAGCGCCTTGCCTTATAAACTGTAACTTTAGAACTGATTATGAGCCAACTGTGTTCCATGCTTTCTTCCATGTTCCACACACACACACGGAGAACAGAGTGTACCCCTCAGAGTGATTTATCACACACAGCTAACGCTTCCTGGGACAATAACAGCCAGCCGGAGCATCAGGCTGAACATGCTTTTTCAGTTTCCATGTGAAAACGCCTATAAATGTTGTTTTGGGCCGGACACACACACACACACACACACACACACACACACACACACACACACACACACACACACACACACACACACACACACACACACACACACACACACACACACACACACACACACACACACACACACACACACACACGTTGGTCTATCCGAGTATAACCAAGGCAGACTTCGTCTCTCTCCCGGTCTGCCAAACCATCCCAAAATAAACCTGAACCCCCAAGTTTATCGTTTCCTCATGGAAGCCCTTGGAAGACTGGTGATCTTCACATGCATTTCGTCTCAAGTTAATTCAGATTGGGTAAGAGAGAGTACGTTTGCAGGCCCCCACACTGTGGCCCCACATGGATAAAGTGGTAAATCAGCCATGTGACGTATTTTATCAATCCAACGTGGCAATATTTTTTTACCCACCCTCAAGGTGAATGTACAGACGCACACACAAAATACATACACAAGCCTGCGTGTGTGTATGCGTGTCATAAACCAATCTTCAGTGGTGTGCATGTGACCACGTGCAAGCACCCATCCCCAGCAATAAATAACCCGCCCCTCCCACCCCCAGGCCCCCCTCGAAAATTGCTTTGAAGTCTGCAGCAGATCAATAGCTAAGGGACAGCAGCCCCGTCCTGCTGATGCCTGCTATGGGCTTGGAGGGAAAACCGCCTCTAGATCTTAACACACATACACACCTGTGCACATACACACATTGTTTATATTTGCATCGTAAGTGTTAGTAATTGATATCTGTAAGACATGGATGCCAGCACTGTAAAAATGAGTTGGCGCTATAATGACAGTTTTGGCACCTGGTCCAAGATGGAGATAAAAAACAAAAAAACAAGAGGCCCGTAATTGATGTGACAGTTATTGTAACAGGATATGTGTATGAACACATAGGTGTAAAAGGTATTCACATTTTAATCAGTTTTTGGAATCGAAACCTAGTGCTGGGGAATTATCCAGTCCATTATGACGGTAGCTAAACGCGTGTACATGTGCCGCAGAATGCATGAAGCACATGATTGTAATCCTGTCAGCGCTCCCCTCCGCGTCATGAACAACACTTATTCATGCATCGTGAGCGAACGGAAAGAACAGACAGGGAAACCGGTTTGGGACGCATCAGGAGGGCGTTGGGACTAGGAAAGCCTCTTGATGGAGAATACCAGGGGACCATAGGGAAAGACCATAAGGGAAAGACCATAGGGAAAGACCATAGTGTTCTTGTCCCAGCTGGTCTGTTTTTAGAGATACCAAACGATGAAGGACATTTCATATAAAAAGATAATGCAAACAATAGAATGTGCTTTCATACAGCAGACCCTGCCTCTAAGTACAGCAGTCTTGTAGCATTGAGGTCAGTGGGCACTTGGACTAGAGGGGCTGAAGGTAGCCTTCAGGATTATCTGGCTCAGTGATGTCACTGATCAACAACCTTGCATACTGGATCCTATGTATCCAGTATCTGAGGTTGTTGAGTGTGTCACACACACGCACACGCACACACACACACCTATGTGTGCCTGGTGCAAACACAGAGCAGGACAAAGAGATGATTAATAAATACACTTTCAGAAACATACACAGACGCACGCAATTATAGGCATGGTTGTGGATTGGTGACAATACCATGAATTGCAGATGAATTATAGAGCTCTTGAGATGCAAGAGATGAAGAAGGTGATGTATAAAGTGGCATATTTTGGGCCTTAAACCAACCACTCTGAGTTGCATCTCATCGGACACCCCGCTTCCTGCAACTTAGGCAGAAAACATCTCTGGGGAAACGGATTGAATTTATTAATATTTGTCCACAGATGCTCCAGCTTCACATTTCTATCCAAGAGTTCTACAATAAACCTGCCTCTCTTCTGTTACGCCCAACATCTTCTTACGTCCCCCAGGGTCTGTTTAGCGTGCACACAGAAATGTAGCATGCGCCTGAATAGTAAATGAACCAGCCCTTTGTGGCACAAATGTCACAATTCAATTAACCAACATCACTTAATCCTACCCCGTCTCAACCTCCCCGACCCCTGCTGCCTGGGAATGGAGAAAGAAAGTCTGAAACAAAGTATTACTCCAATTATTTGAAGACGTCTACAGTTGTACTACATCGTTTCTTGGTTTTGAGGGATAAAGTCATATTCAAATCTGTCTGAATATTTTCCATTCCCCCATACAAATGAAAGTGAATTAATTAACCATTAGTCTATCCATTTGGTAACATGTTGTATTTATGTAAACTAGGAAACTTGATAAAAATTAGTATTAACACAATACAGACATTTTCATACGTCATAATAACTTGAAATCAACTTCCATATGGATTAGGGTACACATCTATCCATACAGTTAATTTGTTTTAATGGGGTGAGAGACTACATTTCTCATTAGTTTGAAAAGCCATGAAACAGATGTGTGTTAAGCTCTCAATGAAATCCCAGTCAACACATTTACTTTGGTTCAGGTTAATCCCAGGACATCGCAACTCATCAGGCTAAGTGTGTGTGTGTGTGTGTGTGTGTGTGTGTGTGTGTGTGTGTGTGTGTGTGTGTGTGTGTGTGTGTGTGTGTGTGTGTGTGTGTGTGTGTGTGTGTGTGTGTGTGTGTGTGTGTGTGTGTGTGTGTGTGTGTGCCTTAACTGTTGCTGCTTACATAGTCCCTTGTAACTCCAGGGTAGAGATATACGTCAAAACAAAGCTATGTGAAGACCTCACATTAACCAGAGCGCACTCAACCCGATAACTCAACCAAGAAAATGGTACCTTCCAATGAAACTGATCCACGTACTTCACTGCTAGCCTAAACGTACAAGGCAAGCTAGCAAAATGGCCACACCAAAGGTAGGCATACTGTAGTGTACCCTCTTCATTTATTCTCTGGGATGGTACTGCATGTTACCTTAGTCATTCCCCAAATAGTAAAAAGCAAATGGCTAAATCGGTACACAATACACGCATATCTTATTTACTCTATTGCAGCAGGACGTCGGCTCAAAGAACGTGCACACATTTCCTTTACTGCCAAACCATGTGGACTTCTAATATCGCCATCATATCCATACTTTGCTTTGGTGAGTGCACAACAATTCATCTCCTTTTAAAAACACATGACAACCGTTTTCCTGCCTCAATGCTCATACTATTCTGCTCCTCTAAATGCACCAACCCATCGCTCCCTTCTACCCCTGGTCTCCCTGCCTGGCTCCGACCACCACCTACATCAGTCCCTTGCACCATTTTCTTCTACTCTTCATTCATCATTGCTCCTCTTCCTCAAAATCATCACGCACATTTGATCCCCCTCTGTCCCATCTGCAATTTCTTAGTTTCATCTCCCCCCCCCCCCCGTCTTAATGTGCTCCAGTGGGTCTTTGTGACTTTGAGTTTGGTCAGCTCAGCAAGGCCTGGCTACATTCTTCAGATTCCTGTTACATATGGTCCACATTCCAGTCCGTCTGTAGAGAGGCCCTGCGCCTCCTCCCCTTCCTCCTCCTCCTCCTCCTCCTCCTCTATGCTGGCCCGACTCACACCATCCCAATGTAGCACAGCCCGGTCTGGCCCACCACCACCACCCCCACCACCACCACCACAACGCCCTGGATCCCTGCAGCATTCTATAGTGCCTGCAGGACTGTCTTGGCTCTATACGGTTCAATCAATCCATCAAGGCCCAGAGGGATATTTGCAAAGCATCCAGTCACTCAGACACTCCTTACTGAACAGAACCCCACCCCATAGCGCTTCTCCTAAACAGCAGCAAAAGGGCGTCGAGTTAGACATAGGGCTGCACTTTGTATACAGGTCAACGGCGTTCTCCTGTACCATACAATACAATGTACTATAGAGCCTATTGTGTGTGTGTGTGACTTTTAGACGCTGTGCGAGGCACAATAGCACCTGTTTTTAAACTAGGCCAGTTGCGCTAGGGTGTGAAAAAACTGGAGCCGCAGAGCCCATTGAGGCCAGGGTGCATCACTGTACGTGTTCAAACGCATACAGACGCCTTGACGTGGACTCCTGATGGCACCCAAGGGCGCATCAGGTTTAAACAGCGCGGCCATGCGTTGAGGGGTCAGCGTCTCTGTACAGATCACCCCTCATCCCTTTTACCACAGAAGGACTGCTCAAGAAAAAAATAATAGTAAGCGCCCATTTAAGTTGTGAAATGTATGAGTTTATAGCCGATAGCCACAGGTGTGTAGTGGTATCATTTTGTAAGCCGGCTAGCATAGAGATGAAAGTGTGTGTGCGCGTGTGCGACTTAATCCAACTCACCATAGCACAATACCTGCACATTAAACAGACGGGGATATAAAAAATCACTCCAGGCTCCAGGCGTATGCACGTATTAAAAACGGCATATATTCTTTCCCATCCTCCTGTCCCCTTTCATCACAGTAACTACCAACAAGGCCTTCAAACGGTACACAATAGTCACCGTAGAATACGGTGTCGGCCAACGCCAACACGTTGGCGTGCTAGCGGTCTAGTGGTGGTGTTACGCCACTGGGGCGTGGCCCCGGAGAAACGTGCAAGCTCACTGCGGCTACCGCATTGTCACCGCAGATACTCCCCCGCTCTGATTGATCATCAATAACCATCAATGTACCAGCGCTGCTCGGCTATATACCAACGCCGCCGCCACTCGATACATCCCTCGGCCGTTATTCTCTCTAAACCGATCACAGAAAAAAAATATATAAGGGAATCATTGAAAGGGAACCCTTTATGTATCGTTAGGGCTCTGTCAATACCGTGTGGTATTCTCACGTTGCAACCCACACATGTTTGCAGTGGTATTGCGTCCATGCCTGGTGGATAACAGAACACGTAGTATGCCAGTAGGCGTTGAGGCCTTGATATGATGGAGGGGACGGGGCGGTGAGCTGCCCATACAATGAACCGTCATCCGGTTCTTACTTGCCCTTTAACTGCACCACCGTTGTCGTATGAAGGACGTCACTGCTGGACGGCTGAATTAATCTCATCCACGCGGTTGTTAAAGCCATGCTAGTGAACCACGGCAAGGGTCATTGCAATGTGGTGAAAGCAATCACGGCCCAGAGATAACCACCATTCAAATAAGATGACGCAAGCGAAGGAGAGAGAGAGACTGAGAGAGATTTGGATAGTGTTAAGGAGTGTACACAGGCCTCACTTCTGAATGCAAACAACAAAAAAAGCGGTTCTGTGGTAATAGATAAAAGGTTCCATTTCAAAAGAACTCCAGCATTGCTCTATTGTATGACTGTGCTCATTTTAACCAAAGTTATGTTTTTGTATCATTTATAAGGCATAAATTCTGACTTGTTTGCATGGTCGCCTTGTTACAAACTCAATTAAAAAGAGCAAAGTGCCATTACACGGCCGCATATTTAATACGGTTCAGTGTTAAGCTGACCTCAGGGGTGATTCATCTAACATTAGGAGCCGTCTCACAATCTCTGCGTGACGGGCCGATCTCCCTCCCATAATGGTATAGCACTACGGGCCTTTAAGAGGGAGGATACTGCCACACCAAAGGCTCCTATGCAACACCAGTGTTGAGTTGCATACACTGGCCTTCCTGCACGGGTGGGGTCGGGCCGGAGGTGGTGGTGGGAGGGGGATGGTATTGTGGGAAAGAGTTTAAACCGTGACACCCTGGTAATCCTAATGTTTCCGTTGGTTGCATTCTGACGCCCCTGCGTTGCAACTTAGAATAAATGGTCGCCTATTCCAAATAAGACAAGCAGAGAGGATCAGGCCGGCATTGGGGACGAGAACAGAGCAGCGGGTACGGCAGAGCCGCCCCTGGTGAGGTTTTAACAAGGGTTTGCTGGAGTCCAACATGCACACCGCTCCACTCAACCCCCTCAAGTGGGCATCTAGCGGGGAAGGAAAGTTAAGAGGAGCCAAAAAAAGAAAGCATGCTCTCTAAACAACATCCAGCGTCCACCGTGGGCTTGTTGGAGCAGCGCCGCGGCGTGGAAACTATAGAAGGTTACGGGAACGTCTCCTCCCCCATGCAGGGGTAATAAGTGTTGTACTATAGGGGAGACAAGAGGCCGGCCAGCAGGAATGTCCACTGCTTGCACAAGGCCAAGGCAAGTAATCCTTCAGCTCTGGTTTACCATGCAAAGCTTGAGGAGGGCAGATTGTGCAATGTTTGTTCCGTCTAATCAGTGACATAGATTAGACAGGTGACTTTGCAGTTTTTTCTTTCCTATCCACTTTTTGTACAGCAAATAAGACGCTGAATGGAAAGGGGGACAACGTGTCTTGGGGTAAACTGAATCGTAGCAGGAACGCTAGGGATGTTTCTGCCATTTTATTTAGTGGTTTGACCGTGTTGCTATGCCTTGACTCTCAACTCAGTTTAAGGATCGTAACAGCCTGTTCTTTTTAAGGATCGTAACAGCCTGTTCTTTTTAATCAACATTATTCCATAGTAATTTGAACCACAATGTACATTTAACAAGAAACAGGTTGATGATCACATTAGATTTTTATACATCTGATTTGATCTGTGTTCAATTAATTCACATAGTTTCATTGCCATGGTTTATTTTTAGGAGATACTTTTAGTAGGCTATCATCTTAACTTTGGTACACATCGGCTCACACTTACAACCCGGCCTGAACCATATAAAGTATTACAAAGCTCTGTGTCTGGGCATTCCACAGGTTGAGTCCAATCTCATTGACTGTCTCTCGCTCCCCATTCCGCTACCATGCACTCACACAATCCGTTTCTTCAGTCCTTCCCGTCTTTCCTTACCTCACTCATGGAAACCACCAAGGTTCCTCAACGTAGTAGAAAAGGTGCTTGATCAAACCACCGCCAGCGAAAGAATATTCTTTTGTTTTTTTGAAGAGGTATACCTGGAACGGATAAATGAGAGGAAAAAACGTTAAAGTGAGTAGGCCCAATAAGAATTCGGTGAAAAGGGAAATGAATGGGTCGTCGAGGGCGGAAAGGCGAAACTGTTCACATCCATGTTGCGCTACAAAGGGTGGGGCCTTAAGGAATTCGCTCTCTAGAACCTTTTTTTTTAGAGGACTAAACCTTATCCAAAGTAATAGTCATCTAATCAGCATAGTGCCCACTGCATTACGAATAAAACAAAGTCTTCACAAGATGGCTCAATATGGTCAGTTTGACAAGTCTCTCAAACCACGAAACTCACATTCCGTTATTTTTTAGATTAATACCCCCACCCCCCCCCCACCCCTATCGATGTTTGATTTCAGACATTTCCATCCATCAGACGGGTTCAGGATGTATGCGCAGATTCCATAGGTCTGAAGTAAGGGGAAACCACCTCAACACTTTGGTTGAAAATGTCAGTTAAAGGTAACCTATGAGAGCGATCATTGAACGGAACCCGAGCAGCCTCATTTATGACCTTTCGGACGAGTTGATGGAATACCCATCTTTCATGTTGGTTAATGCCCTTATTCTAATGCAATTCTAGGTTGTCCGACATATGGCAGGCCTACAGAATGTCATTAACCTGTAAAAAGTTTCGACATGAGTGTGATGGACATACTCACTTTTTTAAGGTAAATCCATCGATTGGTCCCATCGAAGCGTTTGTCAGCAGCCACAGCCTCGGATATTTAATGCGTGAAATGCGCAACTCTCTCTTTAGGGTCGAGTTGATGACTATTAGGCGTTGAAAGAAACGTAATGTACGGTTTTCCCCACGCCCAGTTGCCTATGGCATAGTTGACGTTACATTGATCGGGGTTGGCTACTGTAAAGTTGCCACGTCCATTACATTCGAGGGTCTCCTGACACGATACGTGTGGAACCCACTGCCCTAAAAAACGAATCAGGCTATTAACGATGTGACAAAATCTAGGCTCCTGCACTTACTCAATTTAAAAGGTGCGCACATTGAGTTGTAACGCATAAGGAAAAAAAGATCACCCCGATTAAGCATGACTGGTAATAAATGTTGGAGCAGCCATACTGATCAACCGTACATGCTTACAAAACGACAGTATAAACTTAACCACCTGAATTTAAAAACACTACTATACCAAACGCCTTTGAAAATCTCTCAGCCACACCTTAACTCTGTCAATTTTTTCTGACAGTTCCCGAGCTTTCGGTGGCTTAAAGCCTCGCAAATGCTCCATCACGCTGTCGCTTATCTTTCTATTGGAGCCGTCCGGTGCGATTTAACTGTTATAAAATAAATAACACGGGACGTAAAAAGGCATATCCTGCTCGCCCTGTTCCCCCGTTTCTCTCGTCGCTTCACGGGCTATCCCCATATCTCTCTCTCTCTCTCACTCCTTCAACTCTTCAAACCGGCTTCTCACTCCGATCAGCTGGCAGAGCCGTGACGCTAGAAGCAACAGCTGGCCAATCAAACTCAAACAGAGAAATAGCAGCGACGACGCCCACTGCCTATGTATTAAGAAAGGCGTGCACCTCAACCAATTGTATTGTGGAATACTATGAAAAAGAAGGCTTGGTGAAGGCTGATGGCCAATAAGAATAGATCCGCCCAAGGGGGGGCGTTCACGTCAAACCTATGAAATAGCCCCTACTTGACGGTATCGAAAATGAATTATTTATTGGGAATCTTTTTTAGATTAAGAGGCATGGATGATTGTAATTTGGATTTAATTAATGTGAAAGGTATGGTTTACAATCTTTGTCACCTTTTTCAGAAAAATAAATAAATGTAGGTTTACCCATTATTCTAATCCCGTCTATGCACTTTATATGCTAGTATATATTTTATATAACTGCCAGCAGATTATGAATTTGTGTTATTTGATATAGTATTTTTGCCATATTTACTGTTTTTAAATCATAAATTCATGTGTATGTGTAGCCAGACTAGCAAAGATGTTCATAGACACATTTTATTCCATCATGTACCAGACTTACCCCCCTGAACCACTAAGTTTCTCCTGACAGTGAAATAACACATGCAGGGCCTGGAGTCTGCACAGCATTTAAATTGTTTTTCAACTTTCTGTTTAGAAATCCCTTTTTTAAGCAAACAACGCATTCCTGTGGTTTGCAGTAGAATGGGAAGTGGGTTCCACTTCCAAATATGCTACGCATATCTCGGAGAAGCAAACCTCAATTAGAGGCTTGTCACTGGATTTCTACATTTGGTGAAATGAGAATGGTGTTTGCTGAATTTTGTCCTTTTTTTCTTGGACCATAAATAAATGCAGGGTCATTTATGTGTTGGCTGATGGTGATGATGATAAAAACGTACAGCTTCCATGAAGCTAAGGGTGAACTGAGGTATACATTGTGCATTGTAAGGTAGCCTTTTGGCAATGAGCAAATTATATGCTAAATTATGATTCAAATGGCTGAACAACTCATGTTAGTCAAGTACCGACTGGCATGACTGTAACGGCAACATTAACATTATATGAGGAATTTACGTAGAAAAAGTTGGAGCTTATGCCCTTGAAACTAATCATCATCAAAAATATATAATTTAGTTAATCAAACACAATGAGAAGGTTTTAATGTAAGCCGCAGTCGCAGGATCTATCTTTCAAAGCGTGCTCTGCCCATGTTGCATAATGCATGCTGCCTCGATAGTTCAAAACCTAAATAGTTCTTTAGCAGGGCATGATGCATGCATGATGAGAGGGAAATAACATTTCTCATGCCTTTTTAACGCAGTGCGTCGTTTCTGTGTGGTGCATGGCAGCATGCATGCATGCATGTGCATTAGTATGAGCCCAAAGGCACTACTGGGATGACTTTGAAAAGGTTGGATGTGAGAGAATGGCTGTGTATCCTATAATTCGATATAAAAAATGTCACATTGGTTGTAATTAATCAAGTTTTGAATGAAGATATGTCAGTTTGTAGTGATCTTATAATCCTTGCCTTTAATTAACAGACCCAAACAGCATACCATCTACTATGCATATTATAAATGCTATAATATCATCCAAGTGTACCACCTTGAGACGCAATACAAAGCATGTAATACATATGTAATATCTCCCCATATACATTACTGCAGGCCTTGATTATCTTTCATCCACCTAATGATATTCATCAAGTGCATGCATCCCTCGATCCAAACATTATGATAGTCATTTGAGTGGCACACACACACACACACACACGCACGCACGCACGCACGCACGCACGCACG
>NC_079427.1:15390036-15392536 GCF_026213295.1 Gadus chalcogrammus | reverse complement strand
GGGGGGCCACTCCTTTCAGACTGCTCCTTTCCAGGGCCCTACAGTGAATAAGCACTTCTCTTCATCAGACTGTTTTGAGATAAAATTTGTTTTAGGGGCCGCCGTTGCCGCTCTTCTGTGGGTAATAAGGGCTATTTCATGGTGTCAGCACCTTGCACTTGGCAAAAAAAAAGGACTTTGAACCACATCCTTGCTTTGTCGACCCTCAACTCACTTTTGAATCCCATATCAACCACCTCTGCAAGACCTCCTTCTATCACCTCCGCAACATTTCCAAACTCCGCCTCATTCTCTCCCTCTCAGACTCCGAAAAAAACGAATTCATGCCTTTATCTCCTCCAGACTGGACTACTGTAATGCACCACTCATCGGGATCCCTAGCAAGAGCCTGCAGAGGCTCCAATGCATACAAAACTCTGCAGCTAGGATCCTGATGACAGTGCGCAAGCGTGAGCACATTACCCCCATCCTCCACTCACTCCACTGGCTTCCTGTTTCCACCAGGATTGAGTACAATGTTTCCCTCCTCACCCACCAATGTATCCATGGACATGCCCTCCCCTACCTCAAAGAACTTCTCAACCAACATAACACAACACGCTCCCTCCGCCACACTCACTCAAACCTCCTTCACGTACCGAGGACTCAACTTGGGAGATAGGGCCTTCAGTGCTGCCGCACCACGCCTGTGGAATGCCCTCCCTGACACCTTGAGGGCACCACAATCCACTGATTGTTTTAAAAATTGGTGATTGGTCTTAAAACATTTATTTTTAAGAAAACCTTTGGCTCCCACTCTTAGATGTTTTTAAAGCCCCTTTTATTTTTGTTAAAAAATATTGAAAACACCGCTTTTTAACTTTGAGATCTTCGGATTAAAAGGGGCCTATAAATAAAATGTATTATTATTATTGTACATTGTCATCCACATTATCTGTGTCTTATCCCTTTTTCATTCTGAAGGTAGACGGTAGAGAAATAACGTAGGCTTTGACCTGACCTTGATGTGACTGACCCACTGGCATTTTGCCATCGATACCCACTTGGCATCTCGATATACGGGTGTCGTCAAAAACTAAACAAAAAGGGTTCATATGGCCTAAGCCAACTTGTGAGTCCTTCCTCCTTACCTCTTCCTTTCTGCAATCCTTAGCCCAGCTGGTTTACTGGGGGAGGGGGAGGTGGGGGGGAGAGAGGAACTCACTAGTGAGAGCAGCAGTGGAAACTTCCATTAGACCATAGGAGAAGCATTCTCCAGGGTATTGTTGTGGTCAGGCCTGCAACAGTCAGCATAGCCCAGCTCACCTCCTCAGTCTATATTTATATACCGGCCAACTCTGGTACCTATGCAGGTACACGGGATGGTTGGGGAAGAGGGCTCTTCTTCTTTAGGTTTCTATAGGGTCTGGGTTTTGTGTTCAGTTGCCCAGGTTTCTATAAGGTCTGGGTTTTTTGTTCAGTAGCCCAGATTTGTAGTGGTGCGTCTGAGATTTAGTTTAGTAGCCCAGGTTGATTAGGGTCTGTGATTTGGGTTCATGGTTCAGTATCCCAGGTTTCAATAGGGTGTTTTGGGTTTAGTATCCTGGGTTTCTATAGGGTGCGTGTTTTTGACGTGTTTTTTCAGTAGTCCAGGCTTCTATAGGGTGTCTTTATGTCCAGTACACGGACATAAAGCACACCTCGAAGTACTGTTACTCGTTAGTCTGTGGCAGCATGTAAATCTGCTGCTACTGACTCATAGAAAGTGTCCCTTTCTGCATTCCTACAATCTCTGTTAGTCAACTAGTTGTGACACAATTTCCTGTTCACAGACTGTTAGTTTTTTTTCCCAATGTGTCCATCTGTATGCTCAATGATAACGTGTGAAATCCAAGCTGAAGCACATTGCTGACCAAATAGACTTGGAATGTTGAAGAATGTTGTGGCGACATTTGAAAAACTAGATTTACATGAAGTTCCTGGTAAAAGCCTTTAAATGTTATATATAAATATAATATAATATATATTATATATATATATATATATATATATATATATATATATATATATATATATATATATATATATATATAATATAACTAATATATATATATGTGTTATCTCCATATTTCTGGTGGATTGTCCTAAATGGTAGCTCAATACTTAACTACAGTAAAAGCCAATCATACAATTTGCATAACTGTAACCACTCAGATGTTATCGGATCATGGAGATAATCATGCTCACAGATAGACTGAGTGGTGCTCTCTATGAGTGCAGTGTGCTGCAGTCCATGTTCTCTATGTCTGCATTGTGCTGTTCATGTTCTATATCCCTGCATTGTGCTGTTCATGTTCTAAATCCCTGCATTGTGCTGTTCATGTTCTAAATCCCTGCAGTGAGTTTTTTTCCATGTTCTACATCTCTGCAGTGTGCTGTCCATGTTTTATATCCCTGCAGTGTGTTGTTGTCCAGGTTCTATATCCCTGCATTGTGCTGTCCATGTTTTATATCCCTGCAT
>NC_079427.1:15357536-15385036 GCF_026213295.1 Gadus chalcogrammus | reverse complement strand
TCCCCAGCTCCTTCTAGCTGAGTATTGATGTGTCCCTGAGCAAGACACTTAACCCTAACTGCTCCTGACGAGCTGGAATTCGCCTTGCATGGTTGACTCTGCCGTCGGTGTGTCAATGTGTGTATTAACTGATGTAAGTCGCTTTGGATAAAAGCGTCTGCTAAATGCCCTAAATGTAAATGTAAGTTTTCAGTCGTGGTGAAATAGGTCAAACTGATCACATTGTATAGTCAACAGAATAGTGGATATGGAAGGTGTCGACAGAAGCAAGATGACCAAGATAGAGCCATCCTTATTCATTGCATTGTAAAGGTCAGTGTGGTGGTTCCAATACAAAAGGTATTGTTCTCAGCTGTCAAGGTAATATTCATTTCCATTAGAATCCCATTATTCCACATAAATGCTTGCAGCTGAGAATGGAATGCAATATCAATAAAATACCTTCTTGACTTGATCTTCTACATATTCATCTATATATATATATATATATATAGGTATACTAAGTACATGACACTTTCATTCATTTACCAAGACACTATTTTCCATTGGCTGTGATATCATAAAGAAGGAGCTTTGAACCTTTTCTGTCACCTACCAGGAGAAGGTAGACAAGAACCATCTTGGCGAGTATAGGGCTTGTACATCATGATGTCTGTCGCCATGACAGCCCCCTTTCTGATGTAAAGAGGCTTAGGAATGTTATTGGTGGTAATGGTGCTTTTGATATTGTTGAGTGAGTAATCATCATAGTATTTGTCATTATGGAGAGACATTGTGTTTGAAACTTCCACAGCGTTTCTCATGAGAGACGTTAGCCTAAGTTACAGTATATTTACGTTGATTTAAGATTTTTCATCACTACAACAATCTTGAGTCATCACAAAATGGAGTATCGCCAACAAACCTCCAATGATACAGGGTGATATGCAAGCCCATATAGAAAGTTTGCTCAGTGTTATTTTTTCAATATGAATATAGTTGACCAGGTATTACTATGAAATATATATTTGAAACTTGATCTATCCAGGTCAGTTTAATTTGTCCAGGAAATATCTGACCATGACAAATTGCAAACATACTGTGGAGGGTGTGTGTGTGTGTGTGTATGATGGCTGGTTTAAGCAGCCACACCTGGCCTGAGTCAGACTGATTGGGCTCTGGGGCTGGGTGAGGCTGCAAACCTGTTGTGCATTGGCTAATCAATGCGCACAGGTTAAACTAGCCATCACCTCACACACACACACACACACACACACACACACACACACACACACACACACACACACACACACACACACACACACACACACACACACACACACACACACACACACACACACAGATGTCCCTCATAGCAGCTTGGATCACCAGCTGCACGTACCATTGTCCTTCAAACTCCACAATAAACCAGTTTACACCTCATCAGTCTGTGTCCTGTGTTTGGAGGAGACGGTGGCAGCGACCTAGGTGGCGTGTAGCGGGGAACATTGTTGCACATGTGTGTAACCTAAACCAGTTTATATCATGTGTCCGTGTGTGTGACTCAGCAAAGATCTATTTAAACATCTAAATGTATTCGCCATGTGCTGAACTCTAACTTTAAGTAAGATTCTAAATATAAGCGCAATTTCCGAGCCAAATGCAGAGATAGCTGCGTCATTGTGTCTGCTATTGACACCCTCTGGGTAGCCTCAGCGTGCGTGATATCTACCATCAAAACCACAAACTGTGTCCCTGCTGCCCCCTATTGATTGGTTGGATCAGTTGTATGGCGTGTCTCTATAGCAACATCAAATGAAATCGAAGAAGAAAAGAAAAAAAGAAAAAAAATTGAATCATTATAAAAGCTGGTCAGTGATGATAGTCAGACCAATTTCAAGGCCTTGTGGAGCTTGAAGCTTGCCTGTATGGGGTCAGGACCCATGGGCATTTCACATAACGCTATTGTTATCATTAAAAAAAAAAATTGGACTAGGAAGCAATATGCGTAGACCTTGTTGTTAATTGTGTCTCACATTCAATTTCAAGCATACTTTGTCTGGTATCAGCATAGAGCAACCTGCAGGAATATCATGCATTGAATATCAACAGAGATGACAAGAAAATGGAAGTGCTTGGAATTGCTGTTCCACGTAAAATGCTTTTTTATTCATTTTAAAGTAAGGAAGACGTGTAAGGGCCCTGTTCGTCCAGCAGGCCTGGAGCAGGGCTTTGAAAGACCTTATCAAGGCTGCTATACATCCCCATTGTTGTGCATCTTCTCAGGTGGGTAACAGCATACCCTAGGCTCGGTCAGCTCTGGCCCTGCATGCTACTCTTCAGACTGGCTTTACTGACAAATTAATTATGATTCTGAATTATTGATCACAATTCTAGCCATTCAAAATTCATAATATCAAAGAGTACACCAACATTTTCCTCATGTAGTCGCATAAAAGATAGCTGATGAATAAACCATGTTGCTCTGCCCCGTTTGATGTCTTTCCTTTTAATGTTATCTTTTTTATGACACAACTTGCAATAAATTGCCCATATGTCTTGTTCTGTTGACCACTAGATGGGGCCCTATACAAAATATTAACAAGTCATATTTGGATACGCTATATCTCCAAAAAGGAATGAAAATAGGTTTTACACCTCGGAAATGACTAAAAAAAAACAGCATATAAAACATGATCTATTACAGTTGGATATTTATAACAATAAAATATCCCATAACCAATATAGGCCTAATTGGAAGATGAAGCAAGTTCTTCTCTTTTAATTGTGGGCCATTTGATTTAGCCAGCTGGAATTAACATAAAGTACAGTTCCTTCTTCATTCTAACTTCCTCTGCTTCGCCCATCCTTGCTTTTTTAATCATAATAATAGATTTTATTTTCCCAATGAAAACAAATAATAATTGACACTGGCAACAAACCCTGTCTTATTAACATGTGAATGTGCATTAAGCACATTGAGGTTAAGGTTGAGTGCTTTGCTAACTAAAAATCAATCACCTCAAATTGAATTACACGCTTTGATCACTGAGGCAAGCCATTGGATGTGAATTAAATAGGCAAAGTGTTAAAGGGTAATTTAATATTCATGACTCAATTTGACAGGGGCCTTATCAAGGCTGAAATGTATTGCAAAAATACCAGCTGTGTGCTCAAGTTCATAATATGTTTGGCTAAATGTCCACAGGAAAACGAACAGGACAAAAGACAAGCTAATCCAGGGAAAGGGCAATGTCAGATTGAAGCTATTTGAATTTCTTGGGTATTCACAAACCAAATCACATCCTTTGTATGTTTACTTCTTTTAGAAATATAAAAATGGTGAATGTAAGAAAAGTCTAATGCCATGACATTATGACAGATTGTCATGGCTTGTAATGCTGCTAGAAACGCTACAGATGATATACTAGTAGAGCCTGCTGTTTATATGTCACTAAAAACATTGGAGTTGCGTGCCAGCAGACATGCTTATCTGATGGAGGTTCAAGTCTTATCACTTAGTATATACTTCTTAACATCTCATATTTTAAATGTATTCATTAAGGTGTGTTGCACACATATACAGTGCTCAAAAATTCAGAACATCAAAGAGAGCACCAACATTTTCCTCATGTAGAAACATAAAATATGGCTGATTAATAAACCATGTTGCTATGTCCATGTTTGGGATTATGTCAAGAAATCCATTAGGAAACCCTAATGTTTTTAAAACAAAAGCATATGTTTTTTGGTTTGATCATAATAACACCATTCATGGTGATACTCCCTCAGTTTACTGGTAAAATGAATGATGTGCTTGAGTGTGTTTTGTGTTTGTGTGTGTGTGTGTGTGTGTGTGTGTGTGTGTGTGTGTGTGTGTGTGTGTGTGTGTGTGTGTGTGTGTGTGTGTGTGTGTGTGTGTGTGTGTGTGTTTGTGTGTGTGAATATGGGTGAGGCAGTGCGCCAGCTGTCAGAGGAAATGATGGTCACTAAGGACAAGCTGTGGTGATTGTCCCATCGGATCAACAACCTCCTGGTGGCATTTCTCTTGGGAACGGGCTATTTTAGGGACTGTCCATTGGTGTTAACTAACCGAGGATTTGACCAAAGCCGACTCAGCATAATCGTAATGGAAATCTTTGTTTTATCTGGCTTTATCAGTGTTGTTGTGTGTTGAAAAGATTTTCTCCCTTATAGAATTTGAACCATTATGTTTTTCATTTGGAATGATGCTGACCAATGTTTTTTCTCATTTAATTATGAGCCTAATCGGGCTCAAGTAAGACTTTTAACATAATCAAACCTTCTGGATTGATGTGTGTGTGTGTGTGTGTGTGTGTGTGTGTGTGTGTGTGTGTGTGTGTGTGTGTGTGTGTGTGTGTGTGTGTGTGTGTGTGTGTGTGTGTGTGTGTGTGTTTGTCCGTGCCACATGTATAACAAATACCAGGAACACTAATGCAGCTGATGTAGCTGCAATGGAAATCCATTAGGATATCTTGTTAAAGTCTAAAAATAGCTTCCCGTACTATCTGACCTTCAAAGATATGAAGATATACGTTAATGAAATTGTACATAAACAAGTTGAAAGCTGTGGATGTCCTTTTCGTGCCGTTTCTGCATGAGATGTAGATAAACTGAGAATAATTAATCTTATTGTAAACCTATGGGAGTGGTACCATCATCTGTATTGATCAGGCTGGTTTATTGACACGTTGAACAATAGCACGATAAGACATTTACGTTTAATTCAGGTTTATTAGAGAAAATTGTAAATGTTAATGCAATGACGATGCTATAGCTGCATTTTCTGTTTGACATGTTACACAAGACACAGGATTGTCATGCCTATTCAACTCATACATTCTGCCATGTGCATTATGTTTTTTACATGTTTCTAACCTTTAAAACAGAGACTACAGTATATATAATTAATAATTTATCCCAGTTTCTATTTTCTTTCATCCTCTCTAACCAACAACAACATCATCAATGAGAATAACACGAATGTCAGATTCTCTTCAAATCCTCCAAGGGCAATTTATGGCACAAAGATCAAAAGATATGGAGCCACAATGAAAAATACATTGAGCATGATTGACAAACCCTGGCCAAGAAGCGGGTCGCAACAAGGCACATTAGAACATGACTATTTATGGTCACAAATAAACACCATCTTAGTTTGGGTGAAAACCAATAAGGTCATTCATTGGCTTCCCCGCCATGTTATATCCCCTCCCCAACAACCCACCAGTTACCCACAAGATTAGAAAGTTCACAACCTATGCTTTCTTTTAAGTTTATGTAAAGTCCTTGAAGATCTCTCTCTTTCTGCTACAGTAGGCAGGTCTTCATACACTTTATACACTATACACTTAATGCATTCTCAACTGGATCATAACATCCGGAATTGATTGCCCTTCACTTCAAGAGCAACACAGTGTCAAAGTCACTACGCGTGTTTTCCACCGTCTATGGTTCTGAATGCTTCGTCATTGTACATAGAATAAATAAAAAGCCAAGGCATACTCATTGAACTACAGATAACACAAGATCATACAGTATGAAAGAAAAAGTTATGAATCAAGTCTGTATCTTCAGCACAGATTAAATTTAAAAATGTGTCACTGTGTTTTCTAGATACTTAAATATGTGCCTCTGTAAAGTTCAAATACAATCAAACAATACAGAACAAAGACCGATACAGTTTCAAAGATGGCGGTGGTCTTTTTTTACCACAAACAGCCGTTCCTCACTCAGTGCAATGTCAGAGTGCCAGACTTTGAATTAGTCCCTATTTCTTCGAGTTCACACAAAGCGTGCGGCGCTCGCCTCCCGCTTCGGTGCCACTTCATCGCGGCCGTCTGAGTATTCCAGCTGTTCTGCCGCATGTTGGCAGTGAACCTGGGAGGTTTTCTCCTCTTTCGACGGCTCAGCGCGTGTAGGACCTCTGCCAGCTGTAAATGGCGTGGATGTTGTGGGAGCACTCCGGCACTCTTTTACACGTGCTGATGCTGCGGTTGCGGAAAGAGCGGCCGGCCATCCCTCCGCCCAGCCCGCGCCTCCTCGCCATCAGCTGCTTCGCCCGCTCCTCGGTGGCGAAGAAGTCGGTGGTGGCCCTGAAGAACTCCAGCAGCGCCCCGTGGCTCCAGCTGGTCCTGGGCATCCCGACCCCGCCCCCGGACCCGGACCCGGACCCAGGAGCCACGCCGGTCACCGGGGCTTGGGCGGAGAAGCCGCAGTGACCGCCGTGCTCCGTCAGCAGGAGGAAGAAGTGGGGGTTGGTCTGGAAGAGCTCCAGAGGCAGAGTGTACCGGGGGGGGCCGCGGACCGGGTCGTCCCGGGCGCAGACGCTCAGAACGGGGATGGCCACTTCGTCTACGTCCCTCAGCGGCTCGTTGCGGTCCCAGTACGCCTCCCAGCTCCCGGAGGTGTTGGGTCCGGTGGAGCCCGACGTGGCGGTGGTGGCGGTGGTGGCGGTGGTGGAGGTAGGGAGGCTGGTGCTTTTATGGGGTGTCTGGCAAAACAGGCCCTCTTCCAAACCTCGTAGTGAACTGCTGGAAAATAGAGAGTCTGCATGCACAGTCTCTCCCAGGACTGTCCTGTACCTAGTCACACCACCGTAACACACACACACAAAAGACAGGATGAAGACATTGAATCAATTTAAAGAGCAACATGCGTTTCATATAACGTGTTAGCATCGATCTGAGTAACTTATTTGATGGTCCCCATCGAGATCCATGGCTTCTTGTTCAATGACCCCCATTTTGCTATAGCACCACAGCTGATCTGTTCAGATTTCAAAAACAATGAGTGTATTCTGCTTCGATGATCCAGGCAGTGGAATTGGCTCTCTGAAGCCATTTCTCTGTCATTTTATTTATGTGTCCTCTGAATTGATCCAACAGTGTGAGCACATTGTAGATAGTCACTTTATTGCAATCTTGCTACAACTCATCTGTTCAGACTGCATCTTGGCAAAATTGAAAATAATAAATAAAATATATATAGAAATATATATATATGTTTATATATCTAAGATATCACTTAAAGCAGTTTGCTCCTTTGTTGAATTGTATGTACTTGCCCACTCTGGTTGTATCTCATTGTTGAAATCACCTATTATGCGTAGCTTTGGACAAAAGCATCAGCTAAATTTAGTACTTTAATGTTACTACCCATGAGTTTAATACTAATCCTTATTGCTCCACTTTTCATCCCTCTCCAGGGAAATATAACTCCATTATGTATTCATATCTTTCTATATAGCAGGCAGAAAAAAACGAGGGCATTCTTTTTTACCACACTGTAGAATTCCATCTTTAACTTTAAACTACGTTTACTGAACATAATTTACTCTATTTAGTCGCAAGAAGCAAAGTATAAATGTTGCATCTGATGCTGTTGTTGAAGAAATGGTGTGCGCATGTCTTGCAGGAGCATCCATAGCAGATGTGATCCAAGTGTTATGGGTTACTTTCTGGTCAATACTGGAAAATGTATCAGGTTGTATCTGGGGCAATGCCTACATATACATAGCTATCTCCATTTGTGACAACTAAGAAACTAGGACATGGCCAAAAATCGGAGTGAATCTGACACATCCCTATAAAATCTGACTGTTGATATAATTTGAACCTGTCAATCAAAGTCAAGCTGTGAGCCTGGCAATGTGTCGGGTTTGATGACGTGTCCATTCTCTGCATCGCTCCCCTTGTAATTCTGTGCCACTCCCGAATTCGTGCCCCCCTTTCCACTCCCAGGGCATTCCCCTGAACAGTGCCCCAGTGCCTCCCTCCCACCGCCGTGTTCCCCTCCGTGCCCACCTGCTCAGGCTCATCTTCTGGTAGAGCACCAGGGCCCACTGCACAGCCCTCGGCAGCCCGCTCTCGAACCAGCTCTGGCAGCGGAAGACGGGCGACAGGCAGACGGCGGCGGTGACGTAGCTGGAGGAGCCGCACTCCCCCAGGTAGGACAGCAGCAGGCCAGCGCCGGTGCTCTCCCCGGCCGCGTACAGCCGCCCTGCCGGCTGCCGGTAGCGGATGTAGCGCACGGCCTCGCGCAGGTCGGCCGGGTCGCCGAACTGCTGCAGCTTGAGGGTGGTGAGGGGCGTCCCGTTGTGGCTGCGCCGGTTGAAGACCACTGGGAGGTAGCCGTGGGACAGCGCCGCCTCGCACAGCTGGACAGAGGGGGGACAGAGAGGTCACCAGAGGGTACTTTGGATCGTTGGTACCTGTAAAACAAACGTCCACTCTGAACTGTATGGTTGTATGAATATTATGTCATACAAGATTATATAAAGGTCTCTCTACTCCACATCGGACAGTAAAGAAAATAGAGGAAAAACGAATGAAAAATAAGTATGAGGAATAAACTATGGTATTAAAGGTCGTTGTAGAACAACCTTAATGATAACAGTCATTAAATGTGCCGCTTGGCAGAATGAAGGACGATCAGCTTTAAATAAAAGCCAAAGTACCAAAATTACATCTTTAACTTTTATTACGTTAAATTGAATTAAACAGATATTCAACTTTTTAAACCAACATGGCAACACATTTTGTGCTGTAAAAAATGGGTTGAATCAGTTAAGGACAGCTATTCAATTTGTATATAACTTTTTTTTTCTGGATGGTTTTGAAACCTGCAGAAATGTGAAACCCTCGGGTCAAAGCAGGAGGAGATGTAGCATAACACAACATTAAATATTTACCAGATGAAAAATGCTGCAGTGGCATTTTTGTCTCTTCCAATGTTTATGTAAGATATGGAGTCACGAAAAGATAGCACACAAATATAGGATGAGGAGGAACTGGTGGCATGGAAACACCTTCCGTCAAATAACATATACTTTGGTTTTTTCATCGAACATTTATCAGATTTTGGTTGGTTTGGTTGGTTTCAGCAAGGTTTGAATTCCGTATTCTTTACCTTTTTAAAGGTAGGGTCGTCCATGTTGACGTGGACATGGGCTGATGACGACATTTACGTTACGCCGACCAAGGCGGACCCAGCTGTCCCACGGATGTGGAAAGTATGACCAGCAGGCTAGTTATGTGTTTTGAGGACTGTTTTTAGAGGGAGGCCTGAAGCGAGGGGTGGGATATTTCCAATTGGATACTTTCATCATTATGATTAATCTAGCCTACCCGCTGGTTTCTCCTAATTACCAACCCTTATTCAATACATTGAATTTGCAGTCTGCTATTGTTACAATGTCTATAAGCTGATGCTGATGAAAACGACGTAAAATAGAAAATGACAAAGCAAGCTAAATGCAATGCATTACGAATTTGAAGTCTACTGAAAATTTTCCTATTCAGATGATATTCACAAAAATCGAATCCAAAAACATATTTGTAAAATAAAGTTAGTCATACTATTTTTTCTTTTAATGTTTTATTCAAACCCAGCATGACTAAGACATAACACAACTCTGCCTGGGAAAAGAGAGAGAGAAATGCAACTTGCTTTCTGCCTGGGCTGAGAAACTGTTAAGTGAATGAGAAATTCCATGAACAGTGATAAACACACCCACACAGCGACATGTTTCTGTTTGTATCTGTGTATATAATTGATAACGAAGATATCAACAATGGGTCCAGTGTTTGGCAAAATTGTTTTTCTAAAGATGTGATACTGCAGCTTACAACCTTGACAGGAAGAAATATGCTTCAGGTTGTGTGAGAGATACTGGACGAAACAACATAGTTTATGCCTCTTTGAGTCTTAGTAAAAACTGGGCTTTTTTAAATTGTGGCCGCATTGGAGCTGCATGCAGCATGCTTTTAAATTCATAGAGACGACATGACAGGACACAGATGTCTGTTAGACCCAATGTCTGTGCAGACTCAAATCTCTTAAGTGAATAACTCTTGAATCAATAAGGAATGTGGATTCAAGATCACAGATATAATTCTCAAGTAACCGTTATTCAGAAGATTGTAGATTAATTCATATTGTGGAGGCCGATAACTCCTTCCACCAAGGGTGACGGGGCGGGGGCGCAGAGTGGAAATGGATGCAATTATTCAAGGTGGTTTTAGCTCATTCATACATTTTCGACATTATGAATGAACACATTTTTGTATGAATAGTGGATATTCACACATCGCGATTCGCCAGGAGTTATCATATCACTTTTTCTTCTTTACACACACAAACATACAAACAATACAGTTGCAGTGGTGTTGATGAAGCATGCTTTTTGTTGGCGGCTCCTGAGCTATCAGGGTTCATTAGACACATCATCACATACCTCTACATCACCCATAACATTCTGCCTGCCATAATTCTTTTTACACTCCAGCTGTGGGCCAGTCTAACTATATTTTTATATAAATAACAGTGCCTTTCCTTCTCCCTGTAAACCCATGTTCCTTATCTTTAATCTCCACTGCTTTCCTCAATTCCCTTCTTTACTTTTCTGGGAGTTAATGGCAAAGGAACTCACTAAACAAAGCCAGATACCAATGTCTTTCTGTTTTTATAGGCTGTGTAGGCCTATAAAAACATACAGCGTGTTCTGCTCTTTGAAGTTTCCTTGTGGGCATGCATTCTCTTTTGAGAAGTTTAGTTTTTGTGCTTTAAAGTATTGTGCAGCTACAGCTCGGCACCAGTAAAAAATACTAATCACTAGTGATTCTATCAGAAATGTGGTGACGTGCTCCACCATCTTTCTGTTGTGTCTACACAACTGACTGTTTTGTAAACAGAAAACAAAGCATGATTTTCAACAAGGCGTGCTCGGTCGCAGACAAGCGGGAGAATGTGTCAAAATACCTTCAGCACGTTCCTAGTGATCTTCCCGAAGGAGTTGGGGACGATGAGAAGAACGGGGCTGTTTGAGGTGCTCGACGTCCTCCTCAGTTTGTGGGAGGACGTCCCGCAGAGGGCCAGCGCCCAGTCCAGGGACACCAGACCTTCGTCGCTGAGTTGCAGGTGGTCCCGCACGAACTGAACGGGGCTGCTGTAGGGCCAGCACGTGTCGTACACACTCTGGAGGATGGCGCTCGCCCGCCACGACCAGCCGACGCACGGGGAGTAGTTGTTGAAAGTCCGGCAGTGTTTGAGGAGGTAGTTGGCCAGCGCCGACGGCTTGCATATGAGCGCCACTGCGGACGCGCTCTTCTCGTGCCCACGGTCACTGGCCGGCGTCTCTCCGGCTTTCTCCTGCGGGATGCCAGTGAGGAGTCCAGTGAGAAGTGCGTCCGAGGAAGGCTTCTTTTTGGACCCTGGATATTTGGTACGCGGCCAAATCCAGGCCACCAGGATCACACAGCCAACCGCCACGAGCCATCCCAGCATTGGCGCGAAGTGCCGTTCAATCAAACGAATAGGCCTACTTTATCAAGATGTCAGAACTTTGACCAATTTAACCAAAAAATAGCCAGTCCGCACTATGGTGTTTTTAAACTCTGTTTAGCTCTTCAAAAACAGACAATAAACTGGAAACGTGTCAGACTAAATCAGCGATTCCTTAATTGTAATAGAATTTACCTTAAAAATGTCCAAGCCTCGGTGCCAGAAAGCACCCGAGTGTCCTTGCGAGAGACATGTGTCTGAATTATTTTTGTCCAACTAGTCGACTTATCATCAACACGCATCCTGAGCGTTGCTCACCATGTCTGCTCGATAGGCTAGGTTTCGTATTGAATGCATGAACTGGTAACAAACGTCCTTCTGTGGAGCGCGCGCGCTCACTATGCTCCAGCGGCTCTCGGTGTACTTTGTGCTGAAGGGCGCGTGGCTGGCGGGCACCTCCCATTCCTCCATCATGTCAACACAGGAACCCACACTGGTGCCGAGTTTACTCTGCCTATCAATGCCTCACGATTTCTACTCTCTACCGTCATTAGCCAACCTCTTGTGGGATCTATAGTCCCCACGCTGTATTTTGTTTTTGTTGTGCACTTTCACTATCCTAGACTATTTGTACTTTTTGCATGAACAAGTAAGCCAAAACTATCCATTTTGATCCTGGTCCAAATGAATCTGCAGTTATGACCAAACACACATCGGTCCTTTTTGTTTTGGGAGGAAAATATGTAGACTGCAAATACTTGATGTTGGCTGCAGTGTACGATACATACAGACAGTAAAAAGGCAACCCCATTATCTGCTGTGGCAAGAGTCATAAGACCTGTTCATTATGAATGGGTGTCATCTGGTAAATGACGCTCATAAGGGTGTTGAAGGTTTCCTTTTCACCTTTCTGCACGATCACACACATGCCTTCATGCTGCAAAAGAGGAAAAAAATAAACATTGCCATGGTAGTTTACAAAAATGTACACAAGAAGAACAACCAGTTCCAAAGGATAATCTTAACATTGGGACATTGACATGTATGTTATACTGATGATGTGAAAAGGACATTGTGTCTCTCACGTGTCTTTTAATTGTGTGTTGTATAACCTCCATAGTCAATCCAAATACAGCCTTCTGAAGCCGAAAGGCTTGCGCAATATCCACCACATCCACGATACAGGCGAACATCTAAATACCCATCTGATGCAACAAGCTTCCAAAGAGAGAGGAAGGATTTTGATTATGCATACAAATGTATTCTCTTTATCCTAGTGCAGCTCACAAACCCTCATCTGGTGGGGAGGACTCACATGCACACACACACACACACACACACACACACACACACACACACACACACACACACACACACACACACACACACACACACACACACACACACACACACACGCACACACACACACACACATACACACACATATAAACGCACAAACGCACACATGCACACACACATACACACACACGCACACATTTGCACACCAACTCTCCCGTTAGATCGTTTTCAAGAGAAAGCTGAGAGTGGCTAAAATAGGGCGAAATAGTGAAACACTCTGGTTTGGTCTGTGTCGATTGGTTATCTCTGTGTTGATTGTTTATCTCTGTGTTGGATGAAGTACTTATCTTTGTGTTTATTGCTTATTTTTCTGTTGATTGGTTATCTCTGTGTTGATTGGTTATCTCTGTGTTGTATGTGTTTAGTATCTTTGTGTTGATTGGTTATCTCTGTGTTGGATGTAGTACTTATCTTCGTGTTGATTGGTTATCTTTGTGTTGATTGGTTAACTCTATGTTGGATATGTCTTCATTGGTTATCTCTGTGTAGGATATCTGCCTATTGGATGCTCTGCTAAAAGCTTTGAGGAAATGGACCATTTTGATTAAAGATGTGAGGGCAACTATTATATGAATGACCATTTGACTTACATCCATGTAGCTATTGAAGATGATAAAAAAGCATGTTCTTATTGTTATAGCATCATGGTTGCATTGTTGTTATTACACGCATGGTTTGAATCCAAGCATGATTCATCATCAGAGGTATCTGGTCGGCTGGATTCCATGATTTCGGAAAATGGGATCCTTTTCAACATCAGCTGTGCCAAAATGCCAGATAGCGTCGTGACATTAAAAACAACATGTTAATCCATACATAACAATGCAACCAGGGGGGGTTGGTTAAGCAGGGCAGGAGGACAAGACAGCTAAATCAAACCCATTTGTTGCATGACTCATCATGGGTCCGTGCATAGACTCAATATGTGGATCACAACCTTGCTGTTTTCTCTCGCTCCCTAATCCTGGATAGACTTGCCTCATTTTAAGGGAACGCAAAACAGCTGTGTTGATAAGAACGATTCAAACCATGTTTTAAGAGTCCTGCGTTTTTCCTTTGTACTGAATTCACAACGCTGTTCCTGTTAACTTGTCTGATAAACTCGCACCATCAACTCTGCTCTCTCCCCCCTCTCCCTCTCTCTCGCTCGCTCTCTCACACACACACACACACACACACACACACACACACACACACACACACACACACACACACACACACACACACACACACACACACACACACACACACACACACACACACACACACACACACACACACACACACACACACGCACACATCTGCTATGATGGCGGTATGACAAGCTCTCTCTACTACCAAACAAAGTGTGTGCGGTGACTTCCCAATGCGCTCTGCACTACTCTGCAGTCAACACTCATGTCATCTCAGGTGAGGTAGGGCCTGCTTTTATCAACACTTTTGTGGTTGTTTAGGAAATATCAAATATAATAATGTAATACGGTGCCAGAATTTAAGAAAAAAAAGCCAAGGCTTTTTCCGAGCTACAGAGTTCAGAGTCAGACCGCCTACATTGTTTAAGGCCCCCAGCTCGCCCTCTTTGATGCTAAAGCATGATTTATACTTACAGAGTTTAATTTCAATGCTAGAAAGGTAGAGCAACAAATCATCATGCTCCGCATGGCTAGTTGGCATTCGGTATTAGTGGCACATTGTGAAACACTACATCGTCCCCCTCTTAATGTTTTTTAAAAACGGGGTTAACGCATTCTCACAAAGCGCCGTTACTGCAGCACAATCCTTTTTACAGGCATAACTGCCAGTTTGTAATATATTGAGAAAGCGAGGAAAAATCCTTCTGCCGAAGAGTTTTGAAACCAGCTTTCTGGGTGGGAGCCAGTCCGTGATTTAATTTCACCCACTCTCCAACTGGGAGAGAGGGTAAAATACACACAGACAGACAGACACACACACACACACACACACACACACACACACACACACACACACACACACACACACACACACACACACACACACACACACACACACACACACACACACACACACACACAGACTTCTTGACCTACTTGATTGGGACAAATGAGGCACCTCTTAGGAAAATAGATTAAAAGGAAATGAATGACTCTTTTCTTTACCCCCTACTCACACACACACACACACACACACACCCACACCCACACCCACACCCACACCCACACCCACGCACACGAATACGCACAAGCACACACACACACACACACACACACACACACACACACACACACACACACACACACACACACACACACACACACACACACACACACACACACACACACACACAAAAAACAACAACCTCATTCTGCTTAATATACAGAGAAAAAGGGAATCCCAGATATCAGCAACACATTTAAAGCAACCGAGAGGTTAGATATCGGGCGGTGCATTTCTGCCACAGATTACATTTAGATACTGGGGCAACTATATATGATATAATCAGGTACAGTTTGGATCGACTTTGGATCAAACTGGATCAAAATGGCTCATCTCTGCACCTGTGTGAGTACCCCCTACACAGGCACAGCCTGGTTAAATTGTTGTTATGTCGGCTGTTATGTCGATAATTCAAAATATCGGGGAGATTAGATTCTCAAGAGGTTGCTCATGATGATGCATCCACGGTGTTGTCCTCCTCAACAATCTTCCTTTAATACATTTTTTCAATGATATAGTCCAGTTCCCAACAAACGTTTCCAGGGCGACTGAGTCTGCATGGGGAACTGGATACTTTTTCTCACACAAGCGGTAAGGCCAAACAAAGGTTACCGTAGGCAAAAAAATAAAACTACAATGTGAACACCTGTGATTGTGTAGATTGTGTATTGTCAGTGGAGCGGGTGTTTCTTAATTCCATTGTTAGCACGGTAAGTTTAATCAGCCCAGTAATTGTTTAATTGTCTGGGTCTTGAATGTGACAGCTTAGTGTCTTCAAGCAATTCTAATTACCAAGTGCAATTACCAAGAGCATCAGGTTGCACGTCCTCCGAATAAGGGAAGGGGCAGACCATCAGAATGCATATGCTGCTCAACATACTGTGTCAATGTGGCCCTTTGTCTGCTCTGACAAGACAAGCCTTGAGCTAGTGGTGGTCCTACTGCCCCTGAGCAAGGCCTTTATGTGGGGTCGGAACCTTATCAGCTGGCAACCTCTCATGGAGCCCTAAGGCATATTAATCAATGCCAGAGTGTTGTGAATTGGCAATGGAACTTTAACTACAACACAGAAGATGTCACACTCTTTCCGATCCTTTGTGTTTGCTGCGTTAATGTTAGAAACCATGAGTGATGTTAAATAGGATGCATTATTTTTCGTGCAGCATACAGAAGTATGCTGAACATTTAATCCCAATATAAGACAACTTGTGCACCACCCACAATGAAAACTATCCCTTTTGTGTCCATCGAATGGAATTCGTCCAAGTGGTTGTTGCTACCATGTCTGCTAATTCTAAAGCTGCACTGTTTATCTTCCTCTTGGTTGAACTCTCACTGTTTCACCTCGTTAAACAAGCTTCCATTGAGGGCACAACGTTCTGTTTACATGTGAGTGAATGGGAATTGTGTGTGTGTGTGTGTGTGTGTGTGTGTGTGTGTGTGTGTGTGTGTGTGTGTGTGTGTGTGTGTGTGTGTGTGTGTGTGTGTGTGTGTGTGTGTGTGTGTGTGTGTGTGTGTGTGTGTGTGTGTGCCGCCCTATTGTGCCAGGACTAGATGAACAGCAAACGGAACATGACCCCTCTACCCTCCAACCGTTCAGATATAGGAAATCCACTGCTTGTTTACAGATCGCCTGAAAACAAGCTAGGTTGCGTGAAGCTGCATGTTCCCCTTTTTGTGAACAACAACTGCAGGAGTTTGTAGGTGGGTAGGGGAGCAAGTTGCATACTAAACGTAAGTTAGCATTTTGAAGTGAGATCATTTTTTGTAATATGAGTGTGTATGATGAGTTTGTGGCTCCTTTTGGTATGCTGCGTCTATATTTTCCTGCTGTTTGGCTCATTGGGACCATCAACTTCTGAGCCTGTGCCTGCACACCCGTTAATTTGCAGGGACACGTACATAAAAAACATTCACACCTGGTTAGGCTCAAACATACCTAATCCTGTTACGCAGCCTCATATATAGAGTCTGGAACAGACTCAACGTCTGGGCCTGAAGTATATATTGGCTAAAGAATCCCTCTACAATTCATCTTTGTTCAGTTGAGATGATGGGGGGAATTTAAATATGGAGGGACATTTAAATAACTCAATTGTAATAATGTAACTATTGTATTGGTGTTAACTCCATCATTTGCTTTCTACTGCTGTATGACATGCAAAACTTTTAAAATGCCTGATCTGAGTACATTTTCCATTGATAGTATATTGAGGTATATGTTTGTCGGACTGTGGTTTAAATGGAAGGTAGTTGGTAAAGCATTTGGCTGGTTGCCTTCTGCCCTATTGGCCCTGCGACACAGTTGTTGTTGCTAGCTCCAACAGCTACCTGCCTCTCAGGCCAAAGTGCAGATAAGAGCAACGAGCTGGAAGAAATGTGACCGAGAACGAACAGGATGATAATGAACAGCTCACGTTACAGATCCTGGGATGAGCAGAATTTCAGGCTAGTTTATTTTCAGAACAGTTCAAATCTTGTCATTTGATATTTTCATTTTAATATGTCTAAGGCATGGAATTAAGTTTCTGTAAATATAGACTCAGCCCAGCCACAGTTCAGAAGTACTGTCCAACGCCCTGTTTCAGTCCCCAGCCTCTGAAACGGCCCAAGGCTTAATGACACAGTGAATAGCAGGAAGGCCAAACATAAAAGAAACCATTACACATCCAGGATGTCGCACAAAAGTTTCTGGCAAAAGAACAGCCCCATTGGCCTGTACCCTACAATGGAGACAACAACAGTTTGTTCAAATAATGGTGATTGCCCGTAGAAGCCCACAGCTTCCAAACCAACCGACATGGACCACCGCCCAAACAGAGATTTGCAACATATTTATAACGGCAGTTATACATGCGGCCTGGTACCGAGCTACACATGAAAAGCAACAACATCGATAAATTGAGAAGCAAGCACTCAGAATGGGTAATGGACTGCATTTATATAGCACTTTTCTAACCAGTTGCCACTCAAAGTGCATTACAACTATCGACTAACAGTGTCAACCAGGCATGGCATCAGCCAGCTCATCAGGAGCCGTTAGGGAAAGGGCTCTTGCTCATGGAGACCTAGACACCTAGGCGGGAATCAAACTAGCAACCTTCCATTTACCCGCCAACCTCCTGAGCCACCGAAGCCTTTCTGAGAATAACAAAAAAAAAGTGGAAGAAAAACGACCACGAACACAAAGAATGAACTGTAAGCTAGCAACTACAAAGCATAGAGCCCATCCATCTCTATTAAGTGATGGATGGATGACGACGCACCCTTTCAGGAGGAATTCTTCTGACGTCATTGGTATAAGAAGAGCCGGACGAAGAGGAGCAGGCTTCCTCTTAGATTTCACCTTGTGAGATGAGAAGCCTTTAATCTCTTCACATAATACACAATATAGTTTTGGCAGTGTACACACACACACACACACACACACACACACACACACACACACACACACACACACACACACACACACACACACACACACAAACACACACACACACACACACACACACACACACACACACACACACACACACACACACACACACACACACTATTTGGCTAAGAACAGTTTATCACAGCATAAAACAGTTACAATTGTTTCTACCTTTTCGTGGTAACAGTAAACCTAATTCATTTTATTAGACAATGCATTAATGAGTGTGTGCAAAAAACAAAAACAACTTTAACCATGGCTCTACCCTGAACCAAGACCCCTCAAAGTATGCTCTCATTTTGTTGTCTTGGGCTAGGTAGTTCTGTCTGTGTCTCTTTCCCATTGACTTTCTATCATCCTCCCTCACCTTTTCAAAAACAGTGGAGCGGATTCATTTGCCATCTGCCTTCCTATGGTCTTGCCCCCCCCCATCTCTTTCTGTCGTTCTCTCTCTTAAACACGCTCATGCATACACACACACACACACACACACACACACACACACACACACACACACACACACACACACACACACACACACACACACACACACACACACACACACACACACACACACACACACACGCGCGCACACATATCTCTGTCCAGCTGAGGACTCGCACACCAATCTGTAATCAGAAGACCCAACAATGGGCACCGCTAGACCAAGATAAGCAGCGCTTACGTAACAAAACACCTGCAACCCTGAAGCAGTGCCGTGTGCATGGTTACCTATCAGCTGGGACCGGCTCATCGGCACCCAGCCGTGATGTCATTGTTTGGATCAGGAGATGGCAGAAAATTGAGAAATAAATTACAGCTAGTCTGTTTGGTTGGCTGTGCTCACGGGTGGATGGGAGAGAGAGAGAGAGAGAGAGAGAGAGAGAGAGAGAGAGAGAGAGAGAGAGAGAGAGAGAGAGAGAGAGAGAGAGAGAGAGAGAGTGAGAGAGAGAGAGAGAGAGAGAGAGAGAGAGAGAGAGAGAGAGAGAATGGGAGAGGTTGGGGAATATTTTTAATTGATTTACTTTGCAGGACTCAGCCTCTGAGTGGCTTGTTTATATTATAGCTATAGATTAGCATTAATTAATTCACTAATTAATAAATTCATTAGTTAATTATATTTGATTCCAACTTAGGAGTCCCAGCTGTGTCTGTTTAGGTCAACTGCTGACAACTCCTCTTTGAAATTCTAGGAAAGCAAGAGCCTTTCAAACCATAAAGACGACGAACAAAAGCCTTATTTGGATCCAGAGTTTTCATCTGGAATGCCCGGATATTCCAGGGGTCTGACCTTATTTGCATTCAGAAAGCCGAAGTCAGTGCTATTGGACAGGGCTATTAAATTATGATAAGGGCAGGCATACTAACCAGAAACCAGAGGGCATTTTTTTGTCCTACGTTGCGTTAAAGTTGTTCTAGGCCCTGAATTTATAGCCAAACACTGTCGATTTGTGTTTCTGTTAAAATGTCTTGCCAATAGCTCAAATCTTGCTGACCAGGCCAAGGCCACACACACACACACGCACGCACGCACCCGCACATGCACCTGCACACAAGCACACAGACGATACCACAGAACACACACTTGCATTGGTGATTGTTGCAGTAGATCATTATAAAAGGAAACCTTGTCCAATAAAAACAAAAACAAAAATAATCCTTAATTTGATGCAAATTGAGTAACTATATGCCTATTCAAGTCTAGTTCTACATCATTGTCAAACCCTAAAATTACTTGCAGGCCACATTTAAATCTAAATTACACATGATAATAGGCCTCGGATGAGACCAATGAACTCGATTATTTCCTAGAAAGTCGTAACAAGGAGTCTCAACCTTCCAAGAAAAGCTCATTAGCTCACCACACAAATTTAGTTTTTGTGTGTGTGCTCATAAATATATATAGAGAGGGGGGGGGGGGGGGGCATCACTGCTGCTCCTAAATCCTGCACACTGCACCTTAAGAGAACAATATAATAAATGATGTGACAGAACTGTAAATTTGTTGTAATTAGTTACTTTAGTTAATGTCCATTGCCTGATCTCAAGTTATATCGTTATTCCCCCTTATACAGCTGCACAACTTTTTACCCATAAACTATTAACTCCTAATAGTCATGAGCAGGCCCCCTGTTTACCCAAAGAACATGATTCTGGGCTCATCTGTCTGGCTTGTACGCATCGATTTCCCTCTGGTCCCTACAATGTGCCAGGTAGAGCATGGCCCGACACTAGCCCAGTGTACGTCTCATCCCCATAGGGAGGATTACATTAATATGCAAATTATATGTTTTACATAAAGAACAGGACAGTGACACCTGCGGAAAATTGTTCATAATCATGGGCAAAGATCAAAACCTGTTTATCTAAAGAGTAATGAAGAAACCCTTTGGCGTGTAACAATGTGTTTGGATCAGGGAGCCGATAGCTCTTTGTAGGTTATGTTATGTTGTTATGTTAAAGCAGTTATTATTCCTTCGTTTCAAGGCTTATTTTTCATAAATTTGAATATCCAGCTTGAAGTTAATTGCATGTGTATAGATTAATAAACTTATAAGAAAACTAAGACACAAATGATAAAGGAATGCTCAGGAATTAAACTGCACAACAATGTGGGTTAGGAGTGGATGTGCGTTTTGGTTTTACGGAGCAGATGAAAGCTCTGAGTAGAGAAGCCCTTAACTCCACTCAGAGATCCTCCCCTATGATGCCTAGTGTTTTGATGGTTGCTGGAAAACACCTCTAAGGAAGTAAGCAAACACACACACACACACACACACACACACACACACACACACACACACACACACACACACACACACACACACACACACACACACACACACACACACACACACACACACACACACACACATATGCATTACGCTGCAGATAATTAAACTGGAATCACCCCACATATGGAAATGATGCAGCGTAACTACTTCCTTCTTGGCTGACTTGAGTAGACAGTTTTATGGTTTTATCTTTCACACATTTATGCTGTGCTGTAATGAAACAAATACATGGGAAAAAAACACAACCACCACACACACACGCAAACACACGCTTTAAGTCTCTGGTACAGATTTGATCAGAACTACGTTTCTTCCATTAGGGATCCCAAACACCCAATAAGAGACGGCATTGTAATGGAAACATAAAGACTGCTTTTATCACAGAAAGTTAGTAAGTAGTCAGTTAGAGGACACACACACATGCACGCACACACACACACACACACACACACACACACACACACACACACACACACACACACACACACACACACACACACACACACACACACACACACACACACACACACTCACACACACACACACACACACACACACACACACTCACGCGCACATACACATGTACACTCTAACACTCAGGACTGAACATGCACACATGTACATATTAACTAACAGATTTTTAAAGAATTGCATTATTTTACTGTCCATGTGAATAAACTGCTAAACTTTGTGAGAACCCAAACATTGAACCACTTGTATCTTCCTGGTCTGAGACATACAACTATACTTAAACAATATCTGTATTCCTGTTTTTGTCATTAATAGAACACATATTTATTATAATAACATCAAATTTGTTCACCAATAACCAACTTCAGTCTGTGTATTTGACTGTGGTCACTGTAACGGACTGTAAATGTGTGACCACACAGGGTGAGGTAACACACCCATAGACTCTCCTCATACAGGTCAGAATAACATAATAAGAGCCTAATTAGTCCAGAGATTGGTGGGACACAGTCTATAAACTAAGAACTTAATGGACACCATGAACGGCCATCTGGGCAAACGACTTACTTAGTGCCTAACTGCTGTAGGGGAAGACTCAGATTTTCTCTGATGTCATGCGTGTGGAACCCTAGACAAACAGTAGCCATGGTTTCTTCCAAGTCATATAGTGTCGAGGAAGATGTGTGATCAAACACTCGTTGGAGAAATAAAAGACTTGTTCATCTTCATATTTATAGAGACCCTCGTTTAAACTATCACAGCTGAAAATAAGCCATTCTGGGTAGAACAAGCTAACTATGGCCGCAATAAGGTTTAAATACATAATATTGACACGTTACTAGACATCCATCGTTAATAATCGTTAAGGTAAACAGTTATTTAACCTGGTGACCTTATTCAATCAAGGGCAAATAAAGACAATAAATATAAGACAAAAATTATGCACTTTGAAAGGTTCGCAGGTTGTTTAAAGTTTGAATGAAAGGGAGCTCCTGTGATTTAATGAAAGACTCACGTGTGTCATTTATGTAACGGCAACAAATATATTTTTGTCCAAAAGGTGTGCTTACATCAAGTTTGAAAGTCACTAATTTCAACGAGGTATGGAACTCTTCGTGAGGCTTGTGATATTACTGGGAATTGTATTTTGTATTGCCTGATTTAGGCTTTCTATTGGATGTGTGACTTCATTATCACGCAAACTTCTTTATGGAATTATAATAAACCTCTTAGAAAAAAAAAACACACTGCACTTCTTTTTAGTAGAAGATAAAAAGAGAAAGAAACTGGTCAAACACTGTGTTTGTCCATTAGCTGGTTCCACCTGGACCCGAGTGTGTTAGGGCAGCAGCAGTGAAACAACAATACATGATGTCAGGTGGGTCACTGTTTACTGTGGAGAGAGAGAGGAGGAGAGAGAGAGGAGGAGAGAGAGAGGGGGAGAGCGAGAGGGGGCCAAAGGGCGGGCGGTGGGGAGCACTTTGACCCGCCATCAGCATGAAGACTAGTCATTAGAGCCACAATATGCTCATTAGCCAGGTGGTGCAGCCTGGTGCCCCCCCCACACCCCCCAGACCCCGCACAGAAGGGGAGTAAAAAAAAAACAGCAACAGTAGAGAGAGAGAGAGAGAGAGGGAGAGAGGGAGAGGGAGAGAGAGAGAGAGAGAGAGAGAGAGAGAGAGAGAGAGAGAGAGAGAGAGAGAGAGAGAGAGAGAGAGGGAGAGAGGGAGAGGGAGAGGGAGAGAGAGAGAGAGAGAGAGAGAGAGAGAGAGAGAGAGAGAGAACAACAGCAAATCAAAGCAGTCCTGGCCTCCTGAGGAGATAGCTCCATGGGAGCAGAGGGAGGATGACGTCGATGAAGTGTGTGTATTGATCACCCTACCCGACAACATGCTGCCAACAACAACCACATCACAGTCACATGTATCTGCCTGCCTTTAAAAACAGATGCCTTTCTGAAGGGTCCTTTTGTTCATCCTAGATACAAGGTGGTTGTGTTTGTCGCTTTGCCTCACATCATTAACTCCCCTTTAGTTTAGTTAGTAGATTGCCACACTCTGGTAAAGATAAGCTCCAAATGTTAGTCTTGTTATCTAAATCCAAGCATGCAATGGTATATTTCCATTATTTATGAGTAAAAGAAAATCATTTAAAAGGGTTATTTTATTTTTCTGTTCTAGGATCTTGAACAGCCGATACCACATGTTCCACATCGTTTCTGCTGTATAGTTTGGGAACACAGAAGTCACATTGATTGGATGAGTTCAAAGTGGACATACTCGTTGAGGTCTGTATTATAACATGGCTCCTGTCCCCCTCTAGTGCTTCAACATTGTCCTACTATTTCATTATAGTTTCTAAACCAAATTGTTAATTGAGAAAAAGATTTCAAACAGAATCTGATTGCTTATTAAAAAGATAAATTTCACTCAATATCATCCAATTATCAACACTATTCAATTGTATCATTGTTTGGTAAATCATTAAATTTTTAGTTGAAACGATGCAAAATTCAAGAATGAATGGATGAATAAGTAAATCAATGAAATAAATAATATAGTTTTTGGTTTTGGCCCACTTTACCCTTTAGTGGCAGCTCATCAAAGTGTTCAACGCATCAATAAGTGATGATTGGATGAATAAGTGATGTATGGGACATTTGCTATTTTCTAGGAACGACGTACCACTAGGTGGCAGCATAACATTTCCTTAGCTTCCGTAATCGCAGGCAGCCAGAATCTTCATCTCATCTTCATCTCAACTTCGTCCGCTTATCCGGGGTCGGGTCGCGGGGAAAGCAGCTCAAGCAGGCAGGGGGCCCCAGACTTCCCTTTTCCGGGCCACATTGACCAGCTCTGACGGGGGGATCCCGAGGCGTTCCCAGGCCAGTGTTGAGATATAATCTCTCCACCTAGTCCTGGGTCTTCCCCGAGGTCTCCTCCCCACTGGACGTGCCTGAAACACCTCCCAAGGGAGGCGCCCAGTGGGCATCTTTGCCAGATGCTCGAACCACCTCAGCTGACTCCTTTCTAAGTTAAGGAGCGGCGGCTCTAATCCGAGTTCCTCACGGATGGCTGCGCTTCTCACCCTATCCCTAAGGGAGACGCCAGCCACCCTTCTGAGAAAACTCATCTCGGCCGCTTGTACCCGCAATCTCGTCCTTTCGGTCATCACCCAACCCTCATGACCATAGGTGAGGATAGGAACGAAGATCGACCGGTAGATCGAGAGCTTTGCCTTGCGGCTCAGCTCTCTTTTCGTAACAACGGTGCGGTAAAGCGAACGCAATACCGCCTCCGATTCTCCGGCCAATCTCACGCTCCATAGTACCCTCACTCACGAACAAGACCCCGAGGTACTTGAACTCCTTCATTTGGGCTAAGGACTCATTTCCTACCCGGAGTAAGCAATCCACCGGTTTCCTGCTAAGAGTCAAGGCCTCAGATTTAGCGGTGCTGATCCTCATCCCAGCCGCTTCACACTCGGCCGCCAGCCGATCCAGTGAGTGCTGAAGGTCACAGGCCGATGATCCAATGAGGACCACATCATCTGCAAAAAGCAGTGACGAGATCCTCAGACCACCGAACTGCAACCCCTCCCCACCACGACTACGCCTCGATATCCTGTCCATGTATATCACAAACAGGATTGGTGACAAGGCGCAGCCCTGGCGGAGACCAGCACCCACTGAGAACGAAACTGACTGGCTGCCGAGGACGCGAAACAGCCAGAATATGATTACCATTATAGAAAATCCCATGCCCAGACAAACACTCAGACATAGAATTAAGAATTGAATAGGCTATGTGCGAGTATTTATTTAACTTTAATTGGCTGATGCACTGTTTAACATGAAATCAATAAACAATGTATTATAATTAAAACAAGAATAAAACAAGACTGTTTGAGATAATTGAGAGAGAGAGAGAAGAGAGAGAGAGAGAGAGAGAGAGAGAGAGAGAGAGAGAAAAACTAGAATAAGGAAAAAAACAAGGTGAATGGGCAAATAAACCATAACACAAGCTCATTATGCATTATGTATCCCCCATCAGGACAACCTGTGAAAACACTTTATTCTCCTCATGTGACTCCTCCCTGATGATAAGATTTCATAGTCTTAAATCACTGTGAACATAAGTGCACATGCAGGCGCTGATGCACGCCCCCGTCCTGTGTCATGCGAACGTTCACTCACTCACTTAAGCATGGCTGAGAAATGCCGTGCACCTCATGTGGCAGCATTCTCCATCTGAACACGCACACTCATGCACACACGCGCGCGCATGCGCTCACACGCACGCACACAGACACACACACACACACACAAACACACACACACACACACACACACACACACACACACACACACACACACACACACACACACACACACACACACACAGAGGCACACACGTGCACACACACACTGGGTCCTAAGCCCCACCCTATATGAGCAATAAAACATGTAGGAGCTACTGGAGCAGAGATGAACATGCTCGTCTCCTTGCAGCTCAGCACAAATAGGCAGCAGAGCTAGGTCACGTTCTGCTCATTGGAACCCGCTTGAAGGAGCAGGTCACAATGAAGTGAAGAGGTCTGTCAACTCATTTCAGATAACCTAATTTATCTTAGAAATGACTGGTTCTTGCGTTGTGTTTGCATGCATTATTATGTTGATGAATGTTGTGCAAGGGGCCCAAAGAGAATATATCTCATCTCCTACATCTCCTACACGACATATACTGTATATATATATCATATCCAAGCAGTGCAGGGCCAGCCACTTCGAACCCCTTTTTAACATGCAGTGCAGGTATCCAGAAACAAAACCCACCGTCACCTACACACGGGGAAACGCTGCTGCCAGGAATCCAAGCGCGTCATTGGCAGTCAGAGGCTCAGACACCAGGCTGTCATTCAAGCCCCGGCAGCAAGCCTGCTCCTCCTCCCCAGGGGAGTCCACTTTTGCCCGCGCTCTGCACTCGTTAAGTAGCCCGATCGATACGGTGTATTGTAAGCGCCGGGCTTACGGCTGGCAGCTCCGTGTTTGGATGAGTGACATTTTTCTTTATGGATTGGAAGCAGAATGTTAAAAAAATAAATGAAAGCGGTGTTGAATGAAGCTATGTCTGTCAGCTGGCCGGTATGTGTCATCTATTTCTGTGACGTATATCAAATTGGGATAGACATTGAAAATATATAAGATGGTTATGGTCAATCATGTCAGCGGTAAAGCCCCCAATCACATGACACAAGGATACAGCCTGGTTGTGTTGATGTCTTGTTGACCGCATCCTTAGTGGGTTGTTGCCTTTAAGCAGGCAGCCAATCTGGAGGGGATTAATGAGAATTCCCTTATGAGAAAAAGAAGAAGAGGTCAAAGAAGAAGATGAGGGAGAAGGCGGTTAATGACAGAGCAGTGCTGAGGCGAGGCAGGCCAGCTCCACCATGGGGCCTGTGACGCCTTCTCCGCGTGCGTCAGGCCCAGAGCACACCGTCAGCGGCTGCCTTGGCCAATGGGAGGGGGAGAAATTAGGCCAGCCGTGACATCAGAGCTAGCGTCAGATGGGAGCCGCGTGAATGAAGGGCTTTTCAAAGAGCCGACAAACAGAGGGCATACCAATGGAGGAGAGCAGAGGAGAGACAGAGACCTGCTGGTCATGGAGGATGTCTTCATCTGTCGTCTTGCAAGAACGCATTTCGCGGCCATTGCTAGAGTGTCTTTGTGCATGGAGGAGAGATGTGATCTGTTATGTATTAGGGGAAGAGAGAACACGTTCATTTTGTCCCAGTAAGTGCAGGGTGGCTTGTGGCACTAAATAATAAACTTACATACGGCAGCTGTACTATATATAGACAGACATCTAACAAAATACAGTCACGTCTTAGTTAACAGAAGACAATTGAGAAAAGGTTTGATTTGAAAGACTTTGTGTATCTCTGTTGATTGTTTACGGACA
>NC_079427.1:15312536-15352536 GCF_026213295.1 Gadus chalcogrammus | reverse complement strand
TTGTATGGTCTACACTAGTGTCGAATAGCAGCACTGAGGTCTAGTAGCATTAGTATTGAGGTTTTGCCAGAGTCTGTGTTAAGACGGATGTCGTTTACAACTTTAATAAGGGCGGTCTCAGTGCTGTTCAGGGGTCGAAATCCTGATTGGAAGGTGTCATAACAACCAGTGATTAAAGGATAAGTCCGGTGTAAAATGGATCTGGGATATGTTTAAGATGATAACGAGATGGGATGTTCGTTTGGGAGCACAAAAGCGCATGTAAACGCATTCTTAAATAGGCTGTTTTTAGCCGATTCTACCAAAACGCTATAAACTGGGAACCATGGGGGCATCTTGTCATGGTAAAAACGAAATCGCTATTTTAAACCACTTAAAAGGCTAGAGGTAGCCCGACACTTCTTTGGTATTATAATATGGGTCTTAAAATATAAAACGAGGCATTGATAACTTTTTAAGTGTACAGATTGTTTATTAAAAATTACATTTTACACACACAATACCATCAGTAGTTCACCCGTGGACGCCATCTTGTCTTTAAGGCTCGATTAGTAGATTCGTGAACACAGAGCTTCAGTATTGATGATCGATGTGTCACATGTACGGCAATACACCTGAACTTGGACAACAGCTTGTGAAGAGACAGAAGACAAAATGGTTCATGTCTGTGCCTTTCCTGGTTGCGGCACGAGAATGAGAAAATCCAATCCAGAGACTTTTCACAGGCTACCTCTGTGGGAGTCTAATTTGAAGCAGTGGCTTGTTGTGTTGCAATTCGACGTAGGGACGCCAATTCCAACGCTGAAAGCTAAGGATTACCGTGTCTGTAGTCGACATTTTGATCCGGACGACTTCACAATTCCTGACAAAAGGACATCTTACCCTCCAAAACGCTTGCGGCTGAAGAGAAATGCCATTCCGAAAGCGGCACGTCTTGCACCGGAGGTATGTATACAATTGTTTGGTTATATCACGTGAACCGAATGAATACTACTGTATTTTTTGCACTATAAGGCGCACCGGATTAGAAGGCGCACCTTCAATGAATGGCCTATTTTAGAACTTTTTTCATACATAGGGCGCACCGGATTATAAGGCGCATAGAATAGAAGATACTGCAGTCAAACGTTTGACTAGGGTTGCGTTATGCATCCACCAGTCCGAGCTGTGCTAAAGGGAATGTCAACAAAACAGTCAGATAAAGTCAAACTTTATTAAGCGTTCACTCCCATGGTAACGATGTTCAAACGTTAATGTGCATATTCACAATATCTCCCAGCCTTGTTCAGTTGTAAACACATAAAAGAAACGCAGTCTGATACCTTTAATTCAAACGTTAGCGCGTAACTCAACATTGTTCAGTTACGTATAACGCGTAAAGCTATCTTTTTCAGTTCATTCCCCGTCCACGAATCCCTCGAATTCTTCTTCTTCAGTGTCCGAATTGAACAGTTGGGCGAGTAGCCTACAGCATCCATCCAAACTGCCCGGCTCCCATTATCCGAGTCAGTGTCGCTGCTGTTGCCTGGCAGTTCAGTGATTATTCCTGCCTTCGTGAAAGCTCGGACCACAGTTGAGAATGATATATCAGCCCAGGCATCCACGATCCATTAGCAGATAGTGGCGTAAGTCGCCCGGCGCTGTCTCCCCGTCTTGGCGAACGCCTTTAAGGCCCCGTCCACACTACGCAGATTTTTTGGTAAAACCGCATAAGTCTTGTCCGTTTGGCCGACCGTCCAGACGGAGCCAGCGAATCCGGTGCCCGAAACCGCACATTTCTGAAACCACCCTCGTAGGTGGTTTCAAATCTATCCGGACCTTTGCGGTTTTCGTGTTAGGATTCGTGTGGACGTCTGAATCGCAAACGATTATGGCATTAGCCCCCCCACCAGCTGGGGGACGTCAGAGTTGCGTTGAATTTTCATTTATTATTTTATTTGTATTATTTTTTTAGCTTTAAATAAAGCCCCTTGATAAATGTAGTTACTAACTGTCCATTAAAAAGTATTTCTGCTCAATTTAAAAGGTTGAATCTTCTCGTGACTGAATGTTTGTATACAGCGCGCACGCCGCGCAGGTTTGATGCGCTCCACTTTTTCTGTGGAGAACCAGCGCCCTCTATATTTACTACAGCGTTTCTACAGCTCGATGCGGTTTCGAAATGACTCCGTCTTTACGGAGATATTCCTGAACCGCATAAAACGAAATCGGATCGTTTTCACCCATTTCGGCTCCGTGTGGACGGGGCCAAAGTGTTCATGTGTTCGCCATATATAAGGCGCTCCGGATTATAAGGCGCACTGTCGTTTTTTGAGAAAATTAAAGGCTTGTGCGCCTTATAGTGCGGAAAATACGGTAAGTCGATTATTGTCTAGCCTACCATCAGAAATGGGACGTTGTACTAATCGCGTATGGATGCTATGCTCTGCGGTAGAGTTGGAGGCACGCATGTAAATACAGGGAAACTTTGCATCAATTATATTGCATTTTTATTGACGAATTTTATGAAGGGGAATAAGAGGACGTGAGGTTGATCTTGTGAAAGTTGTCCAGGTAAGCTACCTGGTCGTTCTGTAAGGCCCCGTCCACACGAAGCCGATTTCATGGCGAAAACCACAAAGGTCTTGTACGGTTCGGCCTTCCGTCCACACAAAGCCGGCGAATCCGCCGACCGAAACCACAAACTTCTAAAACCACCCTCGGAGGTGGTTTCAAATCTACCCGGTTTCGTTTTGGATTCGTGTGGACGCCTGAAACCGACTGAAACCGTAAACCATGACGTCATCGCCCCACCCCTCGACCCTCTAGCCAATGACTGTTAAGCCCGCAGAGTCTCAGAACTCACAACAATAAGGATTTCTGTAGCAGAAGCAGCGCCCCTTATGGGCCTGGAATGTGTACTACAGCCTTTCTACAGATCTACCCGGTTTCGCTTGACTCCGTATTTACGGAGATACGGCGAAACCGGATAGATCGAAACAGTAACGGTTTCGCCTGTTTCGGCTTCGTGTGGACGGGGCCTCAATGGCCCGCCGAGATGGGTGGGGGAAGGTTGGGTTGTGATCAATGCTGATGTCAGATGGATGCGTTACCTGGAGCGTATGTGCATGTGTTGGTCCTTTTTGGCTATATATGGGAATTACACTTGTTTTTGTGGCCTCGAGCGTACACCTGGCCTGCTGTTATCTCGAGAATTGATACATGAATGAATGGCTCCTTGTATGAGCCGGACGCCTCCCTAGGCTCCTCACTTGAGCCAGACGCCTCTAGTCGCCAAGGACATATTTAGCCTGTTAGTATGAATGTCTGAATGTATGTCACAGTAAAAGTTGTATGATTAAGTAGGCCTTAGTGTTTCCGAAAAGCATTGGATATGTTCTAAGCAAATTATTAAATTGGTTAACGTGTGTTGTACTTTTTTTCAAGGCAAGTGATTCTAACCCGGAACACCACATCTGTGAGGTTGAATTTCCACCCCCACATTCCACCCCCACCAAGAGACATTGCGTGGAACAATTGCCACCTAGGAGTTCTGGTCCACTCTGCCCTCAGGTTTTCACTGTCAAGCCCTACAGGAAGGCCACGAAATAGGCCATCCTCTTCTGGCATTTATCTTGCACGACCCCCAATGTGGCCAGCATCAGATGTAAGCGGTGTTCAGTGTATTTTGTTAACTTTTCACTTTCATTTCACCCTTCTTACACCACTGAAGTAACTGAATGTGTTTTATTTCCAATTACTTGTTGATTCTTTTTTGACAATGACAATTTTCATATGTCATTTCATCAACATGAAGACGAAGAGACATCTGGGCAGGACCTTAGGGGAGATGGCTCCATTGCAGCTTTGGGGAGATGGAGGTGGACCTTGCTGATGAAGACTTTGTGCCCCTTTGCGACTCAACTCCTTCCAGCCCAGGATCTGGATCTGCCTCTGTCTCTGACTCTGGCAGTTGCATCACCAATGGATGGGCAGGAAGAAAGTGGCTAGTTGATGAGGCCAATCTGATGGAACTCCTCAGGACCTGTTCCCGATGTGGCGTAGCTATTGAAGAGAAGCGGATTGCAACACGAGCTAGCCAGATTAAAGTGCACTGGACATGTTTGAATGGACATTCAGGAGAATGGGCATCATGCCCAGACCAAAGGAACATGGGACGCAACAATCTTTTAGTATGTGCAGCTACATTCTTTACCGGAGCCACATACTCCGATATCAAAGACTGGGCAGAACTAATTAACCTCCAAATCCCATCAAGACACAGTTTTACACTATACAAACCAAATATCTGGTCCCTGTTGTAAATAATGCATACAAGGGCATACTATCAACAAAAACATATCGAAAGAATACTATCTGCTTCTGGAAGCAAATTGGAATTGTGTGGTGATGGAAGGTGTAACAGTCCTGGTAAACATCATTTGACTTTGCTTGACTTTCAAACACACACAATTAATCATATTCAAATTGATATGTATACATGTATATGTTTTTCCAACAGGTTACAGCAGTAAATACGGGACATATTCTTTTCAGGATGATGCCACTAAAGAGATTGTCCACTATGAACTTGTACAGGTAAATTATCAGATGATTCTTGTGTGAAATGGGATTTCCATGGCTAGGTCAAGTTGAGTTGTTTGGGACAATGCACATGCACTGTGAAATAAAACAATATTACTCTTACTATGTTTCTAGGTCACAGAGACATCCAGTTCCGTGGCAATGGAGGCAATGGGCTTCCAGAGAGGCCTGGATCACCTTCTCTCCCTTGGAATAGACATTGGTGTGATGGCGACTGACAGATCACCGTCTATACGGAAACTCATGAGGGAAAGCTATGCGAACATCCCCCATGAGTATGATCCATGGCATGTGAGTAAGAGTAAGTATCATATATACAAGATAAATACATATCCACATGTACATATTTGACTGATTTCGGCTTGTGAAATGGAAAAGAAATGGCTTCTTATCTCATGTTGTTGACATACCAAGGTGTCAAGAAGAAACTGGTAGCTGCCTCCAATAAGAAGGACAACAGAGAGCTGCAGCCATGGCAGAAAGCAATCACCAACGATCTGTACTGGTCGTGCAGTTCCAGCCACGGTGATGTAGAGGTAACTGAGATTGTGTATCATTATTTTCATGACCTACATGATTGTTTGAGGGACTGCCCTAAAACAATTGGACGATTCATACACAAATGTATGTTTTCTGAAACTACTGAAGGTAAAACATAGTCTATTGTATTTTGTTTTTCAGGAGTGTGTGCGGCGGTGCTCCTCATTACTTCACCACATTTGTGGGATCCATAGATGGGAGGAGAATGGCCAAGAGTACACATGTTTTCATCCACCCCTCACGGAAGATGAACAAAGAAGAAAGAAGTGGCTCGAACAAGATTCTTCTGCTTTTCGTGTCTTGAAAGGGTTGGTTCTCGACACTAATCTCCAGCGTGATCTGAAGCAGATGGCGCTTTTCAGGCACACAGGTATGCCACAATAATTCAAATGTGTTTCTTAGAAGTATATTATCTACTGTAATAAAAATAATAAGGTACAGACTTTTCTCCATTGCAACTTGACAGTCAACATAGCCCTAACAGCATTTGTTGTACATCTAAACTTTAAAACGTCATCTATGATCACTTTAGAAATACTAACATCAAATTTCAATGGGACACTTTTTGCAGGATCGATTGAAGTATGCCATAATGTAACCCTGATGTATGCGCCAAAGAGACTGCATTTCACGTATGACTCAATGAGGGCCCGCACTGAGTTGGCCATCATCGACCACAACATGAATGTTGGCAGGCTACAGAAGACAACAAAAGATGGTACGGAAAGCTCTATATTCTCTATATTTAGAATGCAGTATATACATTCAACATTCAATTAAACTGGTATTTTTATCCAAACCGATTAAATCTGCTACCATCATCAAACATGTTCTGAATATCTTATTATAACATCTGATTCCATATGTTGGGGTCCACCTCACTGTGATCACAGAATTTATAGTTTACCCACCCTCTTATTTTACCACTACACACCTCACAAATTTTGGTTGTGAAATCATTGACTTATCTTCAATTTTGTCTGTTGATCAGGACGAGCCCAATACAAGTTCTCATACACCAAAGCAACCAAACAGTGGGTGGCCAAGCCAAGCTACGAAGCTACCTCACAGGCTTTTCGACAGGACCTAATGGAGGATGTTTTGAAGATGAGGGATACAGTAAATCTGGAGCCTTGGCCCCGTCCTCCTCGTAGACAAAGGAGATTGTTGTCCAATATAGCACCTATTCAACCGGACCGGACACAGCAGAGTTGGTGGCCCAAAGAATGTCACGCTTCAAGGCAATTCACAAATTTTAATGTTTATTTTATTTTTTATTATTTAACCTTTATTTTTCAGTTTCTAAATTTCAATCTTGATCTGTTGTATTTTCAATGTGGCTTTCATAATCACTTTTCTAAATGTTATGTTAGTAGTAGTTGTAGTTACAGTATGTATGGTTAGTGTACATGAAATTTTATGTTTTTTTATTTTTTATTATTTAACCTTATTTTTCAGTTTCTATATTTCAATCTTGATCCGGTGTATTTTCAATGTGGCTTTCATAATCACTTTTCTAAATTTTATGTTAGTAGTAGTTGTAGTTACAGTGTATATAGTTATTTTGTATTAAATGAGAACGACAAAACCTGTGTTGAATTATATTTTTTATTTTGTTTAAATATGAACAATATAAAGTATATAAACATTACTTGCAAAGGGTGAATAGTTTCACTATTCTATAAACATTATCACCTTGTGATACCATCGTTTTAATTTACATTCCTACATAATACTGGAAGCATCCTCTGCCTCCTGGAACCCATGGTAAATTCCACTTGGTGAAGGGTATTTCCTTCTAATGGCTGTTACCACACAGCTTGGCAGGATTCGTCGTTCACCGCGTCCTAGGCGCTCTCCTTTGAGCCCCCACTCCAAAACAACACGGTACGCCACAAGTCTGCAATGGCTGGGGGAGGGGGAAGCAAGGTGTTTTGGTTATTACACAGGTGGATGACCGAGTAACTTAGCTGACTAATATACAAACTAAAAATCGAATAATGTGACATATCAGAAGCAATCCCATCAATGTCAAACGTTTGCATACTCAGCGGATAGATGTCCACCAGGCCCCTCAGGTATTGGTCTCCGGCTCCAATAAATTTTTGGGAGATGGAAAAATGTTTCCAGAACAGCCAGGTTTGATAGAGAAGAGAACTCTTGTGTCCGGAGTTTCATTCCCCAAAAGGTCCCATTCCTGGCAACATCGACGCTCATCTTCTGTTGGCAGAACCTCACAACAGTGGCAGGTACACCACCACTTTCCCGAGGTGCTAGGTCAGTGGTTGCGTCGGCCGCACGCTGTCGCTCTCTGGCAGCCCTTTCGTCCCGCTCCCGCAGCTCTTCATCCGTGTATTCGGGTTCGAATAAATACGGACGCCTATCGAATTCAAATGGCTCACCTTCAAAGTCGTCGTTATTCCATCTGTTCTCTGCCATTTTGTCTCAGTAACTTCTCTCTTCACAAGCTGTTGTCCAAGCTGAGGCTACCGTTTGTGCCCTGCACAGCACACACCCCCATTTCTCGTTCAGTTGTACAGCCGTACACGTGACACATCGATCATCAATACTGAAGCTCTGTGTTCACGAATCTACTAATCAAGCCTTAAAGACAAGATGGCGTCCACGGGTGAACTACTGATGGTATTGTGTGTATAAAATGTAATTTTTAATAAACAATCTGTACACTTAAAAAGTTATCAATGCCTCGTTTTATATTTTAAGACCCATATTATACTACCAAAGAAGTGTCGGGCTACCTCTAGCCTTTTAAGTGGTTTAAAATAGCGTTTTCGTTTTTACCATGACAAGATGCCCCCATGGTTCCCAGTTTATAGCGTTTTGGTAGAATCGGCTAAAAACAGCCTATTTAAGAATGCGTTTACATGCGCTTTTGTGCTCCCAAACGAACATCCCATCTCGTTATCATCTTAAACATATCCCAGATCCATTTTACACCGGACTTATCCTTTAAACTAGCGGAGCAAGCTTGTGTTTTTGGGGCTTAAGAGGGTGGCCTGAATTATTTTGGTTAGATACTTTCAAAATCGAGCTTCCTCTGGCTGGTTCATCCAAATGGCAACCTTTAAAATCAAATAGAATAGTCTTAATCTAAATCTGTTTTTAGCTGCTTCAATATTTGTTTAATTCAAAAGGTGTCCAACGTAACTTAAATTGTATGGACAGCTTCTTGGAATGATGGACACACAGGTCCCTGGCAGTTTTAAAACAGAGCTTGCGGCACATTGTGAGTCGTGGTCAAATAATAAACCAATCACTGGGCCGTGCTGTATTGGGACAACAAACAAGACATTATGAATAGCAAACAGGTACGGCGCCGACTATTAGCATAATGTTCACAGGCACACAACGGTGAGCGCTGAATGGGATCCTTGTCTGTGGAATAACAAGAGGCTCTTAGGGGTCACAGGCACACACAATAATACATACATACACACACACACACATACACAGACAAAAGTCTGGTATACACACTCACACATACTCAGACAAAAGTCTGGTCAATAGATAGACTTAAACGGTCAAGCTGTTAATAGCACTGTTCTTCTTTGTTTCACTCGTAAGAGTCTCTTCTTTGTCCATTTGTGTGTCTGTCTGCCTATGTGTGTGTGTGTGTGTATTTGTGGGTGTGTGTTTCTCTCTCTCCTCTCTCTCTCTTTCTCTCTCTCTCTCTCTCTCTCTCTCCTCTCTCTCTCCTCTCTCTCTCTCTCTCTCTCTCTCCTCTCTCTCTCTCTCTCTCTCTCTCTCCTCTCTCTCTCTCTCTCTCTCTCTCTCTCTCTCCTCTCTCTCTCTCCTCCTCTCTCTCTCTCTCTCTCTCTCTCTCTGTCTCTCTCTGTCTCTCAGTCTCTCTTCAAATATACCTCAGCTCAGTTTTGCACACACAAAAAGAAAAAAAGAATAAGAGCCATTTCCATTTAGATTTGACTCAAGGGGTGCGTGGTGACCCCCTTTAGACAATAGTGTTGTTTAATTCATGATTTCATCATCATGGCAACTGCATTATGGTACATATATGGGTATGTTTCTTCACCCATGCTGCTCAGTCCCTTATTTGGCTGGCTTAAAGGGAATAATGAATGGTTTATGAGTCAATGTGTGTGTGCATGTGGTCGAGGATGCACGTGCATTGTGTGTGTTTATGCATATGTATTTGTGTGTGTGTGCCTTCGTCTCCTGTGTGAGGGTGGTGTTTTCCAGCTTGAAATGCGTGTGGAATGGCAGCAGTATACCCAGGCAGCCCCACGCTCTGTTTAATCAGACAGCGGAATTGGGGACAATTTGTGTGCAGTGCTCAGGCCTGGTAGTTAAAGCTTACTGCATGGCATATGAACACACGCTCAAACACCCATGCACACATAAGCACACCACATACAGTTTGTCTGCCATCGAGCCTTGCCTGGGAGACACAGTCAACACAGACACCAAGATTAATACACAGACTTATTCCCATTCCTTCTGGTTTATTTTTCTATTTGGTTCTGTTAATATTTAGGGTTGCTTTGAATTCAAATACATGACATTATTATATTTACTGAATAAGATATAAATCCATATTATTCTGCTACGCCAGAAGTCACTTCATCTTTAATGCTTTTATCATTCTAGAGCTTCAAAGTAGTCGAGTAGCCATAGGGATACTCATTCACCCTGATTCTAAAATATTCAAGATATTTTGAATTGGCGTCCGACGTCCGTGTTACATGTCAAGCACTCAGGCTATCAAAACAATCAACGTGTTATTTGTTCAGTTTAAATTGCATTTTTTCGATACGTCACTGAATGAAACACACACACACACAAACACACACACACACACAACCACACACCCACACATACACACACACACACACACACACACACAACACACACACACAAACTCTCACACACACACAGCTAAAAACACAAACACACACACACACACAAACGCCGCGCGAGCGCACACAACCCCACGACCGCACTCGCGAGCACACAACCAAACGCACACACACACACACACACACACACACACACACACACACACACACACACACACACACACACACACACACACACACACACACACATACCACAAACAAATGCATGACTCCCCACACCACACCACACACTCACTCAACAACATCAGCAACAACAACAAGCCCAATCAGTGTCCTGATTAGCAGCAGACTTTGTTTCCACAGATTCCTGGAGGTCCGGCTGCCACCACTTATCATGCTGCTACCTTAAGGACCTTGCGTCGCCCCGGAAAGAGGCTTGTCTAGCAGAAGCCCATGGAGTAGGTAGGAGCAGGGATCTGGCTGGGCTTCCTGCCCCATGCCGGGTGAGATCTACACCGAGATTAGTCAATTTTTTAAGCACACAATTTCTTCACCGTTTGATAGCAGGTGTGGAGGGCCTCGCTATTGATATTACTGAAGACGCCGGAACAAGTGGATCGCAGGAAAGCACTGCAGGGAAAGTGTTTCATTCATGTAATGTGTTTATTGGCGTTGGGGTATGCCGTGGGTTCTCGTGCTAAGCCTGGGATTGGATGGTGTTGCATGACGCTGGTGGTTATGAAAGGTATTTGTGGTTGATGGACCAGGTTGACTTTAGGAGCCTTCAAGGTGATGAGGTAAATCCCACCCCCATGTGTCCACAGTGCTGTCCTCACACAACCGATTTCCCCGGAGAGGTTCTGTTGACAAGGACGTCTTAAGGAAATCCGGGGGCAGCTGCTCAGCGCGTGACACAGAGGTGACTGAACAGGAAGGCCGCGTGATTTCTGTGCAACGATGAGCGTCAATGGCCCCCACGATAAGCCATATATCTGCTGTTTGCTTGACGGCAAAATTTTAGGAGAAATGAAAAAACATTGTTGCTTTTAGTTCAGGCTTCCCAGCTTAGGTTGGCAATGGAAAAAGGGAATGGAAATGCGATGGCCTTGTGTCATTAGTGATTCTGCATCCCCCTTCACCTCCCTACGCCCATATCTCAGCCAATTTCGCCCTTGCATGAAATCCCATCTGTTTTGCATCGCATCTGGAGCCTCTGCTCACAGAACCGCCATTACTTGTTGTTGCGAAACAGCCGAATATAAGTTATTGCAATTCAAACTTTTCAGCCACAAACACTTAACTTACTGAATCAGCGTTTTCATCCGTTGAGAAACTTTGAGAAATGTTCCAGGTCATCTTTTGTTTGTGAACAGCACCACTGTTTGAGATGTGTCCTTGGCAACCAGCAGTAAACTGTGCTTGTGTGTGTGTGTGTGTGTGTGTGTGTGTTTGTGCGTGCGTGAGTGCGTGTGTGTGCGTGTGTGTGTGTGTGTGTGTGTATGCTTTATATAAGCATTCTGTTACATAGTCTAAGTGTGTTTGTGTGTCATTTCAATTTAATACCGAGAATTAATTGTTTACTCTTCTCTCTTCACATTATTTAATAAAGCACAGATTACCTAGTTCATGTAAAAGTGATTATTTATGTATTTGCAGTACAGGTTGCTTGCTTAACAGCCAGTATAGGCTGCTGTTAAGTTTTACTGTTGGCAATTGTGGGAGATTCTGAAAGTATTCATGGTTGTTTATTCAAAATAATGTTGGGTGCCATTCCCAGACTCTGTAATTGCATTACGGCAGGATCATTTTCGGTGGGAAAAGTGAGAAAACAACTTTTTAATGTCTTGCCACTATAGCCACAATATTAAAATGGCTCTCCTCACTCTGTCTTCCAGCTGATTGGTTTAAGCATAATTTTTGTACCTAAGGGGGTTTATAAATAGATTAGAGGGAGGCAGTGAAGTTACTGAAATACAGAAAGGCAGAAGATCTGAGTTCTTTGTTCTGGGATGAGGGTGAACTAGAGGAGGTAGATAGACTGTAGACTGTCTAGTCGGGAAAGAGGAGGAGGATAGGACACTTTTGGCATATTTAAGTGGACCTTAAGAACCGTTTTGAAAGAGATTATTGTATTTATTGTAGGGAAAGAAGTCGTATGACAATCTAGTGAATGGACAAACGTCTCCCTGTTTTGGGCCCCATGTGGGATTCAAACAAACACCCTCTAAATACATGGTGAATGCCGCATCCTTGTTGAAAGAGTGTCCAGGCTGGCTGTCGCAGGGCACCGCACTGTTCACATAACATGGCCGATGTTTGGCAAAACATGGAGCGGCAGAGACAGGAAGTGAGAGAGGACGTCATCGCCCTGCAGAGCCTCTCGAGACACACTCCGCACTTCTCACCTCTGACACACACACACACACAAACACACATTTGCGCACACACACACACAAATGCAAACACACACACACACGAACACACACACACACACACACACACACACACACACACACACACACACACACACACACACACACACACACACACACACACACACACGCACACACACACCACCGATAATTGCAGCTACTCACATTTCAGATTAAAGATATACACAATACACAGAGGGACATTCATATATAAACAAACACACGCACACATATACACACACATAAAACCTGACGCACAAAGAGCTGAAGCAGCAGCCCATTCTCCTTCCAGGGGCAAAGACAGCCTGTTGTTCCTGGCTGACCGACTGCTGTCCTGACGTCTGGTTCTCCCCAGGTTTACCATTAGGCTCATTTGTGCTCTTATTACCCCTCAAATATTTCACGGATAAGGAAAAGAAGCATTTTATTAAAGATGGAATTGTACTTAACATGAGAGAAATGTCATGTTTAAAGTGGCGGCTGATACGAATGGGTCCTGTGTGAGTGTGTTTGTGTGTGTGTGTGTGTGTGTGTGTGTGTGTGTGTGTGTGTGTGTGTGTGTGTGTGTGTGTGTGTGTGTGTGTGTGTGTGTGTGTGTGTGTCTGTGTGTGTGTGTGTGTGTGTGTGTGTGTGTGTGTGTGTGTGTGTCTGTGTGTGTGTGTGTGTGTGTGTGTGTGTGTGTGTGTGTGTGTGTGTGTGTGCATGTGTGTGTGCGTGCGTGCGTGCGTGCGTGCGTGTGTGTGTGTGTGCGTGTGTGTGTGTGTGTTATGTGACTGTGACTTGTAATCAACTTTTGAGCAGCATTCCAATAAAAGAGCAATTAAGCAGATATTTAAATGGGAATAACAACAAAGGATAAAATAACAAGCCTCTCTATTCAGAGTAAAGCTCACTCATTAGGTCAAAAGGGTGAGAAATCTGAAGCGTTCTTCTTACCATCGTTTTGGCTCATGAGTTAACTGGTGTCCCTGCCAGGTTTCGACAATTGTCCTCTGATGTTGCAGGATCTTTTTATTTTTTTTTAGTCATATCCTGTGGATAAAGGTTTTAGAGTGGATAGACTTTGAGGCTGAAATTAACAACTCAGTTTAGGCTTGGATCAATGGTGTAATTGTAGCAATCTAATGACAGAACCATGATATCCAAGTGCTATTATTATGGCTGGGTAGGCCTACACGTATAACGGCATGATTACAAAAGGCCCCTTACCATAAAATTGCATGTTGATGATTAAATAAAATGTTTACATGTGGCGTACACAATGATGCATGCTGAGAAAAGCCATTTTCTGTGGAAAAATAATTCCAAGATCTAAACGCTGAAAGAATGGCAGTCCCAGATTGCACTTGGCTCACGCTCCAAAGACAGATGAGTGCGTTGCAACACTTCCTCCATGCAAGCCGAGCATGGTGCTCTGGAAAGCATCTCAAAGAGCAAAGGTCAACCTGTGTTATTATCGTGTGGTACCCCTGCCAAGAAAGAGATTGCCTTGTTTTTAAGGGGCTGATGCACATCACCAAGAGGTGAACAGCGGCTCGGAAACAAAGTGTGAAAAATTGCCTTATAAAGTCACAAAACTCACGCGCGATTCAAGTAGTCCAATGTAAACAGCTGACAGCTGTTTTTTAATGACGTCTAGATGAATTCCTCCATGCGTTGATTTTTAAAACATGTAAACGCTCATTGATTAAAATAAAGATGACAGGATTCACATCGTTTACGAAAACAATACAGAGAGCAAAATAACCTACGAGTAGACACACCTGAAATATGGTGGTTCACTTTATTGGGTTACCTCCATATCATTGGTGGAACATGACATCCAATGCACCCTAATGACATTTAGCAAATGCTTTAATCCATCTAGCTGTTTTCAATAGTTTCAGACAGTTTAAAACAGTATTGGACCGAAGATCGACCAAATAACAGCCGCCTGCATGGGCTCTAAAGATGAAAATCTTCATGGGATCAAACTGCCTGTGATAGTAATCCTCTCAGGGGGAAAGTAGGCCAGACAGGTGCGGGCTGTCCAGCCGCCAGGGCCACAGCCTCCCAGACGCTCACCCACATCAGGCCAGGACCACAGTGCACACATGATTTAGCTCCGCTGAGTGTGATGCTTCGTGTGTGTGTGTGTGTGTGTGTGTGTGTGTGTGTGTGTGTGTGTGTGTGTGTGTGTGTGTGTGTGTGTGTGTGTGTGTGTGTGTGTGTGTGTGTAAAATAATAAACTGTGTAGTGTAACTACTACAAATTGCACTCTTGGAGAATCCCATACAGAAATTAAATCTTTATGCACGGCTAAATGCATGGGTTAGTAAAGCTGTAAAATATGAGGTCCTGCTGATTTACAAGGCGAGTGTATTCATAAATATGAATCATGCTAATGAACACCTTCATAATTATAGCCGTCGCTGTATCTCCACATCCATACTATCGCCGGTATAATTGAGCGTTGTTTGTTATGATTGGTCGGATAACTTCCTCAGGAGCTGCGGGGCGGATCCAACCCCCACAGTTCATGAAATCTCCTTCACATGGCTCCAATCCACTCTGCATTAAGTAGGAAGGAGAACGTTTGTGTGTGTATGTAATGTGTGTGTGTGTGTGTCTTTGTGTGTGTGTGTGTGTGTGTGTGTGTGTGTGTGTGTGTGTGTCTGTGTGTGTGTGTGTGTGTGTGTGTGTGTGTGTGTGTGTGTGTGTGTGTGTGTGTGTGTGTGTGTGTGCGTCCCCCAGCCACAAAAACAACAAACCCGTTTTGGGGCTGAAAAGTGACGGTGGAGTTACCGGAGCGACACAAAAAGGGATAGTGTCTAATGGGAGGGAGGGTGGAAAGAAAAGAGAGAGAGAGAAAGAGAGGTGGGGGGAGATAGTGGAGAGAACGAGAGAGAGAGAGAGAGAGAGAGAGAGAGAGAGAGAGAGAGAGAGAGAGAGAGAGAGAGAGAGAGAGAGAGAGAGAGAGAGAGAGAGAGAGGGAGAGAGGGAGAGAGGGAGAGAGGGAGAGAGGGAGGGAAGGAGGGAAGGAGGGAAGGAGGGAAGGAGAGAGAGAGAGTGTATACCCGGCCTATGAAACCAGAAGTTTGAAGCCAGGTTGTGTTTTGGTGCACACAGGTTGATCAACAGGAGTTACTGAACATTAGGGAAATTAGACATTTTCAAACTTCCAAATGTATTTATTCCTTGATGAGGGGGTCATTTGTGTTATTCCCTGAGCGTCTAGTTTGAGATTGCGTTTTTGGAAATCTGATTGAGCGTACCAAAGGTAACATACTCCCAAGAACACTGTCTTATTAGCCCTATTAAGCTAAATTTCATAATGCCCTGAGAGACCCTCACACAGTCTGCACCTATTTGTCTGACATCCCCAGGACGGTCAAACCCATCCGCCTTGGCTGATAGGGAGATGGCCTTGGATTCAGACAGCGACAACAGAGGTTCGTCACGAAGCGCGCATGAAAAACATCCTCGGGCGGCGTTGGAGCGCGGCGGCTATGTAAGAGCACGTGTGAAGCCCCTGCCACGGGACGCCGACGACCATCAGTCGTGGACGAGTAGCGGAGCAGCCGTGACATGGAGGAGTTTCCGAGGAGCGTCGTCTGCCGTCTGCGTGGCTTCAGTCTCGCTTATTCTCGCTCTGCTGCTCAGATTGGTCGGTTGGGACGCAGGCCTGGTAGGCGCACTACATTACAGCCACGAAAATAGCAGCGAATCCCGTCCTGCTCGTCGTCGTCTTCATTGTGCAGCAGCAGCGGTAGCGAGCGGCGCTGCTGAGCTCCTCCTAGCCGCGTGGTACCTGCTTTCTCCCGTGTTTACCCTCGCATGTGCCTTCTTCTGGATCGGGCTTTATCTGCGTCGCCGCGGGGTAGGGGTCCGGACGGCGGTGTGGTCGCTGGCGGTGTGTTGCCTGAGCGAAGCGGCGGCACAGAGCCTCCCGTCCCGCGGCCGCGGTGCAGAGGAGCAGCTCGTGTCTCTCCCGGTCACCCTGGTGGTCCTCGGCTGCCTGGCCGGTGGGACTCTGCAGGTCGTCACGGGGCTGGCCCAGGGAGTGTCCTCGCTTGTCTTCATCAGCGGCATCCGGGTGGTCTCACTCGTGTCTCTGAGAGGAGTCGGGGCCTGCTGGAGACCCTACCTGGCCTACCTGCTGGGGCTGCTCGGGGTTTTGCTTGCGAGGTATGCTGACCGGCTCCTGCCGGCCTCAGGGACCAGCGGGACGGGGTGCTGTGGCTCTGTGACCGGGGCGAAGGAGGAGGACATCCCGGTCTTCAAGCGGAGACGGAGGTCCAGCTCCATAGCGGCCTCGGAGATGATGGCTCAAGCGCAGAGCAACAGCAAGTCCCACCGCAGGACCTCGCTGCCCTGCATTCCGCGGGACCACCAGGTCAGAGCTCGGACACTTGTCCCATTCAAAGTCAGTTATTACCATCACAACACGTCGTTTGCATGATTTTTAGTGATGGACATACGATTTGGGACAGCTTTGCCCAAACATGCTTACGAATAAATAATAAAAATCAGACAATAATATTAATAAGCATACAAATACAAACAATATTGATGCTAATAATAATTTACCGATCATATAATAATAATAATATATTAGTAACAATAATAATAATGATGATACCAATAATTGTAATGGCTAAAATGTTGGATAATAGCATCATAATAACATTATATCATCAATATATGGTAGATTGGATATCCTGGTTTATGATTGGCTTATGACGGAGTTGTGCAGGGCCGGAGCAGCTTCCTCTACCTCCTAACTGACTTCATGCTCTGAGTCACCGCGCGGGACCGTGTTTGTGTTGCTGATAAGCAAATGGACGACGATGCACTTAGCAGGCTAATGCCGCGGTCGAGTGGTCAGGGGAGTGGTGTAAGATTGCAATTAAAGCCTCACTGTTGTGTGTGTGTGTGTGTGTGTGTGTGTGTGTGTGTGTGTGTGTGTGTGTGTGTGTGTGTGTGTGTGTGTGTGTGTGTGTGTGTGTGTGTTTGTGTGCTTCCATGTGTTTGTGTGTGTGTGTGTGTGTGTGTGTGTGTGTGTGTGTGTGTGTGCGCGCACTGTCATCTGTGCGCACGTGGAGGCTACATTCTAATATAGGCTAGATCCCAATACGAAAATATGAAAAATAAATCACTAGGTGAAGGCATATGTTGTTCCTGGGTGCAGGTAGTATCAACAATGGATGTCAAGATTAAGCTGTATCTGATGAACAGATGTGTGTGTGTACATCTTTGGTACATTGGACATGGTATATGGAAGACTTATGCATACCTCCTTTGCATTTGCAATCACTATCATCGCAGGCGGTGTTGTTTGAGTTCATGTTTGTGCGGTATAAAAAACACACAAAGTTGCTAGCCCGCAGCCACACACCAAACCACCCACACGCAGACACACAGACACCCATAGACACACACAGACACACACACACACACACACACACACACACAGCATAAGTTCTGATATACTTTGTATTATTTGAAGTGATCCTACGTGTTCTCTCCTCGTGTCGTGTTTGGTTCTCTGAGCCACTGCCTCTGGAGGGGCACAGGCTCCTGGTGACAGCTTACTGTGAGGCACAGCATGGTACAATACCTCTCATCTTCAAACATGGACATTTAACTAGAGGAATTTGTTTGAGTCAAGCAAGATGCCTCATACCTCAGATCATCATGTCTGCTCTGATGGCTTTTGTAATGAATGATTTTTTCCATCTGGGAAGCCGGTTTTATAATTAGTGATCGACCGATATGGATTTTTTAGGGCCGATACCGATACCGATCTTTTTTCATGAGCCATAGCCGATAACCGATACGCCGATACTGATTTTCTTACTGATTTTCCGATATTTGGAGTCGATACTACCCTGGATATTCAAAGTTCTTGCGAGAGCACAATTTGACTTTGCTTAGCGGAACGAGCAATAAACGTGTATATTCTGGGCCTCCCCTGGCCCAGAACATTAATGAATCACATCGATGAATCAATATAGGCGGGCCAAAAGCTGTTTTGCCGACCGGATACGGCAAGAGTCTTATTTATTGGTTAGCTGCACTGGTCTGGATATGTCACCCCTTGTATTCTTCTGATTGGTCGTAGTGTTATCCAATGTGTGTTATCCACTGATATTTTCAAATGCATGCTTTGTGCCGCCACTCGAGTTGGGCCATTTTCATTACTCGTTGCCAGACCCTACAGCGTTCTAGATGTGGGTCTGGATTTCCAGGCTAAGCCTCCCTCAATTTGCATCATAAAAATGACACAATGATGATAACAAATGTTACAATGTCTCAATTTTAAAGAAATATGAACATTTATTGAACTGTCTGTAAAACATGCCAAAGGGGGAAAAAAACAAACAGCCGACACCGGAAAAAGAATCGGCCGATACCAATACACTTAAAAAACACAAATATCGGCCGATTATACGGCCGGTTGATACATCGGTCGAACACTGTTTATAATGGTAGATTATGAGCTAAGCATCCAACAACGATTGAGACTGCTAAATACGTTCCGGTGTTAACTCAAGGATTAGCCTACGTTGACAGTCAAGGGGAATTGTGAAATGTTGTGGCAGTTTAAACCATCTTACTTTCAGACACAATATACAAAGTGGACAGGATGGTCCTGATCGACCACACAGCCAGTGAGGCTCTTCTCATGAGCTAGCCCGTCTATGGCCCAGATGGAGAACAACTCCCTCCGTCAGTTTTACTAGCCCCTCAGTTTTACTAGACCCTCCATCATTTGTACTAGACCCTCCATCAGTTGTAGTAGACCCTCCCTCCATCAGTTGTAGTGGACCCTCCCTCCATCAGTTGTAGTGGACCCTCCCTCCATCAGTTGTAGTGGACCCTCCCTCCATCAGTTGTAGTAGAACCTCCCTCCATCAGTTGTAGTAGACCCTCCATCAGTTGTAGTGGACCCTCCCTCCATCAGTTGTAGTAGACCCTTCCTCCATCAGTTGTAGTAGACCCTCCCTCCATCAGTTGTAGTAGACCCTCCCTCCATCAGTTGTAGTGGACCCTCCCTCCATCAGTTGTAGTGGACCCTCCCTCCATCAGTTGTAGTAGACCCTTCCTCCATCAGTTGTAGTAGACCCTCCCTCCATCAGTTGTAGTAGACCCTCCCTCCATCAGTTGTAGTGGACCCTCCCTCCATCAGTTGTAGTGGACCCTCCCTCCATCAGTTGTAGTGGACCCTTCCTCCATCAGTTGTAGTGGACCCTTCCTCCATCAGTTGTAGTAGACCCTTCCTCCATCAGTTGCAGTAGACCCTTCCTCCATCAGTTGCAGTAGACCCTTCCTCCATCAGTTGTACCGGACCCTCCATCAGTGGCTTGTGCCGTCTTGACCGGGTGGGTCTGGAGTGGTTCATGCAGGCCCACGCTGGCCCGGGACCAGCTGCTGTGCTCTGAGGGACGCCTGATTGCACGCCGCTCATCGGTTTCCAGGGAACCTGGTGTCCTTTCTGTATTATTAGACGTCACCCGTTTCCATTCCAGCCACTGGTCTATCGGAGCAAGCTGACAGCACTGATGACAAATTAGACCCAACACACACAAACATACACACAGACACACACACACACACACACACAAATATACACACACACACACACACACACACACACACACACACACACACACACACACACACACACACACACACACACACACACACACACACACACACACACACACACACACACACACACACACACACACACACAGAGACACCCCCAGAGCACTTAGATGTGTGCCTAGGAACCTCAAAAGACCTCTGCATCCCCCCATCCCATGTGGACAGTGTGTCCTCCACCAGGCTAAGCTCGCTGGGCGGTTTGTACTTTCCTTAAGACGGGGAGAGTGATCAAAAGAGATAAGACATCAGTGTGTGTCTGCGTGTGTGTGTGTTTGTGTGAATAAGTAACTGAGTGTGTTTGTGGTGTGTGAGGTAATAACGTATGTTCTTCATTCTGTTATATTTTGTCCAATCCCTTTCTGCGGTGTGTGAGACTAGTCGAACAACGCTAACGCTTTATAAATTTGATAAACACATGCGCAATTATGGAAAACAAAATTTCCAAATATTTTTAATTGGGCTTATTTTATCTACATGTTTTAATGTAGGAGTCAATAATAATTGTCCACTGGCAATAGCATTCGGCCCGTTTCACTTTCAACATTGGTTGAGTGTCTTCCTCTATCACGATGTTGCTTTGCATTTGTATTTTCCGCTTGTGTTTTGCCAACCGTGAGTATATGAGGTTTGTTCCACACGTCTCGGCCACCATACCTTTCCCATTTCCTTTCACATTTGAAGACAAACTCAAAAACACACACGGCCCCACAAACACTGATATAAACGCGCCTACACACACACAAACCCCCACACACACACACACACACACAAACAAACACACACTGATAAACGCACATAAACACACACACACACACACACACACATTGATAAACAGAAATAAACACACACACACACACGATGATAAACACACACACACGCACGCACGCACGCGCGCACGCGCGCGCGCGTGTGTGTGTGTGTGTGTGTGTGTGTTTTGTGCATGTGTTTTGTGCATGTAGTAGTTGATGCCTCCAGAGTGCAGCTGTACCTGGAGGTGCAGGGCGACTCCCTGGCTGTGCAGTATTTATGAAAGCCTGCACTGCTTGCCAAGCCAGCATCAAGAGAGGCTCTCACGGACGTCTTGAAAGCTGGCTCCGCTTTCTGTTGGACATGACCCTTTTTAGGCCTTGTTATGATAAAGTAATGTTATGGATGAAAACAACCTGGATTGTTATATAATTGTAACATTTGAAATGACCATCTTAAAGGTTTTTTGTTTTGAAGTCAGATATATTGGGTTTTTGTTTCTGTGCTCTGCTCTGTTTTATTGTTTTCATATTAAAGCAGAGTTATCAGAAATATAAATCAGTAAACACAAAAACGGATAACTGATTTACATTAGTAAACAGTGACTTACTTCAAATAAGTACAGAACATTTAGCAAACAAGGCTAGTTGAGCTTTGTGAGTTATACACAAGGTGTAAGCTAGTCGTTGGTAGTCCACTGCCCCTGTTCACCAAGTACAACATCAGAATAGTTGATGTTGGCTGTTGAAATGGAGGACAGACCTTGAGAACGTGTTCGCCGGGTTACATAACCTATTCATCATCTCATCTGTGTCAAGGAGTGATAGAGCAGGAGGAGGAGGGAGAGGAGGTGGAGGGAGGGTGGGGGGGAGAGAGGAGGTCAGAGGAGGAGGTCGGAGGTGGGGGAGGTGGAGGGAGAGGGAGGAAGAGGAGGGATGGAGGAGGGAGTGGGCGAGGAGATGAGGAAGGAGGAGGGGGGGAGCGAGTCGTGAGGAGGAAGTAGGCGGAGGAGGGTGGAGGGAGGGAGGGAGGGAGGAGGAGGGGCCTTCTCAAGCTCATGTAAAGCAGGAGGAGGTGGGCTGGTCCCAGGGCTCTATGAGGGAGGCTTCATGCGCTCTCTTTGACGCACATCCATTTCTAGGGAATACACCAGCCTCTGGTTGCCTTAACGGTTGACATAGCGCGGCATCGTGTTTAATCTGGGTAATTTAGTAGTTAGCGTCATCAGTGTTATACTTGAGCATTTCTTCTGGGAAAAAAGCATACATATGTTTAGTCATATTTACCATACCTTTAATATAGTTTACTATTGAAATTGAATCAAAACGTTGTTTTCGAAAGGGTTTGATGTGTGAAGGCCGGCACTTATTTTTCAACTGTGATATTTGAAGAATTAAGATGCCCTACATACGAAGAAGAAGCGGTGTTTGTGCCACTTTAAAAACTGTCTTTATTATTGCTCTTTTCAAAAGCTCTAGTAAAAGTCTTCATGTCTTTCCTTTTCCGTCTTAACCACAAAGAAAAGTCCCTGCATGATATCATCAGACCAATTTGTGATGAAGTGAGTTCCCTTATCTGGCCAGTGCATGTCTGAATGTAGTTCATTTGTATCATAATACATTCTTGTGTTGCAGTAGGGACAAGTATGCAACAGCCAATGAGATAAGGGTTACTGCAAATTGTTATGTTGGGTCCGAGATTGTTTCTCTATTTCAGGCCCGTAATCCTGCCTCCCACTATTTGACTAAGAATACATAAACATTCTGCTGCACAACTTGTGCAGCATTAAAGATTTTTATGTGCTTAAAATAAATATGTTGGCCTAAATAGAAAACACACACAAGTCCTTTTTGACTACATTTCTTTCATTTCACGACAGACAGCGGTCTACTGCTGGATGAATAAATTCACTTGTATGCCTCAAAATACCACAGCTGCCTTATTGGTTTGACCTTCAGGAAACAGCTGAACATAGACTGGAACAAATGATTACTTATCGGTGGTGCAATCTTCATAGGAGTCAAAACAGATTGCATGCTTTTGTAAATATTAATAGAAATAAGAATAACAAAGATGAATGGATAAATCCACAGAGGAAGAGAGCGAATGAAATAACGAATTAATAAATATAAGTAAAGAGAAAATATGTTATAGGACAGGAACAGGACATCTTAAATAATATTGCATCATGTAAAAAGACTCATTAATATGCCTGCTGATTTCCCTTGGTGAAGCCAATAGCACTGGAGATGGCAGAAACCCAGGTGAATGGAGTAAACACACTGAGCTGCTATGTTTTACAGGACAGTGGAGCAGATTAATGTGGGACTGGGGACATTAGTATGGGATTACAGTGAGGAGTGAGACATGAATGAAATGAGAGAGGTATGTCAGGGCGCTGGCAGACAGCAGGGACTCCCAGTGTCAAACTGGCAGCTTCCCTTTAATGGAATGCTTCATTCAGGAGGAAGGTATCCCGGTGTGTGTGTGAGAGAGAGAGAGAGAGAGAGAGAGAGAGAGAGAGAGAGAGAGAGAGAGAGAGAGAGAGAGAGAGAGAGAGAGAGAGAGAGAGAGAGAGAGAGAGAGAGAGAGAGAGAGAGAGAGAGAGAGAGAGAGAGAGAGAGAGAGAGAGAGAGAGAGAGACCAACGGAGGCGATACTGATGCATTTGTGTGTAACTGTGCGTTGGTGTGTGTGTGTGTTTGTGTGTGGTTGTCCACATCTGTGTCTGTGTGATTTAAACGGAGAAGACAGTGTGAGTACACAATTGTGAAGAGGGCCAAAACTGGAGCGGCACTGAGATCGCGTGTGTGTGTGTGTGTGGGGGGGGGGGGGTTGTGTGTTGGGTTGTGGGTGTGGGGTTGTGTGTTCAGATGTGTGGTGGAGTGTGTGTGTGGGGTTGTGTGTTGGAATGTGTGTGTTTGTGTGTACTCGTGTGATTGTGTATGTTGAGGGTTGTGTGTTAGTGTTTGTGTGTGTGTGTGTGTGTGTGTACGGGGGGTGGGTGTGTCTGTGTGTGTATGTTGTTTCCATCTAAACACAAGTGTTGATGGTCAGAGTAACTGGCTGGTCCCGACTGGCCAACTTCACAGCTGTACTTGTAAACACACCACTGAGTTCTTACCAAACGCATGCCAGCAGTGCACGCACATACTGTACACACACACAAACGCACCCACACATGTATATTTGAGTACGCGGCACACACTTCACACGTACAAACACACACACACACACACATACACAGAACCATTTGAGTACACTGCACACACTTCACACGTACAAACACACAGACACACACACACACACACACATTTGAGTAAACAGCACACACTTCACACGTACAAACACACAAAAACACACAGACGCACACACACACAGTCACACTCAAACACGTTAATGCAAAGAAATAGTTGAGCCATGTTGACCTTTGAGAATGATGTGTGTGGAAAGTTGTTTCTTTGGCATCACATATATGAGTAGAGAGAGAGAGAGAGAGAGAGAGAGAGAGAGAGAGAGAGAGAGAGAGAGAGAGAGAGAGAGAGAGAGAGAGAGAGAGAGAGAGAGAGAGAGAGAGAGAGAGAGAGAGAGAGAGAGAGAGAGAGAGAGAGAGAGAGAGAGAGAGAGAGAGAGAGAGAGAGAGAGAGAGAGAGAGAGAGAGAGAGCCCTCTGGTCGATGGCTGAAAGGCAGAGCCAAATTATTGTAACCTGGACTACTGTACACACACACACACACACACACACACACACACACACACACACACACACACACACACACACACACACACACACACACACACACACACACACACACACACACACACTCTCTCTCTCTCTTCCCCATACACTAACACAGTGGCTTCCCTGCTGGCTGTCCAGATGAGGTTTTGTGGCCTTGGACAAGGACTGCCTTGTTGCTTCCCTCAATGCTCTGTTTTAGTTCCAAAATATGCTGCGGCAGATGGGGACGGAAGGCAGAGTTTTGGCCTGGGCAGCTCTAGCCCAGCCCGGTTCTGTCTGTCTGTATTGCCCGTAATGACCCTCAGAGACGAGGGTAAACACGTTGCATGCATGGTCTTCAGATTGTGTGAATGTGTTGCCACTGTAGTAAGATGTCATCTGCGGCTCTCCTCAAACGCTCTGATGATGAGACGTGATTGCTTTAAACCTTAATAATTTCAAGAAAATCATGACAGAGCTTGTAAACACACACACACTCAATTATGTATAATGACTTATTATGGGTTCGGAGGTTTTGATGTTAGTTTCCCATCGCACTTTAAGACAGGAAATGGTAACAGAAAAAGCATGCGTGTGTATTCCCCTGCCGTCCTCCCTGGCGGGCGATGCACTGATTAAAGGATGCTGTTTCTATCATACCACATCACACCTCGGATGCACCAGCGCACCCCCGGGCCCCCGCAGGTCTTAAAATGCAAACCACAGATGTTCCAGGACTTGTACAGTTTTTCCAGTTATCATCAGGGCTTCCTATACACTGGCTAGCTAGCCTGCTGCTACGCTACTCTATATTCAAGGTTGTGTGTTACTTGATTGAAGATGTGAGCTCATGGATATGTGCAACTACATCTACACACACGCACACGCGTGTGTGTAGATGTAGTTGTGTGTGTGTGTGTGTGTGTGTGTGTGTGTGTGTGTGTGTGTGTGTGTGTGTGTGTGTGTGTGTGTGTGTGTGTGTGTGTGTGTGTGTGTGTGTGATCGAGGTTTGGACTCAGTCAGCTGTTTGTCTTGGACACCTCCCCCCAACATGCCTGCAGATTAGTCAATCAGATAACAGGAGGGCATAATTGCACCACATGGATGTTAGATTGTATATTAGACACACACACACACACACACACACACACACACACACACACACACACACACACACACACACACACACACACACACACACACACACACACACACACACAGATACATACATACATACATACATGCATACGTACATACGTACATACGTACGTACGTACATACATACATACATACATACATACATACATACATACATACATACATACATACATACATACATACATACATACATACATACATACATACATACATACATACATACCTACCTACATACATACCTACCTACCTACCTACATACATACATACATACATACATACATACATACATACATGCATACATTCAAACACACCGGACACACACACACACACACACACACACATACACACAGTAAATGGATTTACACTCACATAGTGTTGTACAAACCGATGACGTACTTCCATGGGCCAGTGGTTTCTCTGTTGTGACTCTGGCCTGGTGGTGTCAGCCAGGCACTGATCAGCCTCCACTTACCCTTCTCTATGGCCCAGCAGTTTGCACCGACAGCTGTGTCTCTTTATCGAGGTTGACAGACAGATACGTAAACAGGCTTACGATGCCCCGTGTTTGGGTTTTATTGCCTATTAGTGTGATATTTCAACTCGGAGGATTTTCCTGAAGCTAACAATGCAGTTGGTGTGAAGACTTGTGTGTTTATTTTGGACAGCTGCAGTCGTAGTCTCTTGCTTTACTTAAATTTCCTTATTTGATTATTTTTCACACCGTTTCACCTTTATCGTTCAACGCACATTACACTGGATTTTAGTCATGGTTCGAGGGAAAATAGAAAGAAAGCTTCTGAATCAGAGTTGCGGACGAGTGTTTATGAGCACAACTTGTAATGTTAGCAGTAGATATAACTTGAAATCGTCCGATATACCCAAAACTATTTTATGAAATTATTTGGGGAGTTTGTCTCAAAGCTGCGGTGTGAGGGAGGAGGAAGATCCATGACGATTGTTGAAATGTCATTGTTTTCCACGATAAAACCAAAACAATTGCAAACAAGCTCACAATCCGGATGTTAATACAAACAGAGCAGCGTGTCCAGATATATCCTCGGCTATTCAGGTCAGCCCAGCGCATCTGCTCATGGGTGGCCCCGTCTGCCTATCTATCTATCTATCTATAGCTCTATCACTATTGCTATCATCAATGTTCCCTCACATCTCTCTCCCTCTCCTCATTTGCTTCCCCTGTCCCTCTCATCTTTCTGTCTCTCACTCTCTCATCTCTCTCTCTCTCTCTCTCTCTCTCTCCCCCTCTCTCTCTCTCTCTCTCTCTCTCTCTCTCTCTCTCTCTCTCTCTCTCTCTCTCTCTCTCTCTCTCTCTCTCTCTTCAGCCAACTTCCTCAGTCTACTTTTCATAGGACAAATGCTAAAGGCGGATGCAGTGTCCTCAGCTGCCGTCACTCACTGTGTTATGTAAGATGTAGGCTGATTGTTTGTGCGTGCGCACGTGTTCTTTGGGCACATGTGTACACTTTGTGTGTGAGTCCTTATTCGCCCCCCCCACCTCTCCCCAATTAAATGAATAGACAAAATCCTCCCCTGACCCAACCAGGACAATCTCTGGGTTGGTTATTGTACTCCAGTTCAGAAATTAGAAAGTAAAACATTTCACATCTGTTTTTTTCTTTTGTAGTTGTGATTTTACAGAATTGCCCCTCTACAATTTGCATGCATTCAAAGTGACCTTGCACACAGCGTGGTCAAAAACATCCATGTATAACAAACGGTCAACAGCCAAACAAGCCATTCTATTATATCAAGGTTACAGGTTACAAGTTGACATCTTCAACAAACTCAGGCAGTTCAGAACAGTTCAGAACAGTTCAGAACAGATATATATACAATTCATATATATATATATGAAAAATTTTATGAATCACAATGTTAAGAATTTCAATGTTTTGAATCACAATGTTAAGAATCTCAATGTTCTGAATGTTCTGAGCAACATATTATTGACATTTTCATCGTACACATTATTTTTAGGATTAGGGTTACGGCTATTATCTTCATCTATCACATTCTTTCTCCCTCTTACACCCACACGCACGCACACACACACACACACACATGCACAACTCAAAGCAAACAAAGAGATCTGACTGGTGGCAGATTAACGTCAGTGTGGCTGTGTTTATTTTCGTCAACACGCCTTCCTCTCAGTACCACCACACCAACGACACGCTGGCTTCAGAAACTGTGCTCACCGTGTCAGGTGATCACAAACGCTGGCAGAGAACAATAACGATCTCAAAGAGACTGCGTGTGTGTGTCCTTCCGAATTTTTGAAATATCCCAAGTAACAACAAACATTGCAGTTGCTGTACTGCGCTATCACTATTGCTATCATCACTGTGTTTTCCTCAGTTCTCTTCTCTCTCCCTCTCCTCATTTGCTATCCCTTGTCCCGCTCATCTTTTGGTCTCTCTCTCTCTCTCTCTCTCTCTCTCTCTCTCTCTCTCTCTCTCTCTCTCTCTCTCTCTGTCTCTGTCTCTGTCTCTGTCGCTCACGCTCACGCTCACGCTCTCGCTCGCTCTCTCTCTCTGTCTCTCTCTCAATGTGGCGAGTCTTCTTGTCGTCATGAAAACACCAAAGGATGGAGGCAAACCAAGAAATCCAATGATCTGTAAATAGTCTTTACATTTTTCCTTTCCCTGAAAGAGTAGCTCACGATGTTGTTTGCTGAAAGGCTGCAGCGGCGGTGAATGCAGGTGGTGACTTTAGGAGCGGCACTATAACCTGACTTGTGTATTATACAATATCCCTTGGCACACATAAAGGGTCGTTTTTGTATTCGGGTCATAGTTATAAGCAATGCCTTGGAATTGGACACCAGAGCATTGCCTATAGGTAGCCACTGGGCTTAGTTACCGTAAGGGGGCTTATGGCGCTTGTCATATTGCATTCTATTTGGGTCACGGAGATAAACACACACAAATAGATACTCACGTATGCACACACCGAGCGGCACGCACGCACGCAGACACACACACGCACGCACGCACACACACACACACACACACACACACACACACACACACACACACACACACACACACACACACACACACACACACACACACACACACACACACACACACACACACACACATACACACATACACACACAGCAGTCAGCAGACACATGGGCAGGAGTACACATGGATACACATATAAAGACCTTCAAACAGATGCACACTGACCAACTCACACACACTCACCCACACACACACACGCAACATTGGCTGTCTTTACGGTTCCTTGAGGCTCGAGGCAGCTTGTGGTAATGTCAGCATGTTCTTCTCCATCATTCAGCGTCTTCACCACAGCGGCTCAATGTCTCTCTCTCTCTCTCTCTCTCTCTCTCTCTTTCTCTTTCTCTTTCTCTTTCTTTTTCTCTCTCTCTCTCTCCCGCTCCTCCTCTCGACCATTTCCCACAATGGCACTCTCTCTCTCTCCCAACTCTCTGTGGCCCTCTCTCCTTCCCGTCCTCTCTTTCTATGTGTCTCTCTCTCTCTGTCGGACCCCCTTCAGCCTCATGGTGAAGTCAGGAGACTGTTATTGGATGAGGGTTCTGTGCTATATAGTGCTGGGCGACAGTAGCCTTAAGCTAGCCTCCTCTTCCCTGTTCATACTGGGAACCCCCTCACACAAACACCTCTCGCCCACCGTTGAGTGTGTGTGAGTGGGGTTTAACTAGTCTGTACTCACACACTCACACATTTGTGTTGGGGATGACTATATAGTTACTGGGCTGTTGATCCCTCCTTTTGACGCGCGCTTTGGTAGTTTGGTTCTTATGGGCTTTAAAGAGCATGAGTACAATGGTGTGTTTCATTGATCCATGGCAGTTACGTTTGTTTCACCGCAGTGAGGTTGCAGGCTTGTTCTGTCATCATACGATACAGTCAGAGGAACATGTGAGAGAGGGAAACAGATGAAAAAAAAGAGGCACACACACACACACACACACACGCAAACGTACAAACCCCCCCCCCCCACACACACACACACATACAGAGAGAGCACTCAGCAGCTCATTATGCAGGAGTGCTAAATGGAATAGGGATGTTTGGACAGGGAGCCCCCCCGGGCTTAACCCAGAATGCTGCGGCCACAACCAAGCCAGCCCTGCCGTCAATCAGGAGGCTGAGCGCGCTCATCAAGAGGGGTGGATGGAGCCAGAGATGTGTGGTCGTTGGTTTGATCCCATCTGTTTGTGTGCTTGTGTGTGTGTGTGTGTGTGTGTGTGGGTGTGAGTGGGGGTGTGTTGCGAGGGCGTGTGTGCAGTGCACGTCATCCTTACAGTGAGATTTGCCATGCAATTCTAAACATACAGGATGAAAGAAATGTTGTACTTGCACAATAATGCTTTGTTTCCATTATTAATGACATAAACGACTCTCACATCAAACAAGGTAGTAACACAGCCGAGAAAAGTTTGCACGTGCAAACTTCTGCATCCTTTTGTGTTTTTCTACACACGTCCTCCGCATACACACCCGAACTCTCACACAAATGCTCACACACAAATGTACCTAAACGCACTCACACACACGCACACACACATTACCTATACCTTACTCTAATTTCTGAAAGAGGGACGTGAGTTGATGGACTCAATAAGCTTCATCGGTCTTGTTGTATGCCTTTCCCCATAGCCTCCCCCCTTCATGCCCTGATATGGAACAGCTAGCGTTGATGGCTCCCACTAACTGGGTTCTGAGTGATGATGATGGTGATGAGGTTGTGCACACGTTGGTGTGTGTGCACTGGGTGATTCATCAGCATCCTATCGCAGTCGTCTAATCCCACCCCTGCCCCTCTCTTTCTCGTTCTCTAGCTCTCTTGACAGTCAAACATACACACAAACAAACACACACGCTGACTCACAGGCGCAAACAAAAACTGTTCACAAAAATGTCAACGTATGAACAGACGCACACGATCCACTGCCACATTATGTTGCAAATGAAAGTGGGTTGTGCTCATGAATCATCGGCTAATAGGATGGCATACGGCTGTTGCTGTATCCATCTGTTGTTCTGCACTGTTGTTTACTCGATTGGTGTGTGTGTTTGTGTGCTCATTTGTGTGCTTGCACGTGTGTGTGTGTGTGTGTGCCTATGTGCCCGTGATTATGTGTGCGGGCGCAGTGCCATTCATGTGTGTGTGTGTGTGTGTGTGTGTGTGTGTGTGTGTGTGTGTGTGTGTGTGTGTGTGTGTGTGTGTGTGTGTGTGTGTGTGTGTGTGTGTGTGTGTGTGTGTGTGTGTGTGTGTGTGTGTGTGTATCTATGAGTGTCTAGCTCTCTGTCTTGCCCCCCACAGCTTGGGGTTAGTCTGAACAGCTGCTGGCCTGCAGGGTTCTCCCTCACTGGAGCGTTTGAGTCGTGACGGACATTGGAGCCAGCATGGCGTTCCTCGTCGTGCTTCCCGACCCAATAAAGGGAGGTAGATGATAGGGACTCTCTGACCCTTTACAGGCTATCGGTGTTACGGTGGAGGGTCCTTAGCACTCTCTAGGTCAGGGGTGGTACTACTTAATTGTGATCCAGGTTTTTAGCGGACCATCTCAAATGCAAACGGTGAACAATAGATGAAAGGACATGACGTGGCAGAGTAAAGAGTGCCAGCGCCCCCTTTAAACACAACTATTACTGCAAGAAGGCCAGTGTTAGAATGTCTCAATAAATAGTCTGGAACGCTGCTTATACTCCCAGTGTGTTTACTTAGCAAGCATAAATGAACACTGAACATCAGTGGAGAAAATTGGAAGGGATGCAAACTGATACTATTTATTAATAATAAAAAGCTATCATACTATATTTACTTTTTATATTCATTCATATGAATTTATATTTGTTGTTTGTTGTTATAATATATTTATTTGTAATGATACGTTTCTTATTCATCTTCTTTTCTATTATTGAAAGGGAGAGTAACGCCTGCAGTACTCTCCCCTACTCTCAGTGGTACTCACACCACAGGCTTATAACTAAAGTGAAGTGACCCTTAGATGAACGTGTGCATTTGTGAAGAATTAGATGTGATGTGCACCCATTTACATTGTGTGTGTGTCTGTGTGTGTGTCTGTGTCTCTGTGTGTGTGGGGGGTGTCTGTGTGTGTCTGTGTCTTCTGTGTTTCACAAAGTATTTGGACGGGATATTAATCTCATCTCTAGAGTATACCGTCTTGTGTCCTGACACATAGAGCATTTAACTGTAACCATGCATATGAAGACACACAGGCTACTTTCATGTGATGCGCAGAGCTCCATTAGTTGCATCATTATTTGATTAAGTAATAACAGTTGGAATATATAATAGAATATATGTGTATTTTGTTTACTTGGTTCAGTGTAAACTAGGGGTGTGCCAAATAATCGTCATGACGATGCATCGCGATTCTAATTTTCACGATCTACTGCATCGATTGTTGACGCCAAGAATCGATTATTAATTTAAAAAAATGAATAATAAAAAAAAAAAAAATTTTTTTTTTTTTTTTTTTATATAGTTTTATAAAGCCTATTCACTTTTTGTGGCATCAGTTTGTCCTCTTATGTTTATGAAATGATATTGTTGTTATAATGGCAGCTACTTCCAAAAGGGGAAATGTTTGAATGTTTTCATTTCATTGGTTTAAAGGACCACTGAGGCCATGTAAACGGCACTGATTATCCTTATTTTGTTATTTTAAGTTTTATAGATCCTTAGCACTTCTTGTCAGTGTATCCAGTAATAGTCGTTTCAATAAATACAGCTATGTATGAATTGAGTTGCTTTGAGTTATCAATTGAACACACTATCCAGATCATACACAGCCAGTCAGCCACTGGTAATGGCTTAATTTTTTTTTAACAGTGTTCAGTGAAAATTCGCAATGCATCGCAATGCATCGCAATAATTCAAGTATCGCGATGCATCGTGATATAATCGCATCGTGGCATGTGAATCGTGATACGAATCGAATCGTGACTTCTTTGGCAATACCCACCCCTAGTGTAAACCAACTCCTTTGAACACAACGCTGATACACAATTGAACAGATGCCGAACGCACAATGATGTTCAGCAAGAGGATGGAAATCAAGCATGTTGAACACCAGTGATAACTCCATTTGAAAGCGCATGGGGGGCCCCTCACAATACTTTGGCCCTTCACGTCACACTGGCCCCTCATGACACTGAGGGCCCCTCACAACACTCTGGTCCCTCACAACACTCGGGCCCCTCACATCACTCTGACCCCTCATGACACTCTGAGGGCCCCTCACAACACTCTGGCCCCTCACGTCACACTGGCCCCTCATGACACTGAGGGCCCCTTACAACACCCTACGATATGCAGATCAGCCCTGCAGTGTGCGGGGCAATGTGCTCTTCCTTCCTCCTCCTCCTCCTCCTCCTCCTCCTCCTCCTCCTCCTCCTCCTCCTCCTCCTCCTCCTCCTCCTCCTCCTCCTCCTCCTCCTCCTCCTCCTCCTCTTCATCATCAGCAGCAGAGCATGCCTTCCCGTTTCTATTTTTAGCCGGATGGAGGAGAGGCCGGGAGGCCGGGGAGGCAGAGCAGGCAGAGTGAAGGGAGGCTTGAACATTTAGTACAGCTGAAAAGGTGAGGATACAGTGTCCCAGCAGAGAGCATCAGACCTGGCCCCCAGAGGACTTTGAAGCCCCCTTTCCCCCAGAACCTCCAGAAGATTTGCAAGTCAGAATAGGATTACAGAAAAGCTGCCCTGTTCCCTCAGGTCAGCCGGCTCAAAGGAAGACTGAAGCGGGAATAGTCAACTTTTGTTTTTGTGTGTTTGTGTGTGTGTGTGTGTGTGTGTGTGTGTGTGTGTGTGTGTGTGTGTGTGTGTGTGTGTGTGTGTGTGTGTGTGTGTGTGTGTGTGTGTGTGTGTGTGTGTGTGTGTGTGGTTTGTCTTTTTATATTCAAAGCCTTTAAAGGCTTAGCAAACGCTGTTAAACAATTGCCTCATCCGACGTGATTCAGCTTTTATCCTGCGATGACAGCTCAGAGCTGATCAAACCTAAGCATGATTTTGATGCACAAACTTATCCTTCAGCACTAATGGATTACGTTTTAACATGTGTAGTTCAATGTGTTTCAAAAATTCGGGTCTTTTAGAGATAAAATAAGAACTGTTGTGTTTTCGTAACCTGAGAACGAGCCCTTTATATCTACATAGGGAGAGGGCTCTCTTCCATAGTGGGCCGACATGTGTCTACGGTAGCTGGGAAGGGACCAATGCATTTTAATTCAATAAAAAATGTGTGTGAGGAGTTCTAGGAAGGAGGGGGGCGTGTTTTCTCCATGGCTACGACCTACTTGTTAGCAAGTGTTCAGGTCATTGATGCGTCGACTGCTATGGAGATGACTGATCAATACATATAGCAGATAGCGATAATTATAGGTTTATGAATGTAGTTCACCACTATGGATGCAATAAGAGACTATGTTGAGACACGGAAAGAGGCTATTACCTACGAAATGTCCTGCAGCAGTCACATATCGACCTTGGTGCGATTAGAATTAATGTTGCATGAAAAATATTAAAACCACACATTCAATGTAAAAGGGCCTTTTCTTGAAGCACTTCAGAGGGGGTTGCCAGCTGGTTTCCGACTGCCACCTCATCGCTAGTTGCTTTTACATTTTATGCACTGGACCCTATGAAGATTTCTATTGTAAAGGAATAAATAAGTATTAAAGTAATATATGTAATACATTTGAATCAACATTCAACTTTATTACAAAAAAGTGATACATAAAAAATATGAATTCTCGGCTCATTATCAAGCAACAATGCAACTATGGCTTCTTCTTCAACTCTTTTAAAGGGGCTAGTATTGTGCAAGCATTTCCTGTTGTGGGTAGTGCTTCTCTGATAATTGACATAACTCACCGTGGGTTGTCATGCATCACTGGCGATTACAGGAAGAAGTCCTCAGCGAGTGGGCGTACGTACACCGTCTCTCCAATAGAGCTGCTATCCGCAACTGTTTTATGGGCTGGAGAGGGAGGGAGAGAGAGAAAGAGAGATAAAGAGAGAGAGAGGGAGAGGGAGAGAGGGGGGGGCGGTATTCATTATCATAGTATACATATTCGGCCTGTGTGTCAGTGGACAAGAAGAAGAAAAAACAGAGAGAAACAGAGAGGGTGATAGAGAGACACAGAGAAAGGGAGGGGGTAAAAGAGAGAAAGAGCGAGAGGAGGAGGGAGATAGCCAGGTTGTGTGACAAGTGTTGACCTCTTATACCAAGGAGAGCATCTGGCAGGGAGTGGGTTAAAATAGCCTGTTTATTATGTATAGATATATTATAAAACTACAGAGATACACATAGATATTTCGAAATATCCGTTGGAATCTGGATGATCATACCTAGGCTGGGTTTGGAGTCATTGTTTCAGTTTGATGCTAAAACATGCACAGGAGACACACAGAGAGCCACATGGGAGGGCAGCAGGACTCCACACATCCTCCAAAGCAGGTTCGGTATTTGTGGCGTTGGACTTTTTTCTACCATTTGTCTGTATGTGCGTATTTGTTTATGTACATGTGCTTGTAAGGCTTTTGTTTCTGTGTGTGTGTGTGTGTGTGTGTGTGTGTGTGTGTGTGTGTGTGTGTGTGTGTGTGTGTGTGTGTGTGTGTGTGTGTGTGTGTGTGTGTGTGTGTGTGTGTGTGTGTGTGTGTTTGTCACGTTTGGTAAGAGAGAGAGAGAGAAAGAGAATAGAACCGCTATAATGGGTGATGACGTGGGGATTCAGGTGGGACTTCTTACTGCGGTCTAAATGGAGACTCTTTGCTGATTAATAGGACATTAATGAGTCCCTTCTAATTTCAGTTCTGAGCTGGAACACTTGAGGAACCGCCATGATCCCTGAGAGCATCTTGGGAGGCTGGTTCTCGGGGAGAGCGCCGTTCTACTATCTACAGCCTTTATTTATAATTCACTGAACCCAACGGACAAAAAACGTCAATATAAATGTATTGATCCGTCGTTGGCCCGCACACACCTTTTATTTAATCATGTTTAAAATACCGAGTGAAATAGATACATGATTATATTTGCATTGCTTCTACGGAACAGTGTGGTTCGCTGGTTCTACGCCTTGATGCCATCTTTAGTATACGTGTTATGGGTGTGAAGTATTCCTGGTTTACCTTCGGGACCTCCAATCCTATTTTATGACCATCCATCCCTGCACTTAAAGGTCCCGCTGACCAAAGCAACAGAGATGTTTCTGTGGCTTCTTAGAATGTTGTTGGGTTGTTGTTATTTTGGGACATCAATGGATGTCTTCAGGGTTATGTTGTTATGTAGGAGTCTAGCATTCAGTAAGGGGAAGGTAGGGTAGGTAGGTAGGGTAGGGCTGAACGATCTATCGTTTTCGACCGAAAATCGCGATCTCAAGCATTACGATTTTGGGATCGTCAAAGCTGCAGGTTTTTTTTTTGTTGTTGTTTTTTAATATTTTACAAAAGTGCAATTATTTTGATGCTGATGAGCCATTGAAGCAAGTTTACTTAAGAAAGAGGGCTCCCTTTTTATTTGACTTTTTTGGTTGTTGTTTCTTAGGTACTTGAATAAACAGTCTTGCATTTGAAATCTGTTGCCAGCAGTTTTCATTATTGCATTACCTTAATGGAATTCATTGGTTATATTAATTTATACTGTAACTTGATTTAAAGAAAATAAATCGTGGTTGAAATCGAAACCGCAATCTCTACCTGAAAAATCTAAATTTCAATTTTTTCTTAAAATCGTTCAGCCCTAGGAAGAGGATAGCCTCTGAACTCAGGACAGACTATTATTTGGAACCTGAGAGAATAGTCACAGAAAAATATCTTGAGTTACACGAACACCGTGGCTCATGGACAGCATAGTTCACATCACTCGAACACAGCCTTTGTCCTCATTAATGGCACAGGGGTTTACGTATCTATTTTTGGGATGAGGATTGTTACAACATGCTGCTTCCAGGCCAGTAGGGCAGCAACATAGTATATGTACAGTTGTTTAACAGATTGCAGAGAAGCTCAACCTGCCCGCTATTGTTAACAACTCTCTCTTACACCTGACTACCTCCTGCCCGCCTCTGGACCCAGCTCTCTCTCTCTCTCTCTCTCTCTCTCTCTCTCTCTCTCTCTCTGTCACTGTCACTGTCACTGTCACTGTCACTGTCACTGTCACTGTCTCTGTCTCTGTCTCTGTCTCTGTCTCTGTCTCTGTCTCTGTCTCTGTCTCTGTCTCTTTGTCTCTCTGTCGCTCTCTCTGTCGCTCTCTCTGTCGCTCTCTCTGTCGCTCTAAGAGTTGTGTTGCTGTACGATGCATTTGGAAAGAGATGGAAAATGTAACTATTGGAACTGCATGAAAAACAACCATTGTTTACCCAGCATTCATTTCCACCCTGCAACTCTGTGTGTGTGTGTGTATGTGTGTGTGTGTGTGTGTGTGTGTGTGTGTGTGTGTGTGTGAGTATGTGTGTTTTTGTGTGTGTGGGTGTGTGTGTGTGTGTGAGTGCATGCATGTGTGTGTGTGTGTGTGTGTTTGTTTGAGTTGTTTGAGTTCTGTGTGTGTGTCTGTGTGTTATTTTCTAAATAACAATCTCAGCTGCTTTCTAAGTGTTATTTGTACTAATTTGTAAATATATACAAACAAACGTTTATGTTTTCCAACAATTTCGATTACGCTTAAGCTTTGGTTTACGATTGTTGATCATCAAAGGTCAACACTTATTTAACAAATCATCTTGTGCATGTAGCAGATAATGAGAAGAGCCAATCATAAAATGTGCACAAAACGTACACATACGCAAACCCGCACACATACGCACCGCACCAACCCTTCCCACCCACATACACAAACACACACCCGCTCACACACAAAAAAACACATCTTCATCCTCCCTCTTTCTCCTCTCTATCTATCAAGCTGTCTCTCTCCCTCCTCTCTCTCTAACTAGCCACCTATCTCCTTCTATGTCCCTCGCCCATGGGCTCTCTGTCTGACATCAGCTGAGTGGAGTCCATTACTGCCAGGTAATGGCTGAATGTCACTATGGCAGGATGTCATAAAGCTGTGGAGTGGCCAAATGGGTTTTGTTCAGGTTCAGGTGACACTCCTACTAATACACACACACACACACACACACAAACACACAGATTCACACACACCCACCCACGAATAAACAAGCAGATGCACGTGGGTTTGCGCAAACAGATGCAGAGCCCGTTTTTCCAGGAAGCGTCTGATGATCATGTGCAGCCTCAATGTGTTTGGAGTACTCGTCTACGACGTGTTAATCGCTCATCTGCAGGCGCTGTTTACATACGGAGAGGTTGCAGGGGTCCAAACACACCTCGTCATTTCCAAACAGTGTGTTGTGTCTTTGTGAAGAAGGACAGCCTCTTTTTTTCATTGAATCCTCTATTTATATAAAGTTGAGTTTCTTGAAAGTCGCTCAAACGTGTGATACAAAACGTTCTTGCCTGCCTTCGTCCTTAGCTAAAAATATCATTGTTTTATCTAATTCATGAGTGTGCCAGTCTGTCCGTTTTGTCAACTCATCTCAAATGTTCCATGATGGCGGACGCTTTCCCGCTCACACATTACTTACACTGTCATGTCAGCTCGAATCTAACACCACAAACATTCGTCAATGTTTTTTTCCCGGGGAAAGGGTCGCCCTCACACTGTTGGGTAGGTGAAGACTGAGATGCTTCGGCCTTCAAGAAAACAAGGAAGAGGAAACTAGGAACAAGGGGGGAAACAGTATATTGTCGTTGCACTGTCATCCATTGTAGCCGCAGGGGGGCACACAGATGGTAAATTGATGGGTTCTGAGTGCAGTGGTCATGTGATCTCCCTCTGCTCACTGAGTTGGCTCAGTGGGGTGGTGGGGGGGGGAGGCAGGGTAGGGTGAAACCGAGGAAAGGAGAGGGGGAAGGGAAGGAGCAGAGGAAGGAACAGTAGTAGCAGACTGTTGACATGTCTAACCCGCAGTCTTTCTAGCGAGTAGCTAAAGTGCACCTAGGCCCTAGCGTCGCTGTCTGAATCAGTGTCTTGGGATTGTGCGCGCCCACACGCACATATACACACACCCACCACACACAGATACACACACGCGCACAATTGCCAACCCCCCAATACTAAAGCTGAAACTTTCTTATCACAACATTTGTAGAACACCCTTTTTTTTCTGTGCTTGTGCTCTTTTAAAGGTTGATACATTCCCAGGGAAGTTTTTTATGATTAAAAAACACATAAACAGAGGAACACACACACACAAACTACTCCCTCGTCCAACACTAAAAAAATAGTACATTTAGCAAAAAAATATTATGTTTGAGAAAGCACTGCTTCATGCCTGCTGTTCACCATCTACTACGGATTAGAAAAGTGTGACCAGGTTCTCTTTGACCCATTCTAGCCTCTGACCGCCCATCTCAATGACTCCCTCTCTCTCTCTCTCTCTCTCTCTCTCTCTCTCTCTCTCTCTCTCTCTCTCTCTCTCTCTCTCTCTCTCTCTCTCTCTCTCTCTCTCTCTCTCTCTCTCTCTCTCTCTCTCTCTCTCTCTCTCTCTCTCTCTCTCTCCACCAGTGGTCGGGGGCGAGCGTGGCGGTGGACTTGGCGGTGATGGGCGAGGCCCAGGGGCTCATCTCCGACATGCTGGCCGACCCCTCCCTCGCCCCCAACACCTGCAGCTCCCTGAAGGCCGTCAGCACCCTCCTCAGCACCCAGTTCTCCCTGCGGCCGCTGCACCGGCCCCGCTTCCCCACCGACCCGCACCTCTGCTCCGACACCGAGGAGGGGGGCGGGGGAGGAGGCGGTGGGAGGGTGGAGAAGCTGGCCCTCCCCAAGGTAAGAGGTCCTGGGTGGCGTTGTAGACCCTGTTCACAAAGGGGTCCTCGTGGGACTAGTCACAAACATCCGGTTTTAGATTAATAATGTTGAGCCTGATGGCAGACGAGCTGAGATCTGAGTGACCGTCCTCTCTCTCTCTCTCTCTCTCTCTCTCTCTCTCTGACTTCGTATTTGTCGTCATGTCGCAAAAAAAGGTTTCAAATCAACACCGTGGAGACTGGCCACTATAGAAATACATTGCCCACAATCCCCTTCTGAAAACGTCATCTATTTGCGCAAATACGTTTCTCACATATCTTACAATACAATATCTCAGAATCCAAATAGAAAACAAGGTGTAGCTCCGCCCCTTTGGGTTCTGGATTCTGCCTGAGGCTCGGTGCCGTCTCCCCCCAGAAGTTCTGCTATCACAAAGTAGGACTTCTGGATCTCGTAACACTAATTACAGGTCTGCCCCTTT
>NC_079427.1:15275036-15307536 GCF_026213295.1 Gadus chalcogrammus | reverse complement strand
AACAGTGATAATACAGCGCGGTTCGGTCCTGCACACGCCCGGACACCCGTTACAACAGCTATTGTCATGATCTCTATAGTAACGCTGATAAACATAACCCAAGTTCGCGGGTTAGCAGGTCAATAACCAACACAACACAATCAAACATGGCCGATAGCAAGAAAAAAATATCAAATTTTGTTTCATAGCCCGTTTTCCTTCTATCTCTTGTTCAGTTCCAGCTGCTCTGAGCGTAGTCTCCACGAAAAGGCTCTTGCATTTCAAATACAAAATATATAGGCCTTATTAGGCCTCTGCGTGCGATCTGTTTTCGTGGAGTCCGCGTTGGGGGCGCCAGAGGATCAGGGTAAGGTCAGGGGGGCGTTTGCTCAAAAAAGGTTGAGAACCACTGCACTAATGAGAGAGTACACTCAGACGTCTTTGACGACATAACTTTTGTACTTAATTTTTGAGTGTTTGAAACTAATCGTACACGTTGCACCTTTGAATAACCTTTGAAGATGTTTATGTTGTCCAAAAAGTTATAGAGATAGAAGAAAGAAAAATACTTCATTGCTGTCTTTTCTAGTTCGGTCTTGCACTCTTCTATTTTCTCTTCTGCTTCCCTTTCTCATTTCATTTATAAACGTATTTGTGCATGTCTCTGGTAGCTGTGGCCGGCCCCTCAACAATCGTCTGAACCATGGCACAGAATCTATAGACAAAGAGGAGAGAGTCCACCACACGGGTGAGAATCTTTACTGGGTTTACCATCAATAGTGAGAAATAGTTTGTATTTAAATCAATGCATGACCAATTCATATGCTTCACAATAAACAACACTGTACTTACAACAACCAACGTCACAGGAACAATTTAAATATAAAAAATGGTTAAAAACCGCCACCACGGTTATAATACCTTCATTTCCATCCATGTTGTCGTTGAAGATAAGCGTGCGGTTGCTTCATCGGACTACGACAGCACCTACGACAGCACCTTCGAGACCAACCACAGTGACAGCAGCGACTTTGCACAGAACGATGAAGAGGGGGAAGGGGGGGGCAAGAAGCCCCCCGAGGTCCGGGATGGGCCCGGGCCGTATCGGAACGAGGGCATCAGTCTCCACCCCCTTGTCCCTGATTCCCCCGAGGTAGGCCTACACACACACACACACACACCACACACACAAACACACAAATAAAAGCGTTAGTTCATGGTGAAGTATATCAGCTGTCGATGGATGCTTCTCTAGGGAGAGAGAAAACAAATAGTTCTCAGTATGACTTTTTAGGATAAAGAATGTTTTTGTCCTGCCGATGCAATGAGCCAGCAGATATCCCTCGTTTCTTATGGCAATGGATTTACAATAAGAACCTATGGGTTGGTTACTGGATGCTATTCATTGTGGAGATGCAGGAACAACAGGTGCGGCTTGTTACATTGATATTAGGGTCCTTCCATTCATACAGTCCCAGTATGACGCAATCTTCGTTTTTTTTCTCCATGGTTAGATCGCCATGTTTGGTTTGTGTTAGTACTTGTATACTAGCATGCACTGGATTTTGCAAAGAATTTTAGTTGACCAAGTTGAAAGATGTGAAAACTAAGCTTTTAATTGCAGTCAAAGTTGAATCCTCAGCCACCCTGACGGAGGTACAATTGCCATGCATATAGAGGACGTCTCCCTTAACAAGTGTCCTGAATCCTGACAATAGCGCGGTCACAATCAATGAGGTCACCGTGTCAATATTAGTGCTCAGTGAAAGCGCTGGGTGCCACTACACCAGCAGGCGAATCACTGGAGAAGGGCAGTCCCTGGGCTGTGAATACATGTTCGTCCTAGTTTGAATCCTCTAGTTTGAATCCCCTGTCTAACCTCTGACCTGGGAACCGTGACCTCTGACCCAGAAGGAGAAAGCCTCCCAGGCCCTGGAGGTGGTGGGCCTCCCCGACCTGCAGCCCCTCATGGCGCAGCTCAACAGCTGGAACTTCCCCATCTTCAGCTTGGTGGACAAGACCCACGGCAAGACCGGCTGCATCCTCAGCCAGGTGAACGGCCACGGCTCGGTCCATGTGTCTAGCATCGTAATGAAAGTGCTGAGTGACGACCACATTGTCGTTTGCTAGGTATTGTGCCCTTTTCATGAGGCACGTGCTGTCTCGGAAATGTGTACTGTTGTTCTCAGCCTCAATTCCAACTGGCACCATGCTACTATGCACTAAATGACTGAAAGTATTAAATAACTAAATCTACTGAATAAACTGAGTGTACTAAATTACTTATTGTACTAAATTACTAGATGTACTTAATTAATAAATGTAATAAATTACTAAATTACATACATTTAAGTATTAAATCACATACAATTAAATCACACACATTTTCAGAACTTTTCAGTGGGCTTGATGTTCTCATTATCATGACTTGAGTATTAAATCAGATTTTTTTTCTGAACAAGGTGTCCTACAAGCTGTTTGAAGACACAGGTCTGTTCGAGACATTTAAGATTCCAGTGCAAGAATTTATGAACTACTTCGGTGCTTTGGAAAATGGATACAGGGACATCCCATGTAAGTTGTGTTTTCGTAAGGCTAATTATGCCTATAAGGACCCTCTCTTTAAACCTCTAAATCACCACACAATGGTATTAATTGGGATACTAACACCTGATAAAAAAGTATCAATAACCAACAAAGAAACCCATAGAATTGTATAATATTCTTTATAACATTTATTCATTCACGTGTGTAGAATTTCATTCACAAATTTGCCAGTTGTTTTGTTTGGTAATGTCGCCCTCTACATGTTTATCATGGTATTACATTTTTATTTTTTTTCCCAGACCACAATCGGATTCACGCCACCGACGTATTGCATGCAGTGTGGTACCTAACCACTCAGCCAATCCCCGGCCTGACCCACCAGCTGGAGGACAGTAGCACACACCCAGGTCAGTACAGACACACACACACACCAAAGCACACACGTCACACAGGAAATCCCAGTGGATAAGGATCTCCATCATACCCACCATCTCCGTCATCATCATCATCATCTCACAGCAAGCAAACAAATACACACAAATACCAATTACAAAAAATAAATGTGTATTTATTTCTCTCTTTCCATATTTGTATGTCTTATTCATTGTAAAATTAAAAACAAAACATTAAATGTTTCATTATTACTATTTCTTTATTAATTTTATTATGATGATATTATTTCTCAATCCGATTGATATGCGTTTGACTGGACCTCTCTGTCGCTCTCTCCTCCCCCAGACTCTGCCAACGGCCTCAGCCCCAGCGCCACCGGCCTGCTGTGCTCCAAGATGAGCCCCCAGCAGGGGGAGGGCTACGGCTCCCTGGCCGGGCTCATCCCGGCCCTGGAGCTCATGGCGCTGTACGTGGCCGCTGCCATGCACGACTACGACCACCCGGGCAGGACCAACGCTTTCCTGGTGGCCACCAGCGCCCCACAGGTACAGGCTCCCGCCTCTGCATCCTGTACCACGAACGCTATCTGGAGATGGATGGAAGAACGCGCAGGGAGCCCCGGAATTAGAACTGATTACTGTGGATCATCTGGTGGTCTGCGTACATAGACAACCCCTGTGTGCTTGTCCCATAGTACACATGTGTGGTAGAATTTAACCTGCTTTCCCATATTTCTCGTGTGGCAAATTTTATAGATTTGATTTTCACATATAAACATGTTAAAGAATTGAAAATTCAACATTTAGCAGCCTACTTTAACGCGCCACAAAAATTAAACAACCAATAGGGAATATCCAACAAGCTGTGTTAATGTCGCCCCCTGCAGGCGGTTCTGTATAACGACCGCTCTGTGCTGGAGAACCACCATGCGGCGTCCGCCTGGAACCTCTTCATGTCGCGGCCAGAGTTCAACTTCCTCAACAACCTGGAGCACGGGGAGTTCAAGCGCTTCCGCTTCCTGGTGATTGAGGCCATCCTGGCCACCGACCTCAAGAAACACTTTGACTTCCTGGCTGAGTTCAACGCCAAGGTAAACATAGGAACGACATGTTTGATTCACAAAACAAGGCAAAACTCGCACTTGCTATGATCCTCATTGTCTTGAACTGCAGGTAAACGTGGGAGCCCTATGAAAGGACTGATATTAGTCCTGAGGGGGAGACAGTGGTTCCCCCCCTTTAATGATATCTCCGCTTGTTCCCAGGTGGGCGAAGAGGGCGTGTCCTGTATCGATTGGACCAATGAAAACGACCGTCTCTTGGTGTGCCAGATGTGCATCAAGCTGGCAGATATCAACGGTCCGCTGAAGTGTAAAGAGCTGCACCTGCAGTGGACCGATGGCATCGTCAACGAGTTCTACGAACAAGTACTGGCCTTTCTTACTAAACACAATTATCTCCTGAAGCTATTCAGTCCCCTTCTTAATAAACACAATTAGCTCCTGAAGCTATTCAGTCCCTTTCTTAATAAACACATTTAGCTCCTGAAGCTATTCAGTCCCTTTCTTAATAAACACATTTATATCCAGAAGGTGTTCCGTCCCTTTCTCAATAAAGAGATTTAGCTCCTGAAGCTATTCAGTCCCTTTCTAAATAAACACATTTATATCCAGAAGGTGTTCCGTCCCTTTCTCAATAAAGACATTTAGCTCCTGAAGCTGTTCAGTCCCTTTCTTAATAAACACATTTATATCCAGAAGGTGTTCCGTCCCTTTCTCAATAAAGACATTTAGCTAAACATCAAGCATTCTGATTGTTCCTAAAAAAACTTTTTTTTTCATGCGATCTGATTGGTCTAAAAAATCTATATTTTTCAAGCGATCAGATTGGTCGAAATTTCCAACTACCCTTGAAATATATTATTATTAATAACCAATATGATCGCTCTAAATAAATAGAAAATTCTGACCAATGAGGTCGCTCAAAATATATAGAAAATTTAGACTAATGAAATTGCTCGAAATAAATTTTATATTTCAACTAATGAGATCCCTCAAAATAAATATAAATTTTCGACCAATGTGATCCCTTGAAATTAATTGAAATTTTCGACCAATCAGATCACTCCAAATAAATATATATTTTTTGACCAATCAGATCGCTCAAAATAAAAAAAATATCCAACCAATAAGATCGCTCAAAATAAATATACATTTTCGAACCAGATTGCTCGAAATATATTGAAAACTCCGACTAATGAGATCCCTCGAAATATTTTTTCAACCAATCAGACCACTCAAAATAAATATATTTTTACGACCAATCAGATCGCTGGAAATCAATTTAACTTTTCGACCAATGGGATCGCTCTAAATAATTGGACATTTTCGACCAATGAGATCGCTTCAATTTTTGACGCCATCATCAACACCACAGCCACCATCACCACTATCACTACCACTTATCTATATTTTTTTCCACCAATCAGATTGCTCAAAATATAGATAACAAATCTACCAATCAGATTGCTCAAAATAATTAATTTTCATGGCCCTCCACGATAGTTGTTCATGCCTTGTTTTATTTAACACTTTCAATAGGTTGACTTTGAGGCCTTTAAATACATATCCAAGAACGGGGTTGGATAATAAGCAGTACTGAACAGTATTGAGAACCTTTAACTGCATATGTACTCAATAAATATTTCTTCTTAACCAGTAATATCGAAAGGGGCTTTCAGTAATGTGCTTTGGCAACATTCAGGGGCCCATGTATCGATGTAGTCGCATCTGTGCTAATCCGAACCGGTTACCGATTCTTATCGGTGAATCTTTACACCCCTCGTAGTCATCTTAGGCCTAGTAGAAACAGCATCAATAGTAGTAGTAGTAGGATTCAGTGTAATGTTCCTGGTTATTATTAATCCATGTATTAAGAATTATTCTTCAGCTAAAGGGGTGTGTAAGGACACAGAGTCCTGGAGCAAGCAGGGATTCAACATGGTGAAAGTGATTCAGCCTTCAGCCATATGAAGGGTTCATTCTGTTTTCACCGTGACTCGCCGTTACATAAACATCAGAATATCACATTACTGTGAACGTCTCTCCCATTTTCTTCTTATCCCCATTCTTTGCTGATTAGTTTTTTATATCCAATTGAGGTGAATGTCATTACATTGATAATTCACTGGAAATCTCAATAAGTAGCGATTGAATCTCGAGAGAAATATATCTGCGTGTTCAATGACTCTTGTTCAGAAATGGGAACAGGCTAATCATCAACTGCGTCTCTATATTCTATAAGGAATGTATTGCCTGGCAACAAATTATGCTTTTGAGTAGCAGTGATTCTGATTGGTCATGCTAGAATTGTGACGAGGAATAAGAGAAATTGGGATTAGGCGGACAAACATCACATGATGGCATCCATAGCAACAGCATGATTTGAAGGTGAACGCTTGCTGTGAAGATCCATAGGGGAGATTATTGTCACTGTCAATAGATGTAGCATATTTGTGTTCTCCTGATAATAACATTTGAAAGAAAGTATAAATAAAAAGAAGAAAAGGAATAATGAAAAAATATATTTTTCTAAAGAGCATTCTGTATATTTAGTCTTCTCAATTTCAACATCCACCCCTGGCATAAATGCTCAAAATACACAAACTTCGTTTTTTTACCCTGGTAAACCATGAGTGTCCTTTTAGCTCGAGAGAGAGAGAGAGAGAGAGAGAGAGAGAGAGAGCCGGAGAGGGCATGGGAAAAAGGCAGACACGGATCGGCGGAGGGAGGTGTAGAGAGGGAGGGAGGGGGAGCCACAGAGAGAGATAGAGGCGGGAGGGAGAGAGTAGAAGAAGAGAGAGAGATGGGAAGGGACTATGCACCAAGGAGCGAGGGAGGGGAGATGAGCACAGGGAGAGTTTCCTTGTCACACGAGAGTCTGACCTAGATGTGTCATCAGGCTGGCAGCTCTCATTCTTAATCACAAAGATTACACCACCATCAAAGAGAGCTAATTAAAGGGTCCCTCATCAAAACAGTAAACATACTCACACGTACACACACACACACACACACACACACACACACACACACACACACACACACACACACACACACACACACACACACACACACACACACGTTAATACATAAATGCACAGCCATGATGTGCACTTTTTTGCTGTAAGAGCGAGGACCAAGGCCAGAGCAGGGATGAAAGGTTATTAAGCCATGCCAGTCTCTCCTTCTCTTCACCCACCCTTGTCTTTCTCTGTCCCTTTTATCTTCCTCTTTATCCTCCCCTTTTCGCATATCACACACACACACACACACACACACACACACACACACACACACACACACACACACACACACACACACACACACACACACACACACACACACACACACACACACACACACATACACAAGTGTGTATGTTGTGATTAAGGCTTTCGTTAGTCGCCATGGCAACAGGAGCTCTTGCCCCTGTCCTTTGAAATGGAACATTCAAACACGGTTATACGGATGCTCTGGTCATGTATGGCTGAGGTGGGGGCCATTGTAATTGAAATCATGGAGACTCTGCAGTATACGTACGTGGTCTTATCGCTGCAAGAACCACGGTATAGAACGCCTTAATGGGATCCATAAGATCCAATTATAACAGTTGCACGGTGTTACATCTGTATTCCGTCAGATAGTATTCTATTTTCAAACAAGCTATGAAAAAAGACAAAGGAAAACTGAGCGCACGCTGACTAATTCTTTGCTTCTTCATAGGTGGATAGAGGTTGTACAGAGAGGACAGAACGGGGCAGATGTTATGAATTTATTGTTTTTTTCTTCCACGGGGATAGAGTAGCTATGCATCGTTTATTTATATCAGGCTTTTCCTCAGCTAGCTTTGTTCAGGGCAACTTGCAGCCGATAAGCCACATAAGCTCAGTGTGGCCCCTAATCCAGCTCCCCTAGAACAGGCTCTCGTACGTTCACGTCCATTAGCTCGGTCAACATCTTTCAATGGCCCTTTTCTTTGGCCGCTGCCTGGTTTTAATTCTCCACTCGCCTCCACTCACAATGTATTAATCTGCCTGTGAAAGACCATGAGCTAGCAAAAACAATATAACTCCAAATGGCCCAATGCCCACACATTCACAGTCCAAAATCAACAGGTATTATACAAGTCACGTGAATTGGCTTTGCATCTTTTCGTCTGTATACACATACCTGAATAAAAGAATGAAAGTCCTTGTTTTTATCCGTCGTCTTGTGAATACAAATACTAATCTCCCCCCCCATCCTCTAATAACACCCACCGTCAGCTGAGCCTTAGATATCTATGTATAAATACACTATCCGTGCCATGTCCTTTGTATTTTCTAGTCTTATAAGGCAGCCAGTTATAAAATGAGCTACAGTCAGAACTGGATGGTATTCTGTTTGTGGTACTCTTGACCCACTTTCAAGGAACCATTTTCCAGAGGCAATGAATGAGCAGTTGCCAGCTTACACATCCGCACACTGGCCGAGTACAAGGGGAAGCTGCAGTCTCCCAGACATCTTATTGGTTTATATGGCTCTCACATTGTAGTAAGCTGCTGCATTATGTCAACGCTTGGAAAAGAGGCATATCCAAACGGCAAATGAAAAAAATCATTCAGTTTGGCTCGATGTCAATTCATGGCGCCGTTGATGCTCTTTAAACTGGGCATTTAAAGCCGGGTATCACCTGGCATCCATTCATCTTTCATCTTTGGTATCGTTCTTATTAAAATGACATAAATCAGAAAACGCTTCTAAAATATACAAATGAAGAACAGTGTTTCTTTGAAACATATGAAAATTATTGCTCAACGTGTACATCGTGACTAAACCAACTCACAGGGTATATTTCCCAGGAGTAAAAAACCATGACAAGTCCCCCACCCATGACATTTCATGATTCTCATATTCCAGGAATGTTCTCCGTCCCAAAACACTCACACATGGAGGCTGAGCTGCACAGTGACCTTATCTGAAATGTTGCATCATCGATTACATTGAAAAGTGGCAAGGGTGGGGCCAAAGGACTCCACCCTTGACACGTTTAAAGTTAATTATTTGAGATACTTTTCAGGCAGCCGGTAGGGGTTAGGGGCATCACGGGTATTGAAGGATGCCTCCAGTTCTTCATCAAACCCAGAACCTATGGGCTCGAGTCAAAGCCCCTAATACCACCACTATCTTGCCCCCCCCCCCCCCCTGAGCCATGCAGAAAGTCCCCACTGAAGAGAGAAGGGTACATTCCAGTTCACCAATGATTCTATGCTATGCTATGCTAGCGCTATGATACTAACACGTATTGGTGTCGGCAGGGTGACCAGGAGGCCAGCCTTGGCCTCCCCATCAGCCCCTTCATGGACCGCTCGGCGCCCAAGCTGGCCGAGCTGCAGGAGTCCTTCATCACGCACATCGTCGGCCCCCTCTGCTCCGCCTACGACTCGGCCGCGCTCATGCCCGGCTGCTGGGTAGAGCGCCGGCCGAGCGCCACCGCCACCGTCACCCCCACCACCACCACCACCAACACCCCCACCAAGGACGTGGAGGCCGGCGACGTCGGGGAGGAGCTCGAGGAAGTCGAGGATGAGGATGAAGACACGGCAGAGGAAGACGATTCGACCAGCTCCGACACCTCCCGTATGTACTGTATACGAATCCCCGCCGTCATTACCATTCAACAGACGCAGGCTGTCCTGTCCCCGGGGGCAGCACACCGGGGTGGAGCCATTGATTCTAACAGCCACGCAGGAGGCTCAAAAGCAGTATGTCTTTGAGTCTCTGCTTGGCATGTTTCCAAATCGAATGAGGCCCGAATCAACTGCCAGGCGGATTTCTGAAGATTTGTAATGTGCTGCTAAAGGCTTTAATCTAATCTTATTATCTTGACAACTCAGTTCTGGTTCAAAGACAGACAACACAGTTTGAGGTCTTTTGAGTTTCCTCAAGGCATGTCCTAGTTTAGTCCTGCCAAGTAGTGTGTGTTGCACATCTACGTTGTCTTTTTGCGGAAAGAATGCTCACAATAGTTTCTTCAGTCTGGTTTTCTTCCGCCAGAAGGTGTTTATTACGTCTATTATTAGACCGTTAATCCTGCCCTTTTTTACCTCTCTGTCTCGGTGCTTTTACAGAGATACAAGACCCTCTGCGGAAGACCAGGAGAAAAGTATTTTGCCAAATCACACAGCACCTCCTCGACAACCACGAGATGTGGAAGAGGGTCATCGCCAAGGAGAGCCAAGAGCAGGCCCAGAAAGAGGATTCAAACTGCCTCAGTGGCCCCGGCGAGCCAATCACAGCCATCATTCACGAGGAGGAGGAGGAGTCAGCAAGCAAAGAGGAAGAGCCGGTCAACGGCATCGAGGAAGAGGATGAGGTAGAGCCGATCGAGGGAGAGGAAATATTTCCAGAGACATTGGTGGAAAAGGAGGAGTAGCCAAACGTATCCTATTTTCTGGTTGTTTAACGAACTTTGAACTTCGACCTTTTAAACTAATACAATTTATTTCCTTCTTTTTGATAATCTCTTGATGCGGTAGCCAGCACATCACCTTGACACAACACTGTAGAAGATGTTCCGGGTAATTTGTGCCTCAGAAAAAAAATAACAGGGTGGAGATTCACGGAGGACGTCTGCTAGGTGCAATAAGCAAGGGAAGGGAGGGGGGGGGGGACTTGGATAGAAAGAAAACACAAGAGAAAGAAATCCTGTATGTCTGTGACTGTGTGTATAGTTTGTCTTATAATTAGCGAAGTATGTTGCCAGCTGTCTGTTGCCCTCATCTTGGAAAAGAGTGTCATTCTTTGGAACCACGGCCGATAGGAAAGGCTCTTCATGGCATTAATAATTGACAGATCATCCCCGCCCAAGAGTAGCCATGGGTGCATCCGAATACTAAGTATACTATTTCTGTGCAGTGTCTACTACTTGACCGTTAATGTGGTACGTTCTACAGCTATGCGTAGAACGCCTCCGAACGCTTCCGAACACCACCGAAACGCCACCGGATGTTTGGAGATCATGTCCTAAGTCACCTGCGATAATCTACCGTTTTTTCTTCTTCGGTTACCAGACTCCGGCTGAATTGTGGGATAGCGTAGTGACCTACCGTTGTATACTGTGGCAGTAGTATGCATTCGGAAACTGTTTACCTACTACACAATGCGTACGGAGCATTCGGACGCGCTATATTTGTGACGTACTACAAAATGCCTACTATATAGCAGTCAAGTATGAGTATTCGGATGCATCATATGTCTCTCACGACATCACCAGTGCAGAGGCGTCCCCTGAAAGCCTCTGGCTCGTGAAAAAGGCCCTTGAGAAGCAATGGAACAATAAGAACCCATCCCACGCTAAGAACCGAATACGACGTTTAACAAAGAACCCTGTAGCTCTTAAAATACGTAATTCAAAAAGCTTTATTCTCGCTCAAGGAAAACGCATACAAAACAAGTTTTTCTCATGTTAATATTCTTTAGTTTCCATCCCTGCTCTATTCCTTTTGTCTCTTCATGAAACTCACTCGAGTTACCTATCCCATCACAACGCTCAGGAAGAACCAACACAGCCGGGGAAGCATACTGAATCTCTGCAGAATCATATTATGAACTTTGTTACGTATCTATCAGACTTAAATGGTAGATAAGATAATGATGAAACTAAACTTAATCCTCACATGCATGACATTTAGTCCGTCAATGTCACTTTTTTATAAAGCTAAAGTAAGAAAGCCATCTTTTCCAATACACATGGTGAAATAAAGAACGGCGTGAAGCCACTTCAAACTGACTTCCATTCCTTCAGGGAGTCCAACTAGGAGCTCCCCTTGTCTGGTGCAGCCATGGCAAACCCGTAGGTAGGCCTAAACACCAGGCAGACCAGTGGATCATGGTCCATATAAAATGTAGCAATTGTAGCTGACCCTCCAGGCTGCAACCGGCTAGAAGACTTCATGGCTCCACATTCCCTGCCTGCTTAAGCGACAGCTAATCATCACTTCATTTCACATTTTCCACGCTATCGTCCATTGAGTTCAATGCTCCCAAGGTCAGAGAAGGTATACTTTACAGGTCGCCTCACTTATTGACATAGTGCTGGTTAAACATCGTTTTTTTTATATCACTGACTTACTTACCTCCATCATATATGCTGTTGTTCATTGTTCACGGGAGCTCTTACTGAATGGTAAGTAGGCTGTGTGTTTATGTGAACCAGGCCAGGAAATAATCTTCAACTCTTGAAGGCCGCTGAACATGTTGTCCCCATATTATACCAATAGCACATTGTTAGTCGACCCTTTGACACAAGGGAATACTTTAGTATAGATTCCACTAGGATCGGTGTCACAGTGAGGCTGAGGGTGAGGGGTTTCAGAGCATGATGAACGTCCCTTTAATTTGACATTATGGAGAAGGAAATGGCAGTAGATTCAGATGGGGAGAATGCTTGGATTCCTTATCAGTGATTTATGCACTTCTGGAGACACTCACTCACTAACACGCACTCACTCACCATCACTTACCTCTGTCCAGGTCTAGAACTTTGACATTGATGGAAATTGGGATCCTAATGATGACGATGATGATAATGAGGACTGTAGGCATAATTTTTTTATTTTTTTTACCAATGAGACAATGAGGTTTGATTGAAACGCATGCTTTTGTCCAATTTGAAGTTGTTTTACCTGTTTTGTTTGTGTTCCAAACAAAAAGAGACACTTTTATATTAATTCCAATTCATCCATCAATATTTTCAAATGAAAGTTATAGGTCGTGCTAAAACTTAGAAAGGAAGCAAACATACATTTGTACCCAAGCTTTCCATGGTCCATGTTGAATTGGCATTCTACCTAAAGGGAGATTAAGAGATTGATGAAGGATTTGAAGGTGGATCTAATGGTATAATGGGGCAGTTTTTCTGCCACTAAGCTCATTAAGAGTTTGGGTCATTACGTATGCAAAATAGTTTCATGAAAGATATCTCTTAATGATGACGCCTTTCTTCTCTCCCAACACAAACAAAAACCAGCAAATAAAAAAAAAAAAAAACATCAGCACTCCTCACCAATTTGTGAGGAGTGCTGATGGATTTTTGGACAGTACATCTTCAACACTGTGTCCAAATCCTTAACTTTAATTGTTGCTAAGTAGTCCAAATAGGCATGGTCTCAAGTCTTAAGACAAAGCTGTGTCGAACAATTTCACTTTTCGCACGTAGTATCTGCATTCACTATAACAGTTGAAAAGCTAAAAAAAAAGGTTGAGGTTCAGTTTGAATACATTTTACATTTTCTATGGTTTGTGGCAAACCAACATACTTATTTGTATAACTTTGAACTATAGATTTTTTTTGGACCACAACACAAAGACAGAGAACGTCAGACAAAAATAAAATATAGGTAAATAATATTTGAATCATGCAGGAATGGTAATAAGACACAAGTTTTGAAATAACGTCAAAAGTTAATGTTGCCTTGGTAGGACCAGTATTGAACCTCTATAAACAGAACTGTGATTTATTTTTTGTCAATATAATGTAAAGCTTAACTCTGAGGGTGGTTTCATGTACAGATTCATTCACTTTTCCCTAGATAAACTGAGGAATTATTTACAGTAAATCTACCTTTGGTCAGACATCAAAAGCTAACTGCACTTACAGCCTAGTGGCTCAACCCAGTCAGTGAGGGTAAAGGCTGAATACTGAAGAAGTAATACGAAAATCATGGCTACCTAGCGAAAATAGGCTAATGAGGGTTTAAGTTAAATAAATTGTAGTTACAATATAGCTCTTTAGAACTATAATAACATAACCCAGAATGTGCTGTCTTTGGCAGCTAGGAATCTTATCACCTCATTTTCATGATTTAACCATAATCCAAAATGCTAAAATCATATAGAGCAAGCCGATGTATTTTGATGCAAATAAACAAGCTTCTTCTAAAATGCACATATTCATCCATTTAGACATTCTGTCAGGGCTCTTTAAGTCATCTCTCTGAAAAGTGACTTTTGGAGGTTGTGATAAGTCCAATGGTTAGGCAGGCCCAACACCCACGCGTTGACACACGTGATACTCTAGCTGCATCGATGAATGCTCTTATGTACATCCGTTTTTAGAATTCACTCTTTTAGTTCCGTATAAAAGAAGATTCATATGTGAGCCAGTGTTTCCAGTCATGTGGCCGTGGCTGCACTCATCAACGATCGGTCACAGCCAACCTGTCGATATTGTAATCCACTCGTATTTTGTACTACTTTTATTTGTTGCCTAGTAGACACCACACTACATGTTACTGTTGGATTCACACGCTTACCTTTGTTCACAAAAGCACATCCCACTTCAGCTGTAGGGAGAGGACAAGGGCCAACGTGCACCAGATTCACTTGTGCAAGCCAAAGACGTGTTGAGGTCTCTGTGTTTATGTGATACGCACAAGGAAACCTCAACAAGGAGCATTCGGTTAGTGTGGTCACTATCTTTTCTGTTGGTTGGTTGCAGAGCAGGTGGTCTGGAAGGGCATTGCAATAGTATAAACCAGTGTAAACACTTAGACATAGTAGAGTATGAGGTAGTGCAAAAACATGAAAGATCACGTTTATCTATCAAATGATTTAAATAATTACCCATCTCCCGTCCTTCGTCAACATGTTTTTTCTGTCGATGCTGTTTGCATAACTGCTATGTCTATGTGCAGCGCTAGCACTCAAGGGGAATGCCCTTCTAGGGCATGAATCTGAAGGCGTTTAGGCGGTTTGAACCAAAAACACTGTCGTTTATTTTCTATTATGTGTTATTTCTGCTAGATGCGGGGCCTATGTCCTTGCAACCATACAATTTTAGCATGTATGTGCATTGTTTGAATGCTAATAACCTTTTTTTCTTGTGACAAAGGGAAAACCAAAACAAAGTATCATGTTTAAAACAAGACACGTGAGACTAGTATGTTTCTGTTACTTCACAGACTTCAATATTTATGTTTTGCTCTATTATCTTGCACTTAACACTTGTAGCAATACCTATAGAATGGGGGAAATTATGCGATTCACAAGTATTTGTTAAGAAAATACTACATGTTATTCCTGGTAATTGTTTGATTTTGTAAAAAAAAAAAAGAAATATGAGTATATGCTGTACAGATTCAACAAATATATTACAACAAAAACGTTTTACAAAAATATTTATTTTTACTGTTTTGTAAGTTAGACACAATACTGTAGCTCCTCTATTGCCAGAATAAATGGAAGTGCCTCTTGACTGTGTATAACAAACTAACTATACAATATACTGAGATTATTAGAAGCTGTCACTAGCAGAACAGTGTTGATGTTGTAATGTGAACATGGTTTAATAACATTTATAAATGATAAACCTTTGTGTTTGTGAGTCTTTTTTATGTACTATTTATTTTCTACACTGTGCTACACAAAAGTTTACCGCATTTTAGCACTGACTTCTCTCATAATGATCAGAAATGACTGTGATAGTTGATGCTTCTGTCTATGTTTGTGTATGTCAGTTTGTATACACATGTCTACTTATCAATAGGAACTATTAGATACTATTTGGTTGTCCCTTGTGCACTGGCTGTAATCTGATGGACTTCCTTATATGTGCCTTAAATATGCAAAGGGATCAGCTATTTTTAAGTGTAAGCTACTTTAATGGAAAATGCATTACATCACAAGCGGTAATAATAATGAAAAGACTGAGCCCCTAGAATGTTCTAGTAAAGAACAGGTTACAATGGAATTCACATTTCATGAAAATCTGGTGATTGTGTGTGAGTCATCACTTACCCGACTGGTTGGCTTACTGTTGGGTTTCCACGTACTGATGCGAGTATTATATGTTCAGGGTTTCAAAGGTGTTCGGGGATGATTACTCGGATGGTTGCTTCTGTGTTCGGGCCATTGCTAGGAGACTCCTAGAGTGCTCTATATTGTTGCCAGGAAGTTGTTATTTGGTTAGATGGTAGGGTTGCTCAGTCGTTGCTGGTTGCTTTGGCATTGGAATTGGAAATGTTAAAAGGTAGAGGTGTCTCATTTTGAAAATTACACCACAGCATTGTTAAACACCAGATTCTGCTCGGTAAATAACATTCCAAGGTGTGCATAATTGATCAATCACAGAACACCTATTACATACAAACATACATACATGCATGCATACATACATACATACATACATACATACATACATACATACATACATACATGCATGCATACATACATACATGCACGCATACATACATACATACATACATACATTGCGATGGCAGGCAACTCTAGCCTTGTCTGCATCATCACATTTCTTTCTAATAACAAGACACCAGATCATGGTTTATTCCTCACACTTAGAACGCAATTGACCACTCAAAATCAAGTATTTAACAATTCTGTGGTATAAACGTCAGCCACAACCCTGGAATCACTATAAACTATATACAGACATCAAGCAATATGTTTTCACATCCATAAACATCCATATCTCCTCCATACTCTCATATCTCTGTATGTTCCTACAGTAGACAATATAAATGAGGCACACAACACAAGTACATGAATTGAAACAAACTATCCGGGGTAACAGCACTGTGAGCTACAGAAACAGGAAAATACATACACCAATGCTGATGTATTAACACACAGTACATCATTGTTCAAACAAACAATTCGGATCCCTGCTTTAGGATTACGACGTTTGAGAAAAGTCCACACACAGCGAAACACAAATGTGCACACACACCCACACACATTTCACACACATGCACATGCATACATTGGCTTTCTGTATTCTGCTATTTTTTCTGCCCTCAGGAACATATATCTTTCAACCCCAAAAATGTTGTTTATGTTATCAATTTTTGCTTTATTCACAATGTAGTGGTGTTCCTCTTTCATTCATGAAAAATCCCAATGACAATCTGTTTGCCTCACCTCCATTTTTGGAAATTTGTATTGTCAAATATGTGGGATTCATCCTCATCCTTAGACTCAAAGCTCAGGGGAAAATAATTGTAATAGATAAATATCTGTCCAACAGGCTAATGAACACAAAACAAAAAGGCTGGCTTCATACTTGTGTATGCAGTAAAAGTTGATGCATCAAAGTGGCATTTGGCTTCACAGTGTTGCTATGGCTACATCAGTTGCATTGATATGTGACGTAATGAAATATGTAATCTGAAAACACACCTCCATATTCCATAGGTGGTCTAATTTGACCCTTGATTTTGGCAGAAAGGTTGGACAGATAGGTGTTCTGCAACATACAGGCTATGCATACTCTGCATAAGTGCTCAACCAAAAGAAGGAACTGTATGTTGCAATGTAAAGGTGTACATCTTTCCAGATAATGCAAGGCTTCCTCCTCAAGCCTTCTTCAGTGAGCAGTGGGTTACATTGGTTTCTCAGAACATCGGCAGGTTTTAACAAGCAGAGTTCCAATTCTCTGTCAATGAACAGGGCAGAGGTTGAGGTCTTGTCCCAGCTAACCTAACTGTGCTCTGTCCCTGTGTCATTTTGACACATCATGTAATGCAAATAATAGAAAATCACTAGATACCTATACCCTTTAAACTTTCCTCTGCTTGAAACATAACTGTGTTCAAGTGGAACTAGATCGACTTGCAACTTGCATAGAACAGTTTTTGGAGGTGGATGCCATTCAGGGAAATGTTACTTGCAGCTGTATCAGATAAATGTATCGGAAGAATGTTATTATTTTGTGAATGAGTGGCTTATTGCTCTGATTAACTTGCTGTTAAAGAAGTGGGCTACTGTGTGCCACAGCATTAGCAGATCAGTGTGTTCAATGCACTTGATCCGGCTCAAAGGGTTTTGGGGTTGCAGTGAAATGGGTAGCCTCCAATGTGCGATTACAATGTTTGAGGCCAGGAATTTCAGGCCGTGGGTCATAACGCCATCTTAATGATGGGATTTTTGTACATTTACAAATACATTTAGGGCATTTAGCAGGTGCTTTTATCCAACGCACAATTTGTTAGAATTTTGTAACAATTTGTTACAATTTGTTAGAATTTGCCTCAAACATTGTAATCGCACATTGGAGGCTACCCATTTCACTGCAACCCCAAAACCCTTTGAGCCGGATCAAGTGCATTGAACACACTGAACTGCTAATGCTGTGGTAGACAGAAAGGCCAGAAACGGAAGTTAAACAGAGCAATAAGCCACTCACTCACAAAACAATAACATTCTTACGATATGTCGCGATGTTCCTAGAACCAAGTGCAAAACACAAACTAACTAACTTCGCTAAGTTAACCCATTCCCCGTACACACTAAAGATAGCTTGGATAAGATGCTACACAACTAAGTACTATAACTTAGTATGACATGCATTGGTAAGAATACATTTATGCACCCATGCAGAAGTTTACTAAAAAGGGGAATAAAAAAATCATCTTTTGGAAATTGATGCCTTAATTATGAGGGAAATTAGGAAAAATCTAACCTTTTAGTCCACCAATTTACTTTGTGAATGAATAATCAAATACAGGCAGGGGCGCCGCTAGGGATTTTGGGCCCATGAAAAGAATAGTATAATCATTTCTGTATTATAATTTCATCATCATTAGGGGCCTCTCTGGGCCCCCCTCCATCATGGGCCCCTAGAATCCGTCTCCTTTACCCCCCCTTTTCGGCGCCCCTGAATACAGGGGGCATATAGGAACTCCTATGTTAAATTATCATAGAGGCAGGCAGATTTTTATTTTTAAAGGCCATTTATTTCATGGATCCAGGATACTATGCATCCTGATAAAGTCACCTAGGCCTTTGGAATTAAAATAGCCCCACATCATCACATACCCTTCACCATACCTAGAGATTGGCATGGTTCTTTTCAGTTAGCTTAATAGCTGTTAGTTAGCCTAATGATTTCTCAATGCAAATAAAACCATGCCAAAAAAAAACCATGTCAGTAGGTATGGTGAAGGGGTATGTGATGATGTGGGCCTAGGTGACTTTATCAGGTTGCATAGTATCCTGGATCCAGGAAGTAAATGGCCTTTAAAAATACATATCTGCCTGCCTCTATCGGAATTTAACATATAGGTGCTGCTGTAGGCCTACTTGTGCACCTTGTATTTTAATGAAGAACATTTATTTATTTACGATACATTATTCATTCACAAAGAAAATTGGTGGGCTTAAAGGTTGGATTTTTCCTCGTTTGTTTAATCAAGGCATTAAGATCGATCTCCCAAAAAAAAACGTTAACTTAGCATGGGTGCATTAACTTATTCTTACTACTGTACAATATGTGAATACATAAAGTGCCAGGACGTACAACATACAATATAGGAGGGGTGGGAGGGGGTGCTATGCAGAGGTGAACTCTGAACAGGTGAGTCTTGAGTCTTATTCGGAAGCTGGTGAGCGACTCTGCGGTCCTGACAACGGCAGGTAGCTCTTCCACCACTGTGGTGCCAAAACAGAGAAGTGTTGTGACTTTCATTAAACTTGCTATTACGCCTTATTATTATTTGCCTCCTCCTCTTGATTCTCGCAGCTCGTATTATGCACCTTCTTCACCCGATCAACAAACCAATTAACCAAAATCAGACCGCACTAGTCCATAAATTATCCCTTCATCGTTCGCTTGCAATTGCTATAAATAATCTATTCGGTCCAATTGCAAAAAAGCAACAACCTCTGCAGTCTTCAATGTGTAAGAGCAGCGTTAGACCCCTAATATGGGTTTTATCTGCGTTTTATTCATATTAGACTATAGATGTAGGCCTACATAACATGCATAAATTGCACATTGAACACATTCGGAGCGAGCGGAAATATGGATCAATGCGCTACTTTCTGAGAAAAGGGAGACAAACGTGGTGATGCAAGTGAAAAAAATCATTGTTAGTGTAGGCTACTAGGCCCACTGAGTTGGACAAAACACCCGATATAGGTCCACATAGTGTAGTGAAGTAATGCACAGCGAGAAGAGAGAAATACGCATAATAGACTGGTCATTTCATTGTTATGAAAGCGCGCTATTGCACGTGCAAATAGCGCGCTTTCATAACAGTCTAATCTGTCCAAACCGCCTTTCTAGAGTTTGGAAAAGCGGCGAAAAAACTGCTTGAAAGCGTCTGCGTTTTATACTCCGTAAAAAAAACAAGGTAGACCTATTTGACGTCGATTAATATCAACGCACATCTGAAATGAGGCGTCGTTTTGACCCTTTCGCCACACAATATTTACCCCGTTCTTGCCTGCGTTTGTATGTGTATAATACTGCTATTTAAAAAAAACTGGTGGCTAGGACCGATATAGGACGAGACCAGAAAGGGAGAGAGAGAGAGACAGCTAGGGGACCCGAGAAGAATCTGTATGTGGATCAGATGTTCCTGTGACACAGTCCTCCTCCATACGCTGCTGCTGCCCGCTCGTCACTGGCTGAGCTGAACGAGCGGCTCCAGGTCCGTGGGAGAGCGCACCTTTATGACTTAGTTTATAATGACGACGTTCTCTCGGATGAGCATGAAGTTCACCGTGGACTATATTTGGGAGACATCAACAACGGATTGACTTTGGTCCTTTAATTAAACCGCAATATAGCCTACCAGCAGGGAAGAGGGGTGGAATAGCAGACCCGTCGGGGCTCCATTCTTCCTCGTCATGTCCCCATGCCTGGGATAACTTCCCCCGGTCAACTGGCGCTGTCTCTCTCACTTCGGCTTGGAGGCTCAAGGAAACCGCACCCGATATTGGTAAGTAGCTAATATTAGTAATAGTAAGGTATGAATTATCTAGACTAAAGGCTTTTTTTTTTATAGGCCTATTATGGGGTTAGGGTTATGTTTTCTGGATCATTGATTTATATTGTATATACCTGCAAGAAAAAAAGGTCAAATCGTTTATTGTAACTAAAGTAGACTAGCGTGCTAAATAGGTAGTTCCGTGGTCTCTTTTCTCCGGTGCAACTCTAAAAGTTTCATTTTCTCCTAATGCCATGTGTAGGCCTACACATGATCCTCTGGTTTCAGTTGTGTGACAATACAACTGGCGCTTAAAGGAACATTGAACAACGTTGTTTGCCTGAATTGACGTCATAACCTTTACATTTATACATGGCTTGTTGTAACAGGCTGTGACCTGGCTGTTTGAAGCCCACCTGTATACTCTTTCATCTCGGCTATGTGCTTAGCTTGAAATGTGTTCGATTTCTATTCGATGTAGGCCTACATTTCGACCTACAGGTTACATGTAGATGTGCCTCACTCAGAGATGTTGAATCGCTGCTCTCTCCTTCAGTCTATTTTCGAGGGTCACAGTCCTCTGAAAGCAAACACGGAATCTCGTACGATCTATGTCTCAAAAGCATGCCTCTCGACATCTTGTTGAAATGCCTACATCTCAGAGGGATCTCCAAATAGCTTTGAGTTTAGTCGTGTATTTCTTGATTATGATCACGAGGTTCCTCCGGCCGGGAAAGACAAGGGTTAGGGCAGCAATTGTCTCAGAGCATCGCCGCTGACCAACCAATAAATTAGGGTCTATGTTTTTACGGGCTAAATCCATTTATGCTGCCACTAATACAATTATTTTCATACAGGTTACCCTATTGGCATGGCTTTGCTAAAACCCGTATTATGAGAGACCAATGGATGAGTCGATACGTACGCAATTAAGCCAAATGAAAGATTATTTAATTTATAATTCAAATAAATCAATTGTGTTTCCGTTTACTGCTTTACAACTAGCACTTCCCATCTAGCCGCCATTGGTGACTCTTAAATATAGCCTACGATCGAGCCTATGATAAAGTATGCAGATGACCCCAAAAAGCTAATTAACTCCCAATAAAGAGGCCTACTGTCAGATATCAAGAATATGCACAACTTGTGTAACCTAAACCAAATCCTGTTTTTTCTTTAAACAAGAGAAAGCCCTGTTAAACAGTGCATTTTTGTTGCTTATTTGTGCATGGTCTAAGCTTTTATTGTCTTTTGCCGCGTTTCCACTGCAGGGTGCGGTACGGTTCGGTTCGCCTCAGTCCGGTAGGGAGTGTGGCGGTATAGCCCAGCTCAGTTCCGAGGTCGCGTTTCCACCGCCGACAGTACCCTTTATGGTAGGCCGGATGTCGATCGCCGCGGCAGATCAACGTAAACATCGTAAACAACGTCTTCCTCCCCAAGATGCAGAGGAACGTCTTCCACCTCCTTGTTCGACAAGCAAGCGTTTTTACGCGACATGTTCATTGTAATAATAATACCTCGAGGCTACTGTTTGTTTTATCCCCACGTCGCCCGGAAGTGATGATTCTGTCGACCAATCAACGGAGGGGGTGTGTAGCTCGAATTTTCCGGCACCCTGCGTCTCAGTACCCCAACGGAGGAGTACTGAAGACAAGGGCCAAAACGAGTACGGCTCAGTCCGGGTCACGCCCACTTTGGCGGTGGAAACGCAATCCGTCCCGCACCTTTGCGAACCGAACCGTACCGCACCCTGCAGTGGAAACGCGCCATTACTTCCTGTTTTATTAGCACAAGGCTTTTATTTTGAAGCGTGCGTTTTTGTATTCCTGTTATCCTGCGGGTTTTTGAATGCTGCAATAATAAATTGAACGGAGATTCTGTGAAAGCGGCAATATAACTGACGGTTTTTTTTAAAGATATTTAGCACCCTCCGAGGAGGCACAAGGTTAGTAATACTATAATAATGTGATATAAAAAATGTGGCTTAGTATTATTTCGTTTGTTTTATTGGCACCTATTAAGTTGAATTGATGCTATCTTAATGTGATGAAAAGACTGAAAAACAAATGAAAAGTAAGCTAACGATTATTGTTATGTGTTTTGGAACCAGCTCTTACGTTGGATTTGGGATTTTTTCAATAAATCTTAAAACCATCAGTCAAGTGTGAAACCCTCTTTCGGGGGCATGCTTACAGTAAGAGCCGTGGCGTAACATCATGGTGATATCATGCCCGGGTGCAAATGTTACTTTGTGTCCCTCGACAGGACTTCAGAGCAGGGGGGGGGGGGGGGGGGGGTCGCGTTGTCCTGCTTTACTGCGGTGTGGGGTTCGTTATAATTTGTTAATTAATTAAGGGCGCCACCACAGGGCGCCCCCGACACATTTCCCCGTCCTGGGCGATTGTTTATTTTTCTTCCTCCATGGGCCCCGGACGCCGTCTGGGCCCCGTGCAGCTGCACCGGCTGCACCGTCGATAGAGAAAATGGCTGCCTACCTAAAAGAGGAATTCAGTAAAAAGAAAAAGGCACTTCTCAGCCTGTACGAAGAATGGAAAATTCTAATCAGAACATGCAGGGAAAATTTAAAGAAAGACATCTCAGAATCAGAACTGGCTAGAATAGCGGACACAATTGATAAAGGAAAAAAGGACATCACGAAAGCTTACAATGACATTAGTGAGCGTGCCACGCCATCCAATGAACTGAGACGCAAAACTGATGCATGTGAGGCTGTGCGTACTGATACACTGAAAATTGTTTATGAACGTTAGCAGCAATAGTGGAAATTTCAATGCAGAAGATGAAATGGCTTCGTCTTTCGTCAGCTAACAGCCTAAGACTATGCTCATTCCTATTCTATGGTTCAGCCTCTCAGGCAGGTGCTCGCCACCGCTCTGACACACCGAGCATTGCTGCAAAAAGGGCAGAAGCGCTGCAGAGCTCGCTGCAGGGCTAGAGGTCTATGACAGAGAGATCAGACAGGGAAAATTATACAGCTAGACAACAGCGGATAACTTTCCAGCCCTCCTGTAAACACAAAACCCTCTTATTAGCAGCCTGCAGCGTCCCCTACTGATGTGTCCCATCTAGCCAAGCAATTCAAGAAAGCATAGCCATGAACAGACGCCCAATGCCAATGCCCACCAGTGATTAGTGGGGACCCCATCCAATATACATTGAATGGAAGGCTTCATTCATCTCACTCGTGGATCTTGGGTATTGCTTATCTGATAAACTTTTTCTACCTCAAAAATATGTGAGTGGCCCTGCTCTCCAATTCCTTGAAGGAACCTTTTATCGGAGCGACGAAGAGGCGTACAAAGATGCAATGGAATAGGCTCAACCCATCGTCATTTTGTCGTCCAAAGAGCCTTCAGGGAGAAATTGTCAAAAATGGTGTCGAAAATACAGCCCAGAGATGCAGAAGGGTTAAGAAACATTTTTCAGACTTCTGAACGCCTACCTGCAAGCCATTGCACATGTTTCAAGGCCTTAGAAATATTAATTGACTGCCGAAGGAAAACCAAAGCTAACTCAGAAAACTCCTGATGGTTAGCAGCCCGTTGGAATCGGCAGGTTACCAGTGGCATGTTCCCAGTCACGTCTCTACATGCTCTTCATTCTTCTAATTCATCATGGACAAAAGAAGCTCAAGAGAGACAAAAGCCACTGTTTTCAGCACCAAACAGCTTAACAGTGATGAACTCAAAATCAAAACTATGTAAACCAAAGCTCACTTGCATGTGGTTGCACAGATGATAAACATCCACTCTCCAGGTGCCCAGACTTCATGAGAAATTCCCTTGAGGATCGTACGAAACTACATAAAGGAAAACAAGCTGTGTTACGGATGCACCAAGGAAGGTCGTCACGCCACACATGTGAGGGAAGGCAGCCTACCTGTCTTCATGATGACAACTCAGAAAGACGTGAAGAAAAGAAAAGGGACGGAGTCACTTGGGAACACAGAACCAACCGCTGTATATGAACCCACGACAGCCACGGCACTCACAGTCACTGAAGGAGGGTCAGTCATTGCATCACTTCCCATGATCGTTCCTGTGTGGGTGTCTTCTGTTAAAACAATCTGACGATCCGCTTGTCTATGCATTATTAGACACTCGTAGCGACAGCTGCTTCATCAACAGAGAAGTGAGCAATCAATTACAGGCCGACTCCTACCCTGTAAAGCTTAAACTTACCACTTTGTTAGGAGAGAAACAATCACTGACAGGACAGGGTGTCTGTTCTTTGTGAATCGGGATCACCATACCCTCATCTGACACTGGGCAGGGGCATCTCCAGCTGTCCCTGTTCGTTTTCTTAATGCCTTTCTTTCAGTTTGCCTCAGGAATATGAGATCCCTCTTGTGAGACAGTCTTGCAGTTTCATGTGAAACTGCAAGAAAATGGCCTCACTTACAGCACTCAACGAAATTATGCCACCTCTCTTACCAGTAACACTAACACCCAGACAAGTAATTACTGGAAAGGACTACGAGCCCTACGCCCATCCTCACAGATTTGGGTTGGAGCATTGTTGGATACTCAACACCAAGCCTTGATGAAACAGAAACCAGGCCTGTGTCATAGAGTCACTTTAAAGGAACTCCTCCTGTAACACCTATAGATGTCTTGAGTGTACTGGAGTCGAATCAAGGACACCAACGAGATGACAAGACTGTCTCACAAGAGGATCTCATATTCCTGAGCAAACTGAAAGAAGGCCTTAAGAAAAACGTACAGGGACATCTGGAGATGCCCCTGCCCCTTTGAGCAACGGCCCACACTACAGATAATAGAAACTGAGGAAATCAGGCCTCAATCCTCTTCAACGGAGGTTCAGCTAGGGAATGAGAAATACAAGAAGGACTACACAACATCTATGAAAGAAATCATTTGAGAGAGGTGATGTTGGAAGAAGTACTTGATGATGGTACCCTCAAGGTGGGAGGAAGACTTCGACACTCATCCTCGCTGACTCTTTAAGCACACCAATCGTCCTCATTTCCTAAGGAGCATCATGTGACAAAAATAATAATAGCCTCATAACCATGAAAAAGACAAAGCAACAGGGCAAAGGCGGTCACCACGAATGAGATCAGATCCAGTGGCTACTGGAATCTGAAATGAGCAGAGCTGTATCATCTTACATCCGCCGGTGTGTGACTTGTCGCAGGCTGAGGAGACCCAAGAAGAATGAGTGACTTACCTGTAGAGAGCTTAGAGCGTCCCCACCCTTCACCGTATTGCGGTATGGACTGCTTCGGCCCCTTTGTCACTACGGAAGGCAGGAACAGACTAAAACGATACGGGCTACTCTTCACCTGTTTCTGCTCACGGGCCATCCACATTGAGTGTTAGAGATATGTCCACCGATGCTTTCATAAATGGTCTGGATGCTTTATTGCTATTCGAGGGCAGGCCATGTAAGGAAGCATTAATGTTCAATCTGAAGTATAAGTATTTAAGATTGACGATTTGACTAACAAGAAAAGCTTTCGTGTTGTTGTGTGTGTGTGGTGTGGTGTGTGTGTGTGTGTGGTGTGTTGTGTGTGTGTGTGTGTGTGTTGTGTGTGTGTGTGTGTGTGTTGTGTGTGTGTGTTGTGTGTGTGGTGGGTGTGTGTGTGGGTTGTGTGTGTGGGTGTGTGATCAGACAGGCTGTGGTATGTGTTAGAAGTAGATGCATCACCCTCAAGCATCCGCGTTCTCTTATTCTGGCTTTCAGCCCCTCCTTTTCTCTTTCTCTTCTTGCCTTCCATGAGTGCCACAACAACAAAAGGCAAGCAACCACGAACTTGCTACCTCTCTGTCTGCGTGTCTCTAGAGTCATGCATTAGGCGTGCCCCACCCCTGGGGCACGATAATATACAGTATCCCCCTACATTCCGGACAAACCCCTTAACAGTGTATAATGAGCCATACCACAGCCGTCGCTGATCTATTGCTTAATATACAAAAAATTATAATATAAATTTAATATCATAATATCACGGCCAAAAGCTTGTGCGCCCCTCGGATGGCCGTAGCGTGGGGGAGCTCACGTAGGGAAGTGGGCTTCGCGGGGTGTGTTTTACCGGCGTTGCTATGGTACCGGCTTGTAAGGAAGCACGTCCAATTCTGGCGCGACAATTCTCCCGCACAGAGCAGAACTGTGGCCATTCTACACATTTTAATTTTCTAATTATAATATATTATTCATTTTTACTGAATTTGTTTTTTTATTACAGATAAAAAAAAAAATCTGTATTGCCGGTGTTGCAACACCGATCCATCGGTGTTGGCCTCAACACCGGTAAACCGTAGACCGCGGCAACCCTATTGCTGTGCATGTAATATTAGGAGTGGATCTGACAACAGCAATAACACTCACGCTCAAAGGGAATGATGGCAAGTGACAGGTGAAAGGAGGCAGATAACGCAGATGTTTTGGGGAGGTAGTAGTTCAGTTATTCACTGACGTCAAATCTGCTTGTGAATACTGATATTCCTAAGTGCAGAGAGTGTGTTTATGTCAGGTAATAAGAAGGCATATAGTGCATATTGTTTATTCTTATCTTGACATGGTGGGATATGCACCATCTTTAATACTCTAGGGACCTGTCTCCACAATAAATATAGGTAGATATTGTTACAATTGTTGGAATTATAGAAAAAAAACTCTAGAGGAATTCATCATCAGTGATGACGATATATAATATATGATGTCTGCGTTCCTTGCAGGCGACAAGGTTGAAGTGTTTGAAATTGAATCCTTCTCGCCAATTAGTAAACAGACAACCCACAGTCTTTGCTAAGCCTGCCTTCATGTGAGATCTGACACTAACCAATGGCTTTGAATCATTATGTAGGATACAATGTTAAAATTGAAAAGTCATATGCTACCTGTGTTGAGCATTCTTTTGTCTTTCTGTGGGCATATCATAACGAAGGAAGCTTAGGCCTAAAAAAAAAAGAAGTTTGGGTTCCTGTTGTCAGTTGAGGTCATGGGTAGGTAGGGAATTTATTTTATTTTTTTATTTTATTTTTTTCCAGCGGCAGCGGATTTTGATTACATTTTTTTTTTTTAAAGCTCATTAAATAATTTGGGTCGCACATAAATTGACAGGGTCGGTCGGAAACCGGAACCAAACAATTTTTTTTTTTTAGCCTTAGCATTAATCTGGAGTTGGGCAGAGGGCAAAGCACTGTAGCATGCCCTCTGCTACCGGGTGTAAAGCAATGTATTCATGGGTATACATTTTTTTACTTTTAAATGTCAACACTTTTTTAAATGTCAAACAGTGAATCATTTGGATGATAACAATCTGAATTTACTTATCGCCAACTAAGTTTACCACTTACAAGGATTTGTCTTGGTGTTTAGGGAATAAGAATATATAAAAATATTAAAGACATAAAATAGAAAGAAAGAAAATAAACTGCAAGTACTGTGGGTCCAGACACATTTAAATAGGCAAATTCTACAATGACCATAGCAATTTCCCATACTTGAGTCCCTTAATCTTTTACCCAACAATACATGCTGACAACAAAAGGCATCTAAGCCCAATGAGTATTCACTTGGGTAGCTGTCAGAGGAGAGATACAAGACCATTTATTATTTTTCGGATCTAATATAGCAATTTTCTGAATAGCTTAGATGCACAGTGTTTCAATCTCCAAAATAATTGAGGAAATATGTTTGGTAAAAGTTGTGAAAAACGTACCTAACCCTAACACACTAGCACAGTTTTACACCTACTAGTAGTGAGGCATTATAACGTCTCTGCAGGAGTAACAGTCTGTGTTTGAATGTGCGTTCCTCTCCTTCCTGCCAAAAAGGACACTTCAGTTGTTGTGCTAAGGATGAGAGTGGGTCACATCACATGCCTCAATTAATCCATCACAGGACTTGCATGCATCAAGACCCAGAAAATTACATTACTGTGTGAGACTGGGGCCAAGAAGAGCGCCTGCTATTTGTGGAGGATGGGCGGTGGGAGCTGGAACAGGGCCGCTTGGGGAGGAATGGAAGATCTAACGCCCCGAGTAGAGACGCAGGCGCCGTCCCCTTGCTCCAGCCTTAAGGTAGGACATGAAACGTTGCAAATGATGAAAGGCCCACTTTGTATGTGTGTGTGTGGTGTGTGGTGTGTGTGTGTGTGCATGTAACCCCTGCAGACCACCAAGCAAGGTTAAACCATTGGGAAAGGGTTTGAGGAGTTTTTAAGTTTGGTTGGCTTTGTTTTGGTCTTGTGCGTTCCCTACAATGTTTGCTCTTCGTTGGTTACAATCAGAGGACTACATAAAGGTACATTGGGGCTTGCCCCTAAATTACTGCCAAATGGTCTGTTTGTTCAAGGAGTTTTAAAAAGTGTCTCTAACCCTGTGCAAAAACGTCTCATCTGAACGTTTTTCCCAGTTACCTTTCTGTGGGAAATAGAAGACACTGTATAACAGGCAGGGTAAACTAATCAGAGCTGTAGGGAGCAGAACGTCCTCCTGAGTTCAGTGGACAAGGTGACAGTCCAAGATTTTCTTAAATCCATGCTTGTGATCAAATGACAGTGAACCCAACCGGATAACAACACTTGTCTCATTCATCACAAATCCAGCCATTCAAGAAAGTTGAATGTTAAAAAAACGTTTCCCTGCATTTGACATAGTAATCAGACTGAGAGGTTTGTTGTGATACCATCCCCATGTGAGGAGAGCAGCATGAATGCGCTCTGTTGGAATAACACAACTCTCTTGTTGCTCTTTGCATACATAGTGTATACATATTTACCAATGGCTGTGAGTAAGCGTCGCTTTTTGGCAAATGAAGAGATGTAATATTGCATAGTATTTATGCTTATGTTCTTTCTCATTTTCTTATTAATTCTTTCTTTCTTTAATAAATTAATCTCTCTCTCTCTCTCTCTCCTCCTCTCTCTCTTCTCTCTCTCCTCTCTCTCCCCTCTCTCTCCCTCTCTCTCTCTCCCTCTCTCTTTCTCTCTCCCTCTCTCTCTCCCTCTATCTCTCCCTCTTTTCGTCCCTCTCTCTCTATCCTTCTATCTCTCTTTCTACCCCTCTCTCTCTCCCTCTCTCTCTCTGTTACCTGCAGATGTTTCTGGGGGCCTTGTCCTTCGCCTACTTCTCCAAGTCTCTGTCGGGGAGCTACATGAAGAGCACAATAACCAGTTGGAGGAGACGCTTCGACATACCCAGCTACCTGATCGGCGTCATCGACGGGAGCTTTGAGGTCGGTGAGTAAGCCCGCGGCCCACCCCTCGCCGCGGTTCTCCGGCGCTCTGCTTGTGGCCCCCGTGTCACGGGCGTGCCCCCCCAGTGGCGTCCTGTATTACGTAACACATCTGAGGTTTTCAAGGTAGTTAATATATAAAGGCTTCCAGGAGCACAAGGGAGACGGATGTGTGTGTGTGTGTGTGGGTGTGTGTGTGTGTGTGTGTGTGAGAGTGTGTGTGTGTGTATGTGTGTGTCTGTGTGTGTGTGTGTGTGGTGTGTGTGTGTGTGGTGTGTGTGTGGTGTGTGTGTGTGTGTGTGTGTGTGTGTGTGTGTGTGTGTGTGTGTATGCATGTGTGCGAGAGAGAGATGGAGAGAAAGAAGGAGATGCTACACTTTTGTGAACAATGTGTAGGTGGTGGTTGTTTTCATGAGATATTTCCCCTAACGCTCTTGCTAATGTTGGCTGATAAAATGACATGATCCTGTTCCAGTGAATAAGCTGTTAGCGTGCCAGTCCTTATGGCTGTGTTGAATAGATTTGCTGTGCGATCAAAGTGTGAGAGTCTGTCCTAGAGAGTTGATGATATACCACTGCTGTCGTTCCCCATCAACACATCTTAGCTTCGGCTTGACATAAGCAGAGAATAACACAGAATCAGATGTACTTTACTGAGCCCCGGAGGGAAATTGGGTCACGGTACAATTACCCATGACTTGCCATGGAGAATGTATAAATGAATTTATGCTATATATTTTTCAGCAAACTTGCTTGAGACAAATAAATGCATCACGCCTAGTTTGGGAGCCGAAATGACAACCCAAGCAGATGAATGTAAACACAACGACATACAGTCTTTTATCAACGTCATTTATACACTTTTTTGCTGTTGATGTTAATGACTAAGCCTGAGGAGCTGAAAAAAACATGAAGAATGAGTACTGTGTTATTGACTCTATTCCACAGGAAGCAATAGCTCCCCTTGAGTCAGGCCAGACACACTGCATCTATCTTCCACTATGTAGGCATTACAAAAATAACATAAGCTCCAAAAGGAAATCCATACCAATTCGCCTAGTGTTAAGCTTTACTTGTATTGCAGAACTATAGTTTGTAGCTATCCTCTCCTCTGTGCTAATAATGGTTAAGGCTGCCTTATAGATTTTTTACCGACCCTTACAGCAGTAGGCCTAATAATGCAACCCTTTCTGTAACCTTTTGTTACTGGAAGTCAGCTGATCCATTTGTGGTTATCTGAGGAGATAATCAGCTGAGAACACATGGAATGCTAATTAGGTTTACGCATGTTGTCTCCGGAGACCATGCATTCACTTATTACCTTACCTTTGCTCAGAGAGTTAGGCAGTATTGTGTCCGCTTGAGCATAATGGGACTTTTACAGCTTGAACACATTACAGTAGTGAACACCTTCTGGGGTCTCTCTCTCATTCTCCCTCTCCCCCCCCCCCCCTCTCTCTCTCTCTGTTTATCTGTCTCTGTGTGTATGTGTGTGTGGCTCTCAAATTTAAACTCCATCTTGTTCTCTCACCTTGCATGGATACTTTAGCTCTTCGTGGTCTAGGCAACAGGCTGTTTCCATAGGACGGTTACCATGGTAACAGAACATGTTGGAGGGAAGCATAAAGACGGAGAAGTGTGTGTTGGGGGGGGGGGGGGGGGGATAAAGGAGATGAAAGCGGCGAAAGGAAAGGAGCAGATTGCTTGTGGAGGTTGCTAATCTCTAAGGTCACGCATCAGCGAGAATAGCAGGGTCAATAAATAATGATAAACCTCTTTGATGTGTAAATGTATACTCTCTCTTCCTTATTATTTCACGGGCTTTTTCCTTTCTTTCTGTCTTTCATCTTTCTTTCTATCTGTATCCTTTCTTTCATGTTGTCGCGGCTTTGTGTAGGATTCCTCGGTTCATTCTCTGTCTCTGTCCCTAAATCAACTTCAAGCCTGGAACAAACATGTTTTTGTCTATTCTAATGTGTTGCACTAATTGGTCTCCTAGTTGGTTCTATTGCCATATATGGGCATTTAGTTAGTGTAGGAGCCAGGAATGAGTTCATTGTTATATTTGAAATATTATAAGGTTTGTCATGATTGATATTTGTGATATTTTTATTAGTTTGGATTTGTTATGTACATTCTTAGTGATTGCGATGTGCTTGAGAGCTGGGACCCGTGGATATGGGTGGTGATACTCAACTACTATTAAGCACCCGTTTAACCCATTCACGCGTTGGCCTGTATGGCGAAAGAGAGGTTGAAAGGGTCGCCATACTTTTTGTTGACCGCAACGGAATTTGATCGCATCATGCTTTTGATCGCAACATTTGATCGCTGTAATTACTTTGATTTGATTAGACTTTGTGCTTATCTGTAAGGTGACCTTGGGTGTCTTGAAAGGCGTCTCTAAATTAAATGTATTATTATTATTATTATCATTATTATTATTCTAAGAAGTAGATACTATTCAGTAATCAATGTAAGTGGAACATATTTTTCCGGGTTCCCAGCGAGTCTTTTTTGGTAGTGTGTCAAACAAGGAAGCAAGCCCAACCTCATCTTCTCATCCCCTTTATGTTTCTTCCACGTA
>NC_079427.1:15085036-15270036 GCF_026213295.1 Gadus chalcogrammus | reverse complement strand
GTTTGCCTTCAGCACCTCTCTGATTGGCTACTTCCTCTCTTTGTTCTTCTTCGCCATGAGCTGCGAGAACGCCAAGGTGGCCGGGGTGACTGTGCCTTACGACGGGTGAGATGAAACGGGGGAGACACATGCCCACTTCATCATGTGCACACATAGAGATCATAATTTCGTAACTGTGTCTGTAAATCCTCCCTCTGCCTTCTCCGTCTCTCTGTGCTCCCAGGATGGACGTGCTGCTCTTCGATAAGCCCTCGGCGTTCACAGCGTGCAACTCGGACTGCGTGTGTTCAGCCAACGACTGGGACCCGGTGTGTGGGGAGGACGGCATCACGTACGTGTCCCCCTGTCTGGCCGGCTGCACCCGCTCCGATGGCTCTGGGAGCAACACTGTAAGCAGTACCCCCCCCCTCCCCTCCCCCAAGGCTTTCCTCTGTAGAGCTGTAGCTTTAAGGACTGCTGAGGTTCTCTCTTTTGACGGACGTTGGTCTTGCCGTGTTCTTTTGGAAAAAGTCTGCCTAGTCAGGATTGCTTTACCTCACTTTATTTGGTAAAGTTTTGGCCTAGTCTCTATGAAGCAAAAGGAGGGGAATTGTATGGGCCCGCGTGGCGATACACTTAGTAGGGCATCTGAAAGATGCGTTACCTGGAGCGTTCTAGACCCCTGGGCTAAGTTTTGTGACTCATCTACTGGGCAGGCGTGGACTCAGTTATGTGCTCTGATTGGCTAAGCATGGTGCTGAACCCCCGCCCCCTGGATACCCGTATGTGTCTTTATGCTGTCCCTTGCCGCTATGTGTTGGCATTGCAACTTGGTCTCTAGAATTTACACATAATGAATGGCCTCCAGTATGAGCTGGACGCCTCCCTAGGCTCCGGATCCCTCCTTAGCATGAGAAAGAAGCCTCTTTTAATTGGCAAGGGCATATGTGGCCTGTTGGTATGAATGTGTGAATTATGTTACAGTCATGTGTCATTTTTCCGAAATCCCAAGCCTCTTATGTGTTTTTACTTGTTTTGGAGCACCAATGATCAATTAATATATGTTATTGACATCATAATCATCTTTGAAGATTTTTATTTCATGAAATACATCAACGTCATACTTTGTGTCGACATCCTCAAAAATATGTTAAAAAAAAAAATATGGTCTAATAGGAGATAACGCGATTACCTTTAAAGCCACAGACTCCAGCACAGCGAAATAAGTCCCAGAGCCCTCCTGTTGCATTTGGCGTTGTAACTCATCAGGGGGCTTGTAAAACAAGCTTGAAGCAGAAGATTTGAACCAACTATCTCTATCGAACTCATCTATCTTTCACATTTGTATGTTATTCACATCAAATTCCAGCTCAGGTTTAATCCTTCAATGGAGTTCTCAGATGTAGCTCAGCCCAGCTTCCTTTACATGCGACTATCAATAAGTTATGTGGTCTCTTTCTTTGAACGCTAATGAGGAACGGAGCCGATGCATAACAAAGCTACTGGAGACAGTATTTATTAAATAATATAGTAAATCAATAGCAATAGGAAATTCGCAATTGATCCAAACATAAATATTTTATTTATTTATTCTACACAATTACTATGCATTAAGGGGGATTATGGTTTACAAATATACCAGGGTCCACACCCTAGGGAGACTTTAAGCAGGTATTTTAATAAACGTACGTGTGTGTGCGTGTGCGTGTGCGTGTGCGTGTGCGTGTGCGTGTGCGTGTGCGTGTGCGTGTGTGCGTGTGCGTGTGTGTGTGCGTGTGTGTGTGTGTGTGTGTGTGTGTGTGTGTGTGTATGTGTGTGTGTGTGTGTGTGTGCGCCCCTCAGGTCTTCGCTCAGTGTAGCTGCGTTGGTACTGCTGGTAACCTAACAGCCAGGACGGGCCAGTGCCTCGACAGAGAGGACTGTGACCGGATGTTCCCGTACTTCCTGGCTCTGTCCGTCATCACCTCCTTCATCATATCTCTGGGTGGGACCCCCGGTTACATGCTGCTCATAAGGTCAGATATATAAGTTCAATACATAATGTATAATGTCAGAAACTAGCTGATATATGATACATAATGTCAGACAGTAGTTAAATAATATATAATGTCAGATCTGAGTCATATATATTATATATGGTTAGTATTGTTAGGCAGCAAGCTAAAGATCAGATCCTACAGTGAATTCCAGGCACCTAGGACTATTTGGATGATGTTAATTTGATGGGCCATGCTCCCATCTTTCTTATCTTGAAGCAGAGCTAACAGAGTGTGGACAGGAGCTGGCCGAGATTGCTTTTTTGTCAGTTGACATCAAAAGAATGACTTGGTTCAAGCGAAGGTCACCTGGAAGAGAGAACCAAAGGCTGTGACCTGACATTCAAGAAAGGAGAAGAAAGAGAGAGAAGATCGATCCCGGCTATGAATGCAGCATGCTCACAGAGATGGGCATTGTTCTTAGGCGCCCAGGACCACATGATATGGTACAAAGGAACAACACAGCATGGAAATGCTGTTGAACTCCCACCACTGCCATGTGAGCCAAAGGAAAACTCCATATTCGAGGATCCGCCTGAGATTTTCCCCCCTGACCGAGAAGGAGAACTTGCCTGGCATCAGTACGAAAAAACAATCAAGAGACTGGTCGAGAAAAAAACGATGGTGCAGGGTGGCCTGCTACCTAAAAACACAGTTGGAGTACTTCGGTCGACCTGAGAAACTATCTGTGTCATGGGAGCATCACGTGGGCCACCAGGGTTGTTGGACCGCCCACGCTGTGCTCTGAAGTGCTTGAAGCACCCCATGAGGGACACATAGGCGTAGTGAGCTAGAAGCTGCATATGGTGGCCAGGTATCGATCACCAGACAGAGGATTCAACGTAGACTATGCAGTGCCTTTTCTGGATTGAATGTTCCACTTGGTGATTGATGCGTATTCAAAGTGGCTAGAGGTCTTCATAGTGAAAAATGCCACATCAACGAAAACTGTTGAAGTCCTCTGGACGGTCTTTGAAAGTACAGATTTACCTGAAACGGCCGCCGATTTACACCCGAGGAATCCTCATCTTTCATCCGGCAAATTGGTATCAAGCATACCACCTCTGTGCCTAACAATCCTGCCAAATGGGCTTGAGGAGCGGTTGATCCAGTCGTTTAAGCAGTCCATGAAAGCCATTTAAACTGCTTAGTAGTCGCTGCAATACAAAATGGAAAAGCTCCTACATCCTTATCGAAACGCTCACCCTTCTACAACAGGCCAAGCTCCAGCTGTGTTATTAATGGGAAGGCGCCTGAGGTCACATCAAAGCAGGAACACGCCATGTCAGAACCTTTTCAGTTGGACAACAAGTGCTGGCAAGAGATAATTGTCAGTCCAAGCAGCAGCATATGGCAGCGTGGTGAACGTCCAGAACAGAGCCTCTGAACGTAGGGAGTCGTGCGATGACGTGATCTCGTTGATTAACCAGGACAAACCTTTTGGCAGATCAATGCATCTTTTATGAATAAATGTGTATTCTCTGCCTCTCTCATTGCATCTGCATTCAAGACATGTGTGCTGCACACACACAAACACACGCACACACACACACACACACACACACACACACACACACACACACACACACACACACACACACACACACACACACACACACACACACACACACACACACACACACACACACACACACACACACACACACACACATACACACACACACAGGTTTCTGGAAAACAGTGGCCCCCTATGCAAAACGTTATTGCCAATGCTTGTTTTCTTTTCTTTCTCATCTTTTCCCCCTTCATTTATGGGAACGGATAATCTATGTTAATCAGATTATATCAGGCTAAACATGAAGGTCATTAAAAGAACAGTTATGCTCATTGACAAGAGATACGCATGTGGATATCCCCCATGCTCTTTGACTTGGCCATGAAATTTTGTAACTCAATGGCAATTAAAGTGAAATGTCAGAGATATCTTGTGAGAAAACCATGCAAAAGTAGAGCCATTATAGATGAGTTACTATTCAGCCTCTGAATGTTGGGTCTGTGTCGACAGGCCTCATGACCCACAGCCTATAGGGCACACAGAACACATGACACTGAATTAACAAGCCTCACATTCTCCTGTCAGCCCTGTGCATGTATCCTGCTGCTTTTAAAAGAGGTAATGCATCGTCGAGACTGGAAATGTTTGGAAATGCTCTAATCATTTCATCCTGACCTGAAGAAATGTGTTGATTTGTGGTTTATTCTTCAGATTCTTTTTTATAATACAATGTTTGTGTTATGAGCAGAGATCAAGTTAACATGTTATTTAACCTGCCTATATTGCATATTTGTTCATTTTCATATTTAATATGCATTTTGTCATGCAGGTGCATTGAACCACAGCTCAAGTCTTTAGCCTTGGGTTTCCATGCCCTAGCCACAAGAACCCTAGGTAAGTTGGAACATTGAAATCACCGTTCTACTCCCATTTATGGATGTATCTCTTACATTTACTGACGTTTTGTTCAGCTATATGCGGATTATCACACATTAAAGCCAAACTCAAACCAATGAGTGGGCAACGGGATATGCATAGCAATTTGATAATGCTGTTATAACTCCTTTAGGTCTACAATGGGTGGCACTATTTTGCCATGATTTGTAAATAAATGTATAACCACCTGGAACAATGCAGCCACCCAGATTGTGTAAATTTGATCCCCTAACAGCCGGCATCCCAGCCCCCATCTACTTCGGGGCCATCATTGACACGACGTGTCTGAAGTGGGGTCAGAAGAGGTGTGGTGGAATTGGGGCCTGCAGGATCTACAACACTGCTGCCTACAGGTACACCCCTCATCTGATTGGATGCATTAGTTAACCTGATCAATACACATGTTCAGTGCACTTGGTACTGATACAGATAGGTTTCAAATATTTTACTTATTCATTTATGGAAGACCAACTGTACAAGCTGTAATTTTGTTGTGTACATGGTGAATTCGATGATGATTTTATTCACGTAACATTTGTAGTGACTAGTATATAGTTAGACAATATATTTTCTATAATCCAAACTAATGTTTAGACCGGACAGAATATGATATAAGGTATTGTGTAAGCGTTCCGTTAAGTGAAATAAGGTCTTGGTTTAATTTCTTTGTTAAAGGCTATACAAAGTTTACAATAAGGTTTCTGCCCACACGTGTCGAGTTTCACTAACTAGCTTTTGAATAAATAAAACTGTCATTGTCAAGTCTTTCATAGACATTTCTTTCAATGTCTTCTGAAGCGAACGCAATACATTCACCAATGAGACCACCAGAAGCACTTCTTCAGCTGTGTGTTGTACCGTCCCTCTGCGTGTCCAATGCTAAATGGTAAATAGAATGCATTTATATTGCATTTTTATCCAAAGCGCTTTACAATATTGCCTAGTATTCCCCCATTCATGCACATATTCACACACCGACAGCGGTGTCAGCCACGCAAGGGGACAGCCAGCTCGTCGGGAGCAGTCAGGGTGAGGCGTCTTGCTCAGGGACACCTCGACACTCAGCTAGGAGGAGCCGGGGATCCACTTAGCAACCTTGCGGTTGCCAGCCAACCCGCTTTACCTCCTGAGCTTCTGCCGCCCATCTGTGACCCCCCCCTGCAGGACGGCCTACCTGGGCCTGACGCTGAGCCTGCGCTCCGCCTCCTTCCTGGTGTGCATCCCGGGGTTCCTCCTGCTCCGGCAGCAGGTGAGGAGGGAGCAGAGGAACGCCGTCCGGGGGGCGCTGGCCAACGGTGGGGCGGAGATGGAGGCGCTGGGGAAGGACGAGACGGCAGACCGTGAGGCGGCGGTGGTCCCTGAGGCGGCGGTGGTCCCTGAGACGAAGTCGGTCCGTGAGCCGGTGGTCCGTGACACGGAGGGGTCGCAGCCAACGGCCGAGCACCACAGCAGGGACCGGGAGACGCGTCTGTGACGTCTCACTCCATACTGACGCCACTTATGCATACTCTACCTATCACTCTCTTTCCCTCCCTCTGTCCCTCTGACACACACACACACACACACACACACACACACACACACACACACACACACACACACACACACACAAACACACATAGAGATACAGACACAGACGCACGCGCACACACGCACGCACACATGTGTACATATACAACTGTTATCATACAAAAACAACGTGCAGGGAATCCCAGTCTGTGACTGATCATCTCCTAAGAACAGACTACTACAGGGGCCACCCCATGGATCGCTGCACCTACAGTAGGTTTTGAGAAACCGAGGGTTATATTTATGTTTTTTTTATAAGGCTCAAGTATATGTCAATGGCGTTCTTGTTGGGTTTATTTTTCTCTTTATAACTGAAATGTATTACCATTTCCCAATCATAGATACGAGAGAAGAGATTTGATTGGTTTACTGCTCGAAACCATTTTTGCTCTGAACACCAGCACTTTTTGTTTTCCGTGTTTGTATGTTTTCTTCCTATGGCCCTTCTCCCTCGAGACAAGACAACCGACAAAAGGTGCAACTTTTTGTTTTAAATGTGTTTAAACTAAAAGTCTGATAGTGAGCAGCGCTGACTAAATGGTTACAGGGAGAAAATAGGCAAAGGGTGAAGATTGAACATATTGTTAAGATATGTGTGTAATTGAACATGTCTTGCAATAACTTAGCCAATAATAGCCGGTTGTTGTCTGGAGAATTGTGCCTCAAGTCCTAAACTGTTAACTCTAAATAAATTTGTAATTTGTTAGGTCAAAGTATTTTTGTTGATGTTAAATGTCTATATTATTGATAGGAGTAGCGTTTCACTTTAGGTTTTATAACATTACATTTAACAGAAGGACTGTGACTGTGTTTTTCTACAATTGTATGAAACTGTGTTTCATTTTTCTGAAATAAGACTTTACTCTCAAAACTTTGACGACCTTCAAGAAAAAATTTGATGTGCCCTTTTGATTATGATAATGTGTACTGTTATTTATACAAAGCAGTCTAACAAGAACATATTTTAGAGAATAATGGTTTTGTAAAAGGTAAACACTACAACGGACATGGACAGAATCATACAAAACTAATTGCAAATTGCAGTCCAGCAATTTTGGACCATGCCACTGTGTAAAAGCCCTTGAAGATCTGCTTAGGCTGAAGTTGCTCCAAAAAAAAGCAAGGAAAAAAATAAATGTATCAGGGTTTTGTAAAAATATTTTCATGTGAAACAGATATTTTTGTTTAGATGGATACATGGTCTTGCGTGGCGTAGTTATATTTATGTTATGTGTAATGGCCATGGAGAGCAGAAATATTTTTTTTGTTTCTGTTTATTTCATGAAAATGATTGAATTAGTGTACTTGCACAATGGTTGTTGGGGAATCAGGCATAGAGCGCAGTGAGTGTGAAAAGTAGTATTGAAAAGTAGTGTGCTTTTCACAAAACGAAATGTAAACTTACCTTCCACTCAACCATATCCATTTTCCAGTCAGTCCTCACACATTTTCATATCTTAAGCCATGTTGTGTCATATGTCTGTATATGTTAACAAGGATGGTCACATTTTCTTGTTTTTGTGTGTAGGTTGTGTTTCTATGTGGTTGTCATTTTAAAATGCCATCCTGTGGCAAATTACATGAACAAGAAAGATCCATGTCGATTCTCAGGTGTATTATCAACAGAGAGCTTCATTATTAATTCACTAAAAGGTTTACTGAAAGTAAAGTTCATTGCTTTATAGAACACAAAACGTCTGCATACCAACAACATATGTATATTTATTTTAAAGCTTCATCCCACAATTCATTAGCCGTATTGTTGAATAGAACTCCTCATGTGTCTTGGCTGAGTATTTTGTATAGATACCTTTATTTTAAGTCACAAATGGCCAGTTGAGAAGCAACAAGTCAGAAAGAATCCCTGTCATCGCAGAAGCCAATGTCTCTGTAATGTTAGACAGTTCTGACTTGCATGTAAAATAAGTAGTGTATGTAGTTCCTTTGATTGGATTATTTTTGTAAATTTTTGAAAAATACCTCTTGAATGTAATATAAAATGTACAATCCAATCAAGTTTTGGTGTTTGCGACTCAATTGTTTTGGAAAATGAACTTTGAAGCTTTCTCAACATGTAGTAGTATTCAGGGCAGGAGTTCCTCACAGCTTCCCATTTTATGTTTGGATAACTGACAAAAAGCTTAAATTTAGAACTGCTGACTACCGATACTCTACATTACAGTGTACTTGTTCATTAATCATACAAGTAATGTAATAATCGATCTAATAATAATCAAGTTAAGAGTTATATTGTGATAGTAATCTCTTTTTACATTATGGAGCAACCTGTAACTATACACCGTGAGTTATAGGAAATTATTGTTACACATTTATAATAAGAACATGGCATGGAATTTGATCTATTTCTACATGTTTTACAAGTGAATCTTTTAACGTAGCTTGTTACACGTTTGCTGTGTGTATGCGTAACAACTCCTGTTGCATAACATAATCTAGGTACGTGAAACAGCGAACTTGTATTTTTACAATCTAAGCTAAGACACAACTTAACATACATATGACCTCCTAATTGCATTGTTACTACATGATGTGGATAGTGAATAAGCACTGAAGTGAGGTGTAACACTGCTTCACAGCATGTAGCTACATATCCACAGGAATAACATATAGTTTATCAACTCATTAAATCCTGCTTTTGCTTATTTAAATAAGAGTTTGATCAATATCAGTTTATTCCCTATAGAACGATTCATCCAAAGAACCGTGTGTTGTGACGACATCCGGCCCATCTGAAGATTCTCCCCATATTGGCGAGGGCCAGCGGTTTGGATCACCTGTAGTTCGACTCAACAACGCCATGAAACTAAAGGCAGGTAGAGAACATTATATCTGCATCTTGTTCAATTGATCGCCGCTGTTTCGTCCAGGTCGCTGATAGTAAGAATGAGATGACCCGATCTGCAGGACTTGATGACCCAGCAACAAGCAGGCATTTTAAAACAAGATAGTGATTCTCTGTTCTTCATGCTTCACTGTGAAATCCTAATATGCTCCCACCCCAAAACATCATGGACTCTCTACTGTCATGAAGGGTAGTGAAGAAGAATGTACTGCAAAATCATCACACAAAGCCCAGCCCTGAATCTTGTTCTCAAACCTTAGCAACCTACCTGTGCTAAGAAACACCAGTTGCTGGTGTTTCTTATAGTACAGGTAGGTTGCTACACAGGTAGCAACGACCTCCATAACAATAGATGGCTTCACAGACTACAAGTGCTTAATTGATCTTCCAAAAGAGTGGCCTGAAAAGACATTGTCTCTACTAAAGTGCTCAGTCATTTTTTATTCATATAAAGGATAGATTCGTGATGGTAGGGCGATGCACAGAGAAAAAACATTGTGTTTACCAGCAACAGCTGATGGAAAACGTAACGTTGACCAATATAAGATTACATGGGGAACACAGCCTGATGGACAGGTCTTCACCACGGAGCAGTGTCATCAAGTAGATGACTGAGCCACTGACACATTGGACACCAACATCTGCCTCAATTTTTTAAGTTGATTTATGTTATAATTTGTTCCTTTCAAAGCTAAATTATTGTATCAGTATCAACGGTAGTCAGTCATCTGTTGCTTTGTCTTTAAATTACAAATAATGGCGTAATTTAAGAAAGCCGCGCAAGGGGGCAACGCTGAGCTGAGGATGCCACGTAAGGTGAGGTCTTAATATTCACGTAGAAAAAAAACGTGTAATTAGGCGTGCATCAATGGGCGGCAGACCCCAGCCACGCTATGTGAATGATTTCCCATGTTACGGTCGATTTTTTATTAGTTTTTCCTCTGTTTTTAATTTGTAAACAACCTGCGATCGAGACGCTATTTATTTATTTAATGTTTAGAAATGATTATTGCGGTGGGCCTTTTACCGATGCGGTCGTTTGCGCCCTCTAATGTTCGGTGGAGCCGAACGCAGTTCCTACTTAATTTTGCGAACTCAATATTCATGACAAACAATTAAATGCATAAATATAAACAAAAACATATTAAATAAAGACCGAAATAGTATTTCTGACTGAGCCACTGACACAGCTAAGAATAATAATAATAATAATAATAATAATAATAATAATAATAATAATAATAATAATAATAATAATAATAATAATAATAATAATAAATGAAATTTATATAGCATTTATATAGCAAGAATGGTAGTTAAACCTTCCATTCTTATTTTAGTGTTAAAAAAAAACTATCAAATTGGCCCATCTCAACTACAAGGTAGGCCTACTAGTACTATAGATATGATCGATGCTACGGTTAAGAACTAGACTATGGATCGGTGGGTGGGTGTGCGTGCGTGTGTTTTTATCCAGGCATTTCATGGGCGACATGATCTTCACCTGTTCACAGTCATCATAGTAATTGCAAACCCCAAGCTGATCTGACAGTGGGAATACCCAGTTTTAACAGCGTGTTGCTTGGTCTGCAAAACAACAGCTGGTGAGAGGAGAACCCATAGCTGTGTGCTCACAAAGAACAGTTCTTATTCAGCTCTGGCCATGATGCATTTCCTATTGCTATCCATCATTTGTTGCACCTTCTGTATAAAGAACACAATATAGGCCTTTCATTTAAATGAAATGATTTAAATGGGCCATAGAGCTTAATGTTATTTTTGCTTTCTTTTTTTTTTTACACATCTATTAGACTCATATCTGTCAATTGCTGTAGATTTCTACCAGGCAAACATAAGCTTACCCTGTTGTAAATTGAACATTCCACTAATGTATCCCAAGACACCAAAAAAGTTGAGATGTAGATCTGGTAGCCAACGGCCAGAATCCTGCTGATTTCATCAACATACTTATGAACCTAAATCAGAGGGGTTGAGGTGGACGGTCTTGGAGTGCCTGCTTCCATATCGAAAATAGTGATGGAAGAGCTCCGATATGTAACACATACGTTGCATGGACAAATAAGCCTTTGAATGCAAATGGATTCATAATTCAACACTACTCATGTTGATTAGAATATAATCGAACACAAATATGACTCAGTCATATTGTATCAAGAGTACTAAAAGAAATGACCAATAATGTAATATACATAGAAAGAGATGCAGTGATAAATTGGTAGACTGCACACACACATGCACGCACACACACACACACACACACACACACACACACACACACACACACACAGACACACACACACACACACACACACACACACACACACACACACACACACACACACACACACACACACACACACACACACACACACACACACACACACACACACACACAGACGCGCACACACACACACACACTCACACACACAAACACTGGCAAAGTCTCCTCTGAGTTAAAGGGCAACCCTGCTGACTGTCCTTTTGTTTATCAGAGAAACACACACACACACACACACACACACAGATCCACCAAAGCATAACAACAGCTCAGAGTCCATTCCACACAGCTGTCTCTCTTAAATGGCTGTACACCTAGCCATGCTATATTCATCGTCTGTCTCCTTGGCAACGATAATTCGTAGGTCAAACATGTTTATTGCGGGGACCGGTATTGGCGGCAGAGTGCCCTGAGTGGGTCAACACAATGTGAAACATTATCATCTGGGGAATATTCACAGAGTGACCTCGGCGTTCTGCGCCCGAATACTTCAAGTGAACTTCTCATGTATACACTTAATCCTAACCACAGGCGCGGTCTGCTGTTCACGTGTAAGAGCGTGCCAATCAGGTTTTGCACCAGACTGGAGATAACACCGTTCAAGGCAGCTGTCAATTGTGAGGTGATCTGAGAGATCAGTGCACGGTCAAATTCCCTTCGTTAACACCATAACAATACAGCAGGGCAGGCGAGGGGTGGGAAATATTGAACTAGTTGATGTTTGAACAATGATATAAATGATGGGAGAGTAATTACCAATCGTGCAATGGAACTAAAGCGAACTTGAATATGCAGACAACGATCAACATACTCATACTAGATGGTTCCACATGCTGTGTAGAGGCATTGTTTACATATTTTGGAAACAATACTATGCAACACGATATGTAGTCTTGTAGTACGATTAAAAAAGTATTCTGTTTGCACAGATATGTTCTAGTAAAGTTGATCTCTTTGGTTTATGCCAGTGAAGCCCTGGAGTTCTGCAATGCATATTTTGGAAGGGGAGATTGTGTTTCCCTTCTTGTGCCCGTGCATAGCTCCGGCCCCAGTGATATTGTGAGTTTCCCCTATCCATACGAGCATTGTGTTCAGAACAGAGTAATCCAACTATTTCAAGTGTTTTATAAATAACCTAAAGCCACTCCTGTGTGTTGTGTGCATACATGTGGACATGGGTTTGGATCGGTGTGTGTGTGTGTGTGTGTGTCTGTGTGTCTATGTGTGTGCGGGCAGGGGGGGGATGTGTGTTTCCATTTGTCTATGTCTCTGATTGTGTGCAGGGGATACCAAAGCACTCTATTGGTGGTTAAGATGGTGCCTGACATCAGTCTGTGTCTATGTGGAGTATGGCCAGTCAACTGGCTAGTGCTACTTTAGGAGTGTTCGTTGCCCACAGGACTGAAAGAATGTAAGCGAAGGCAGAGAGATGAGAGCCTGATTGGCTGACAGAGAAACAAAGGGAACAGAGAACTTTAGCTCATCGAGGTGGAGACTAGTCTCATTGCATTGCAGATAAAGAGAGGAACCTTTGGCTGCCACAGCACAGCCATCATAGAGAACCAGCCTCTCTTTTTCATCACTCTCTCCTTGTTCTCTCTGGCCTTGTATCTGCTGCAAACAAACGCAAGATCCCCAAGACGAAAGGTAACCGCTCAATAACTCCACATGCTTTAGATTAATACAGATATGGGTTTTATCTATACAAATTTTCATTAGTAAAATAAATCTCTAATATGAACATAGAAACACGAAAAAATGTATATCCATACTACAATATTTGGTATAGGCAGTTCAGTGTTTGAATGTGTTTGTTTTTTTTGACAAATAATAATAACTAACTTTAATATAATGTGAACATGCACATATAGGCAATCAGTCATTCATTCATTCAAGCCTGTTCCCAGAATATAAAAAAAATGATAACCAATACATATTTTCTGTTGTGTTGTTTTTAATGCCAGTTGTTTCACTCCTCGCCCTGCATCCATGTTAGGCTTTGGGCACCAGTCTCGCACTAGTCCTCGAAGAAAAATCCACCACAGCTGCTCCTCTTCCTGCCTGCCTCTGGAAGCTCGCTCCTGGCCCACTTTGATCGACCTATTGGCCGCTCTGTTTCTCCGGCTTCATTGGCCCCAAGATGGACCGCTCAGCGCGGGAGCTGTTCATCAACTTCATGATTGTCTTATTCACGGTCCTACTCATGTGGCTGCTTGTCAAAGCATACCAGAACTGAACCCGCTAATGGAAAAAATGGATGAAAGAATGTTCTGGAAGGAAGGGGGGTTTGGATATAACCTGGCACAGTAGTTTGGTTAAAGAGACCATGTGCCGAGCGTTTACAGCAAAGGATATGCTGGTTCAGACATGTTGCATGCTCAGCTTTTTATTCCCAGTCTAGCGGCACACTGTTTAGAATGTGACCTACATTGTATTCATGGTCAGGTTAATGTCTGAGATAAGATACAGAGAATATATTGCTGAAGTAATAACTCAGAAATACTTTGTTGTTTCATATTAGGTCAAAAATATAAGAGATGGAATCAAAGGCACCTGAATTTTTTATTTATTTTTATTCCAGCACAGTTACGGGACTTGATACAGACCCTTATATGCTTAACATTTTTTCACTCAAATGTTCTGAAACATTAGGAGCAATTCTGGGGGTATGAGAACACAATATAAATAAAAAAAAATTGAGTTTGCAATGAAAATAAAAATTAATTTGTACAGTTGTTCCACATACCACCATTCATTAGTTTAATAATTCAGAGGCTGTTCACTTTTCTATTACATTTTGTTCTAAATGGCTGCATAGAAAATCCTCATCTGGGGACCGTTCATATTATATGGATTTCACAATGTGACCTAAACCCCTATAAACAAACACATCACAATAAATATTCCAGCTGCCATTGCAAACTTAAAAAAGTAGACGGACGAGAAAAGTATCTCAATGTATCTGGTACTTAAAACATAGCAACGAATCATAGATTTCCCCGGGACCATGATAATGGGGTAAACTATAAAAAAAAAGGTAACAAGAAACTATAACGAAGATGGAGTGTATCTCCCTTAGAGAGCATAGTGTTGATATCCTCCATAGTCTTCTTGGCACAGCTCGGTTAAATACTCTGATTATTCACTTTTTCCAAATTGGTCATCAAGCGGGGTAGTCTAGCTTAGAAATTGCATGTACGTCCATGAATGCACAAATGCATGCGTTATGCAATGCACTGTACATTATGCTGGATCACCTCTCTCCCCCCAGGGATCTCTGTATCTGTTGAAGCTAAGGAGCTGACAGTGAAAGTCAGTGAGGCCTCTGGGCATTGGGGCCACTTCCTCCCACTGACTCCGCCCACTGTGGTAAACCTGTTCAAATTGCAAAGCACAGCCGGAGAGGATCACCGTTATAAATGAACTCCTGGCATGAATTAATCATGAAATGATAGATGGGACCAAATAAACAACCGGTAATCCAGATAGACTTTAGCCATTTGTAAACGAATCATCCACATTGCAATCCATTTCATGAGCAATATTGTGGCCCACTGGCCATCTCTTGATTCTTTGTTTAATTTGCATTACTCTATGTGCTCCCTTGAGCGCCATGCTGGGTGCAACCCAGCAACCATAACCGCCTGGGTCCAGAGACACAACACATCTTTTAAACCATGCAGTGTACGTTTATCACCTGAACATCATCTGTGATCTCGTCAGGGGAGTATTCTCCACCCAGGATGTAAATTCGGTCCCTTGTTCCCACCGCCCCGGCATTGAACCCGGCACACTCAAACGAGCCTTCCCCCTTCCAGATGCACGTCTCTGGACAGAAGCTGTAGACCTACAGCAAACCAAGAACAGGAATACGTGTTGGATAGGTCTCTGATGTAACTTCTTGTTTTAACGATAACGATTCAATGATTCAATAAAGGTTACAAATGTTTGAATATCAAAACGCAGATGAAGCTCTCCATCCATCCAATTCATCCCCTATCACCGATGACACGCCATCCTCTTAATCAGTCAACCTCATGTTCAGCACATAGAAAATGCTTTTATTGGTTCATTCATGCATTAACTGTGCATTAGCAAGGACTCACCTTATAGGTGGACAGGTCACAAAGATGCAGTGTTTCATGAATAGACACGGCCTTGATTAGCTTGGCGTGGAAGAACTGGCCGAACTCTGCCACCAGGCGGCTCCACTGGTCCTGCCCGGCGTTGTAGCTGAAGAAGCAGTCAAGGGAGGGGTTGAAGGAGTCGCTGATCTCCACCTCTGAGCCCAGGGTGTAGATGATGCTGCCACAGGTGCTAGACTCTGGGTAGAAGATGGCTGCTGGCAGAGGGCTGACTAAAGTCCAGCTCTCGGAGAGGGGGTCGTAGTACTCCACCTATCGGTTGAGCAGAAAATAATTTCATAGAATTGACTATAATTGAATCGAATAACTTCAATTTGTTTTAGAGTATAGAGCGAGAGAGAGAGAGAGAGAGAGAGAGAGAGAGAGAGAGAGAGAGAGAGAGAGAGAGAGAGAGAGAGAGAGAGAGAGAGAGAGAGAGAGAGAGAGAGAGTGAGAGAGAGTGAGAGACCTCTAGGAGACTGGGTGTCTCTCCTCTGGGTCCTCGGGACCGTCCCCCGATGACGTACACTCTGTCCAGGCAGGTCACGGCCGTGTGCATGGTGCGCGGCTTCGACATGGCAGCCTTCGCTGTGCAGCTACCGGTCACAGGACAGAGGCACCACACCTCGTCTGTGGCGTCATGGAATGGCTCAGCCACATGGAGGCGCACAGCTCGGCAACAGTTACCCCGGCAACCGCCAGTCACAAACAACTAGGAAAGACAATGGGAAGGAAGTATTTGTATGTCTGCAATTTGTTAGATCTTCTTGTGCACTGAGCCAGTTCACTTGCTTCACCAAATGTATGCCACAATTGGTTGTGGCATACATGTATACATATACATATATACCGGTACCGTAATGTATGTATATACATATACATATGTACATGCATATATACTATTATAGTTTGACAGATAATAATTTGTGAAACTAATAGTTATATTCACTGGCACATGTCTTAAGAGCTAAACGTATGTTTGTAAATCAAAATCCGTAAAGAGAACTTTAAACCGTTTCATGTCTCGCAAACAATTACTTTGTAACCCATCCATAACACAAAACTATGAGTAATCCAGACACTGAACTATTGGATTGTTTTAAATAATAATAAGCAATCCCTTTGCTTTTCATGACACAGGCAATGCATTCCAGAATGTTCTTTGGATTGAATATTCCACCTAAGCCAATTGTTGGACTGGATTTTTTACCAGGCAACACATACAGGAAATGTACATTCCTGAATCAGAGCATGTCAACCCTCCGGCAGTGACCCCTACCTTCTCAGCGAAGCTGCTCAGGTGTGAACCCGGTAGGTCAGGCACCAGGGGGCTCCCTCCCCCCAGGCAGGGTTCCGGCGACACCTCCCTCCATCGGTCGGCTTCCAGGGAGTAGCAGAAGGAGTGCCGGGTCTGGCCGTTCTCCTCTGTCTTCTGGGTGTAGATGTAGCTCCGTACGGTGGCGGGCCTGGCGTCGGTCAGCAGGCCGCCGTACCGGGTCTGCTTCCCCAGTGCCTCCGACAGCAGGGCGACGCAGGCCTCGTCGCCACGGAGGAGAGGCTCTGTGTCGCGCAAAGCCTGGAGGTCAAATGTAGGATAGGGAGGGTTGTAGCAGGGACAGTCTTCTACCTTTGGAGCCGGTGTTATTTCGCACACTATTACAATTTAGACGTTTAGCAGAGATGTATCTAAAGTAAGGGGTGCAGGCATCTTCAGCTAGGCACCGCTCCAGTGTGAGTCTAATAACTTGACCATTGTACCCTCCTGACCCAATTGCGAGTAGAAATGTGTGGCTCTGTGTGTGAATGAACACAATGTACTCGGGAGCACCCATGCGCATGTTGAGGGGGGTTACCGTCAGCACTGCAGCAGGTAAATGGTGCAATCGGGTTAGAGACAGTAGTCCTATCAACAGTCTCCGTCTCCCTTTTAGATTGTGATCTAACCATCTCAACAGTGACATCACCACGGCCTCCTCACTAGGAACGCACAGTGCATTGTCCCTTAAGCAGGCTTCTAGCATTTCCACCTGGAGGAAGAAGTTTAGGACACAAAGTAAGTGTTAATTACAATATAGCTAAACACATGTGTACGAAAGAAAAAAACAATAACATATTTATAGCCATTTGACCACTTTTATTCAAAGCGGCCTACACAGAAGTCAGATATAGGTCGTTAAGGAGCAGGATGGGGTAAGGCCACTTGGAGATCGAACCCAGTTCCTTTTGGCTGGGAGTCCATAACCCTAGCCCCTACTACTACCCTGGCCCCATAACACCTCATCTGCTTTTTTTTAAATAAGAATAGCACCTGAATTTCTAGGAAGTCTTGTGTTAAAGAGAAGCTCTGGAAGTTCTGAACCACAAACTCATTTGCTTTCTGCTGTAGGGACGATGACCCATAGCCCTCAGCAAGAGCCGAGAGGGACAGACAGTTGGAGATGTCCAGGGTACTGATGAGGAAGTCACTGCAGGCCCTGGAGAGAACTGACACCTGTGTGTACATATCGACAGGTATACTTAGTACTCAACAGGAACTATTACATCATGTCAAAAAGTTCACGTTTTCAGTGTACCTATTCTGGACTCGTATTATATTACTGCAGCACAGTTGTTCTGTGGTTGTTGTACCTGCAGGAAGGAGGCCAGCTGGAAAAGCATGTCTACGTTGTTGTCACTGACGACTGCTTCTCCAGTGTACGCAAAGTCCAGGAAGGCACCCACTGCTCTGGGAGACTGGTTGCCCAGGGTTACGGAGCCCTCATTGCGCTCGTGCATATCCACTTCAAACATGGCTCTAATGACGGGTGTGGTAGAGAGAAAGTCATAATACCAAAAGATAACATAATACTCTCTCTCTCTCTCTCTCTCTCTCTCTCTCTCTCTCTCTCTCTCTCTCTCTCTAAATATATATATATATATTACCTGAAGAAATCACTGCAAGCTGCCAACACACATCGATGGCAGGGAAAGGTGTGCTCCTGGGCCTTTAATGTGAAGTCAAACAGCAGTCCTCGCTCACGAAATGATCTAACCAGATTCAGAAGCTGGAGCCCATGGGACTCAGATGCTCGAAGCAGAGTTCTGCACTCTGGGATCACATTACATGGTTCAAAACTGTCACCCTCCTTCATCATGGTGTTCCAGTTACTACTGCTGGCAGGGGGAAATGAGGACCCCTCGAGACGTGCATCCATCTGGCCAGAAATGAAGAGTCCAATATTGGCGAAAATAAAAAGGACATAGCAAGAGAGTATACTAGTTTGTTTGTTGAACCTATTCAAAGAACACACTTATTCTGACATATATGTCAGAATAAGACACAGGCATATATGCCTGTTGTCCCCGTCTAACCGATAACTGAGCAGTTTTATGCATTATCCTCAGGTTGCCGACAGAATCATATTTTTATGTTTGTTTAATCAGGGAATTAAGCCATTCCAATACATAAAATAGTGGCATAAACTTTAAATAGATAAGTAAGCATTGTTGTTATCTCAAGTGAATAAATGCACTTACGGTGTCAGAACCTTGGACAGTTCTCTTTCTCGTAGCCTACCACTGTGATGCCGGAAGAAGGACGTCACGCGAGAAGACAACTCCACTCTGGAGTCTCTTTTGTAGTTTACGTAAGGCGTGCATTAATATTCATTGTCGTTTTCTTAGCATGTTATACCATATTTAGGATTCACATGTGTCCCCATATTATGTAGCCTATTTTGATATATCTTTGGCGCAGAGTGCGTAACGTGAGACTCATTATTATTGTCTGGGAAATGTAGTCTTTAATACCTGTCAGATACCCTTTTCGGATAAGATAGACAGCAGCTTTGATTAAATTAAAGTAACCGTGATGCTTGAAAAACGTATACATTCTTTGCTTCTATGTTTCCAAAGCGAAGGGGAGCTGGTCTCGTGCACAACCAAATCTAGGGGAGATGAGGGCTTGCTAGATAATGTGTCTATCTTCTCTAGAGAGTGCCTCACTTAATTTGTGTTATTTTCGTTGCCTACACCGATATGGAGATTGCCTATAAGGAAATGTAATAATTTACAAAAAATTAATTTACCACAAAACACAATCTATCCGTTCAACACATTCAACCACTCGAGGGCGCTCATCTACTGGTGTGCAAGAGGATTTTCTGCATCGTTTACAATGCTACGCCAACCAATCGTCAATAGTTCTCATAATACATCCTTGCTAGTAATGCTGATTCACTCATCAATGACAATCGTATTCATTATTTTTTTTATTTTAGTTGAGCGCATTAATTAGTTATGTGTTGTCTAGTATCTCATTCTCCAGTAATTTAATCAGCTGCACAAACAAATACAAGTTAACATCTTAAAACTAATAACGATAACATATGCACACTATGCATTTTATTACTGAAATAGGCATCATCCATCATTACATGCGCACAATTTGGTAGAGGATGATCAGCCTATAAACCCAGTGCTATAGGCTAGTGAAAGGGGATGCTATGGCCCATTTTGTTACCCACCCAATCTGATCAAATAAACCAGGTTTGTTGTTACAATTTCAATATATTTTTCCATTTATGTCCGTTTTCTGAATAAATATAGGGTTAGATATCGCCAACATCACATCCTAAATATATATTCTGACCACGGAGATTAAGCTGGGCAACACGAAATATGATCATAAATAGCATTTCGATTTAACTTCTGGATTCAACTTTATAAGAATGCCAAAACATGAGCAGCCATAGCATGATAAAGTATGCACATGGCATATACATAATACAGGCGTAGGTAGGCCTACATGCTATTAGTTAGAAGTATTATACAGATACAACTTGAATAATAGGTGAATACACTGTGGTCTGTGGTACAAATATGAATACACAATAGGTGAGGTATGTACAGTAATTTATGGACAGGGTAGTAGTAATAGCATCAAACTATCAAATAATATTACTTTCACTTTTTAAAAAAACTTATTTTAATTATTCCAATATTGATTATATTGGACAGGTCTAACACAAAAACCATCAACTACTGTACGTGTTTAAACAGATAACCGGAGGCCGCATAGGGCAATGCAAATCATTTAAATGTGTTATTATTCAGTGGTCGGGTGGGCATGTCCTCTTTCTTAGCATCCTTCCATCTCTCCCTTCACTCTGGTGAATGGATCCCCATCCCCCACACAGGGACCGACTCTGACTCTGTGTTCCCAGCGCCGCTACACACAGAGAAACACCACAGCAACGTTGCCAGACACAAGAGATCCTACAGAAGAGAATACGCTTACATTGAGAGTTTTCTTTGTTCGACCGAGTGAATTTGGTAAGGATCAACCTGCGTATAGAGCGGAGAGGAATGTTTATACATCTGCGTGTTTGTCGATGGTTTCCCTGTCTTTTTTCTTATCCTTTTAATTGTCCTCCGTGGTTAGCTACACTGCTTAGCTAGCTGTTCAGCTATCGGGGAGCCGCACTGCCGAATATAACGGATTTCTGTGGTTGCACATCAAGCCCACAGGTCGGTTTAGTTCATGTTAGTTAGTATGGTAACATATCTATGTGAAGCATGCTTGTATACAATAGGTTGCATTTTAGGCGTTGGATGAATTGTCGTGCTACCTTGCTAAGTGGCTAGCGCTGTGTGAACAGCAGCAGCAGCGTGTGTTGAGGGATGCGGGGATGCTACAGCGGGCTAGGCTCTTGTCTTTCTTGCTAGCAGAAAACGTTCACGACACTATAATGTGACTATCTAAGATTTGCACATGGGCGGTTGACAACAATGACGCTAACGATGGCTTCGTTCAAAGTCCTTTGCTGAATTAACATTTCACGGTCGTTGTGTAGAAAACGGTGGACATACAAAATGGTGTCGGAGGCTTGTGTTTGAGTGTAACCATTTTAGTCCAACCATGGCTGTTTTGGCGTTGCTCACTAACGTTATCTTTGGACTGCAGAGCGGCGGCAGTGCATGCTATTCTCCGATGGTTCTCAAGATGTATATATATACAATCTACATGCATTCATCGGTATTTGAAAAGCTTGACCGTTCTAGTTAATGAACGGTATACTCGTATGTAATCGTAGGATACAACATACTTCCGTCACTTGATGAAGTTGTGAATATTGCAAATATAAGTGTTCAGCGCATCATGATATATATGTCGACTATTGTGGCATCGACATTGTTGGCACTAGTAGCCTGACTTTCTCTTTTTTTTTTTTACCTTCCTTTCGCATCACTGACATGGCTTTGCGAGATAAAAAATATATAACAAAAGGGCGTATTTTGTTTTTCTTACCCAACTAACGATAAACAAATCGAAGAGATTTAAGATGGTTATTTCGCCTTTTCAAGTGACTCTTAATCTAAACGTTAATTCTTTTTTGCAATAATCTTTGCAAATTGCAGCAAATCTTTGTTTAAACATATTGTCATTGTCATTGAACTAAATGAAAACAGGAATCCCAAATAACGATATCAAATCTGTATCACATAAGAAACAAGGTTAACGGAGCTACATTTCAAGTTGAAGCGATTTGTTTAAATGTATGTTTTCATCAATTACACGACTTAATAGCCATGTGTGTATAGTATACAATGTATATGCATATGTGATGATGTTTTATTTGTTGTGCTTTTCAAAAAGAACGGGCCATCTCACCAAAAGACTTGGATACTTATTGAGTGTTTTGGTTGTTTTGTATAATCACATGTTCATGAATTGGGGGTGGGGTGGTGGGGGGTGGACAATGCAGCCATAAAACTGTCAGGCTGGAGAAAGCTGAAGTCACTTAATGTTAGAAGGGCCAGCCATTTTGATTACAGACTGCTGTCTTTCCATCCCTTCATTCCCTGGTGGCATCAGACCACTTAATGAGTTTCTCATCGGCGATCAATTATCCAAACGCTCATAGATGGCGTCTTCCAGATACCCCCCACCCCCCAAGTCTAGCATGGTGAAATGTAGACTAGCAGGCTGACATAGTTAAGTGCTTGCACTGTGATGGCCCGCGATACCAAAAACTAGGTTGGCAGAGTCAAAAAGATTTCGATAGTTGAGTTTAGCAGTTGCAACGGCTTAAGTAGGCTGTTATTCATTTGTGTTTGTTTAGTAATAACACTTCATTATTTCATTTGCTGTATCTATGAAATGCAGTATGTCTCTAAAACATGTTGGTTAAAAGCATAAATATGATGGATACTATGTTATAGGATGGATAATATTGCTTTTGTGTTATATATATATATATAATGCTATACATTATTAATTCAATCCAATTTAGTTAGACATAGGTTTTTGACTTCATGAATATTGATGTTGTGCAATATTCTGGGGATGACCATTGGTGCACCCATGTAGCATAACTCATCCAAGTGCATCTAATTGGACTTGACAGCCTTCTCAGCCCTTTCTTCTCGCCCACTGCACAGAGAAAGAGACACTGGTTGTGCAGATCACAACGAGTACAACACATTTAGTTAATCACTATGCGTGTGTGTTATATTTGGTTTCATTGGACTTATTTTTGAGGTACTGCTAGTGATACTCATGTTGTACAGAGTGAGTCATCACCTCCAGCATGACGTAGAACAGACCCATGTTATGTACGTAAAACTGATGGTTGCTCTTTTGGCTTTTTCTTGTATAAGGCTCTGCGGGTGAAACGGGAGCATCAGTTTGTGTGGATGGTATCTCCTAATCAGCACAACTTGTTATGTTCAGCTCGCTGGTGGAGAGGTGACATGAGCACAAGAGAACAAAAGGTAGAAGTTGAGTGTATCCCTGCAGCTACCCAGAGTTCTGTATCAATGGGCATGCGTTTACCATTCTTCCACACATCAGACGGCTGTCTCTTGATCATCTCCATGGTCAAGCCAAAGCTATGACCATGGGTCTCATAAGGCACATGCAGTGGTTGCCTCATGTTTCTGCAGTTCTCTTTTAGCAAGGAAAAAATACTGGTCTCTCCTGTCAATATTACCTCAGGTTATTAATTGTGGGTTAAAGGCTCAACCACAGTCTGCAATCATTCAGCTGTCAGTCTGATTGTTTCCGTGCTCGAGCGCACCAGACACTGCAGAAGGTAGCTGTGTTGTCAATGACGCCATGGATAGAGATGTATACTTACTTATATACAGTAATTTGGCATGGGTATATAATATCAACCGTCAGTCATCCGACGGTAAGTGATTCCATACAACCGTAATGGGATAAGCCGATATCTGAAAAAGTTCGTGTTAATTCCAATTTCATCATTGCATCAAGGAAGTGAGTTTGCTGGGTTAGTATTTGCTTTCTGTGATCCGCAGACGGATTACCCTTTGTGTAGACTACTACCAGAAGCAGTGGATAATGTAATTGAGGCAGTGGTATATCACAGGTAGCTCATTAGTCACATTGCTGAAAAAAGTGCCGGATAATCTTTTCGTAGGCAAACTACAGTCTTGTTTTGTTACTGGCATACACAGGATAAGTTACTAATCGGAACATATTGGAAAGTATATTCCCCCTCTCATGTTCAGGAGCTAGGCTACTATAACTCTGGGCTTTTGTCAATGGAGGCGATTAACCGAGAGCAAATGCTTACCCAGAGAGCTCCCCTTCTGGACCCACACTGATGTGCTTGGTGTTAAACAACTTGTCTGAATCTGGGTAAGACGAGGCAAATGCAGATTTATGGATATATCGACCTCATATCCCTTTAACCCCAAACAAGCTGCAAGAAAACTAGGCCTGCAGCGTACACAAAAATGGCAGCGCCTGCCAGTTGCTGTTGTTCTGGACAAAAAGAGAGGTAGTTGTTGCATGCTTCGAGCTAAATGGGCTTATATTGTAGACTATCCAAAACGAGTGACCATTTTGGAAGCAATAATTGTTAACCCAAATTACATTTTTGGCCAATTTTATCTGGGAATATATAGCGGCAGCTCCCTATATTTGCACTCCTCTTCTCCTTGGCGGGAGCTGACATTTCTATCTAATCCATAATGTTTGATTTGTCCTGTTGGCCCTGCCAATCATTTGGACGATCTTACAATTTGGCATGTGTCATCTAAAAGGACAATGGCCCTAATAATATTTGCGCTCAGGTTTGCGTGAGTCGCCTCTAGAATACCAATACATACTGCAATCCTTCCAGTCGTGCAGATGATAGAGCAGTGGCTCTGTAGCAGGTTCAAATTCCTTTGGAAAAACCCATTCCAGTCAGGTCTTTAACGCGACGCGAACCATTGACCACAGCAGATCGTAAATTGAATTACGCTGATGAGTACGTATTGCCCAGAATCCTCCAGGGACATTAGAAAGAAAGCAAACGATTTCTATTTACTGTCGCTCAGCATCAAATGGCTGCATAACCTCATAGGTGTGGTACCGTTGCAGTGACTTTGTGAAGGAGAGCAAGCCAGCCACCTCACGGCGGAGACGCGGTCCCTCAGTGCATCACACTGTCCTATATCCAAAATTAACCCGGCAGTGCTTTGGCAGGTCTGCTTAGCCTGGAGCCTGAAGACTGCCAGCCGAGACCTCCTCACGCGTCTTCACATATGATCCATATACATGCATGAAGTGTTGCACAGGGATACGGCGTGTTACGTGGGTCGGTTTTAGACGTAGTGTTGATCTCCCCACATACGTTCGATGTGGAAATGTTGGGCGTTACAGTGACTCCCGCAACTCGACTCTTCGTAAGACACTTCCCTGGCGTCTCGGCGTTCGCTATTTACACGTCTCTTAAAAGTCATCAATTCAGCGCCGCTCTCTTGTGACAGATGAGTGTTTTCATAAGTCTTTGTCTCCATCACGCAGGATGTATTTTTATCCCGCAGTGTGCCCCACCATGCCATCAAATGCCCCCCCCCCCCCACCCCCACCCGGAGCATACAAAGAGAAAGAGGGAAATGTGTTCAGTGCATCCTAAGCCTGTGTGTGATAACGCCCACTGGATTGATGCGCTGCCTAAAGACCAGCTGCCTGGGGAGGTATTATGCAGAGGAGAGGGCTGTGCTAGGGTGTTGGAGAGGGACGGTTCTATTGTACATGGCTTCCAGTCCGAAGAGAGGGACAGAGTGCTAGTTGTCTACTATTTTTACCTGCAATTGAGTCTGGGAAGATGGAATCGGAATTGATGCAAAGGCAAAATGAGAATCCGCGTTTAAACTTACGCATGTTGGGATTTGATTCGTGTTTAGTTATGGGTTGGCTTAGCCATGCTTGATATGGTCTTCTATGGGGTTTTGAGAAGAAGAATTTGCACATTACCGGTAAACGTATCTTTATTCAGCATTTAACAGAAATTTAAGTCCATCAGATTAGGAATTGAGTGAATGTCAAAATAATTGGTAACCAATTTCCTTTATAATATGTATACGATTACTCTACGGGAATCTGCACTCTAGCCCTAATCAAGGCATTTATTAAATTCCTTTAAAGGCTGCTCTAATGCAGCCTTTTAAGTAAAGAGGAAAGTCCCTTAATTTGATGATGTAGTCTAATGTCACATTAATAATATCTTACCAATACATTACCTGCTCTGCTTGGTAGACAGACGCAAATACATTTAACCTGGAGAAAAGCCACAAGGCTGCTTTTCGGTGACATTTTTGGTTGTTGATCATTTTTGTGTGCCATTTGTGCCTCTTAAAGCATGCCTCAAGCACCTAAAAATTGATTGTAAACATGGTTTTATTTGTCATTGTGCTTCAAGTTTGTGTTTGGTTTCCTCACACGCAGAGACCAATTTAGGGTGATTGTCCTCAGGGGAGAGGTCTTTACAATGAGGCCCAGTGGTCGTTTGAAAGGAGAGGCTTATGCTTAGAATGGCTCCTTTTTGGGAGGAAAATAGGGCTCAAACTACCTCATCAACATCTCTCTGGGAGAAACAAAACAAAGGGAATTGCATTTGTGCACATTTAAAACACACACACACACACACACACACACACACACACACACACACACACACACACACACACACACACACACACACCTACCTCTTGTTCCTTGTCCTCTTCCTGATTCAGTGCTGGAGGCCCAGCTGAGCGGGGGTCGTGTGTTTAACCCTCGGGGCTGGCAGAGCCACCTGTCCATGCTGTAATGACTGGGTCCAATCACTGACTTCTGGGGAACGAAGGAGAGTGAAAGGACATGACCAGCTCTGGAACAGACAATCCCCTGAACGTCCAAACGTATATATTTTTATATTAGTTTTTATCTCTGGCTTTATCATTGGCTGTGTTTTTATATTTTATATCAGCAATATAATCTTTGGCCAAAAGTTGTAACTATTTAGATTGAGATCTCATTTGTTGCCCGTTTTATAATGGAGTCCATTCATCATTCAGCCACTGGACAATGGCAAGCCACACAAAAGAAGCACTATTAAGATTCTTATTGAGATTAATGTGATTCTTAAGAGTTTTGCTGTGTTTTTTTATGTATATATGTACTTCCGATAACTTGCAATATAATGCAACAAATATTCAGCATAATGGCCCTAGCAATGTTATTGTGTAACTCTTGTCTTTTTATTGTGTAAATATAAGGTGAGATAGGCCAATACAGCAATGAAGTATTGAATTCAAATAAAGTTAGTTCCATATAAAGAAGGCATAAAAAATACAGTTGTTTGTACCGAGCCTGCCGTCATTGTGCTCAGCCATTTTCTCTGGCGGCTTTTGGTCCTGTTTTAATAAATATCTCGAGTCACTCTTGGCGATCTCTTGATTTATAGACCGGCATTGGCGATCGGGCCTGAAGTCGCCTCAGACTGTCCTGTAAGGGGGCTCTCAAGACACGTGATTTTGACACCACCGTAGAGTCGGCAGGGCAAGGAAGTCTTCTAACCAGTTTGATATTATCGGGCCCGACTCGGCATAGAGTGCGTGATTTGGCGAGTTTACAGAGCAAGGGTGGCGCGGATAATCGAACAGTGTAGTCTTTATGTGTGTACCCCTTTTATGTTCCCAGTCAACTAGGGTGGACCAACGACAAGGCTAGAATGAACGTCAAGACCCTTTGTGTAGTGTGCACTGCCGATGTCCGCCCCTGCTTTTATAAGTCAGCTAGTCGGAATGAGCTGGGGTTTCCCGAACGTGTCATGTGTTTCTGGTTCAAACATCTGCTGCCGCCCTAGTGGTGTCCATAGACATCATGGTACCAATAATTATTATATGGTCAATCCATTTATAGACCGTTTTCGTGTGTACCCAGATTTTCTGGTGCTGCAGCATTGGTTTGAATCTATGAGAACCATGCCACACTAATTTTACTGTAGCAGACAGAAATAGGAATTGGTTTGGAAGTAGGCATTTAAAATAAGAGGGCCTAAAATGAATAAAAGTAGTCCTTTTTAAAATAACTACTTGTTGATTTATTGCACTATATTTACTCATTTATGATTTTATATTTATATTCTAAATATATATATTCATATCTTACCCGCCTCATTAATTTCATAGCCATATTTATTTGACTTCAATGGCATTCCACACTGTCTGGATTCGGGGTCTCCAAATACACCTCTAGCGGTTCTCCTTCTCGGACACATCTACACACACTGGCACTTAGCCTTTAGCTTCTCCCTGGTCTCTGTGTCTCTTCATCCATCAGCTTTGTCACTGTGCTTCTACATCTAGTTTGGAGCGGGCGGGTGTGTTTTGGGACCTACTCACACTGATTTGTGCGTGAGCCATCATATCGCTGTGTCCATGGCTCATTGTGGGCCTCTATCTTTCCCCGTGGATGTTCCTTTTCTAATTTCTGTCACTCCGTTCGCTAGGTGTGTTGTGCTTTCCCATTGGCTGTTTGACGTCAATGTTTGCATTGTTGTGTTTGCGCTTTATTTATTCACACACCACCGCCATCACACTCTCGCACACAGTCTATTCTGATCTTTCTCTAGCATGACGCAAGCCCGCATATGCATCATTGGAACACACTTTCTTAATTGTATTCTTGATCCTCAACAGTCACATTTAAATGTTGGTCACAAATTGTCAATCGCCTTTTTAAAGTTGTAATCAAGGCAGACAATGCACACACAGGCTCACATACACTGTGGGGGGTGTAATTTAGGGTCCTTTGTACACAAGAAATAATTGCGAAAGCTCGCACCTGTTCTATGGCTCTGGGTTCTCCATTAATTGAGCAGAACACGCCTCTCAGCTCTCCCACTATGTCACTCGGACCTGCTGTGTGTGTCACCGCCTCTAACCATTTCCCCTGCAGTGCTGCTTGGCTTTGCTGTATTTATTATTATGATTTTCTTTGTTTGTTTAACTTTCATTTTCCCTTTTGCTGTGTTCGTTGTAATCATGACCTCTCGCTGTTTTAATTTCAGATTTGCATATCCACTTCCACCCCCTTATTTGCATACAGCAAGAATGGCGAGCGGGCATCCCACAGACAAATTCAGTTTCATGTATCAACCAGACACGCACAAGAGGTACGGGGCACTCATCCACACGCAAACACTCGCACACATGAGCATAAACAAACACACACACAATGAAAGGTAAGTTTTCAGATAGAAATGTGCATGGGGTAATTTGTATCCCATAATGATCCAGTGGGGGAGAATGGCCTCGTGGGAGGTAAATGGCTGTCGATTTAAGTTGGTGTACATTTGTTGTCACAGTTGTGATTTTATTTATCATTAAAACATTTCACATTTATAAACTTCGCTTGCTGTCCCATTCTAACCAAATGCGCATACTAAAAAAAGGTGTCTGTTTGCAGGTAAACCATTTAAATTCTGCAGTATTTTGACTTGCTCATCAAGTTTAATCCAGTATCAAATGTTTTTTTGATCTTGGCAAAAAGTTGTAGGGTGAATGTGGATTCTACCACATTCCCCCTACAACATTAAAGTAAAATGAAGCTCTCAACCTCATTAGCAGCCTTTTGCAAGTAAATGCATGCAGTGCAAGCCTTTTGCTTCCCTGTTCTACTCGTGTCTTGAAGAGTTCAGGGTGGACTGATTAATTTGGGTGGAAGAAAAACAACCAGCAACAGATTTGGTCATCACTAGATCAATTAATCTCCAGACGTGTGTAGCAACTCCTCATGACGTTGCAGAATTATGTTTATAGTCCTATAACATTTGGTTTTGTTATCATGAAGCAAGTTTATGTGCATGGGCTGGTATACCTTTTGGATCTAGAAAAGAGCAAGCACAGTGGTCAGGTCTCCTTGTTGTATTTAGTAGCAGTTGTCTGCATTAAAACAAATATTTGGAACAAAGGGATATCTGTAAAATGGCAATACACTGTTTAATAAAGTAGGGGCCTACCATAACGGTGAATAAATGACCATAACAAACTTAAACAAAGTGTTGTAACTCAGCAAGCGTAGTATACAAAACTAACGTGCCACAAAGTTTTCTGAGGCTGGCAAAGTGTTTTGCATCCTTAATTATCGGCAGTGGTCTTGCCAGCCCTGTTTTTATAATTTAAGGTGGTCAGGAATAGGTTGTTTTTATTCTCGGAGACCTCAGAGCAACACTTGCTCATTGCAAAGTGATTGTGATTTACAAAGTGCACAGTCTTCTGTTTTATGTATTTTCTGCCCTGTTTTTCCTCCTCAGTATACATGCTAGTTTCTTTTTAGTTTGGCTGGTCAACTTGGTCAGGCATGCTTCAACAATGATGGGTAAAGAAGATAATTTGAGCAGGTTTCACTAGTATAACCTGGCGTTAGAAGTACCTCCAAATCACGAAGGAACTCTACGGACACCAGCATTTTAGTGGTCGCAATGCTGCATTACAGTGTCTCTGGGTTTTTACTCACATTCTTAGGAATGCATGTGATGCATATGAACCTGTGCACCTCGATAATTATCCATAAAGATTCTATACCTGTATTCCTCCATCTTCATACATCCCCCTCTCCTTCTCTCTGCCCCGGCCCGTCTCTCTCTCTCAGTAAGAACAGGTTAGCTGCGGGTATGAATCCAGTCTACAGTCCTGTACAGCCCGGCGCTCCCTATGGAAACCCTAAGAACATGGCGTTCGCAGGTACTGACCACAACCATGCATGACTCCTGAACCTGCTGCTGTGATGGCATGTGAGCGGGACGTTATTTCCTGGTGCGAGGAATTGATCTAGTTTATAAAGGACATTAATTGGTGTCTGTCTGGTCTATGAAGCAGCTTTGATCAATCAGGGAGAAGGTGGGAAGGAAACTTGACAACAAAGCTGTGGCTTTGTTGTCACTTCCGTTTAATTTGAAGTGGAAATTTATCTAATTTATTTTTGGATTATCTTTAGTCAATTAAGAAATGGTGTCGCTGGTAGTAGCACCTAACGTGTGGTGAGAAATGTCTCCACAAAGCTCAAGACTTCATACAAGCATGTACAGTCACGATAAACTCATCAATCAATTAATTTAGCTAGTAACTAGAATCAAGTGCAATCCAAAAAAAAACTTCAACAGTTGTAGTGGATAGTTTGCTCTTAGTACAGCTGAACACAAAGATAGACAAGGTACTAACCAGAGGATTTTCCCGCAAGACATGGCACAGTGGTGAATAATGACCACTGCGGTGCAGATTAACGTTTTGTTGGGAAGTTTAAAATAAGAGAGGGCGTTGGTCAGCCAGTTTGAAGGTTTCCAGTCCAGACGCCTTGAGACGTATAGAGGCAGACTCCAGAAGGAGGGAGGCCCGTGATTACAGGCCGGCAACCTGTCGGGACAGTCCACCAATTATAGCGGGGCTTCAGTCTTCAGTTTCTCCTCTCTCAAACACACACACTGCCTTTCTCTCCTGCAGGTCTGCCTCTCTTCAGTCCCCCCTCCCCCCTCCCCAAGTCTGGCACGATTCTGCTTTGTTTGCTTTGTTTGGGATTAATGGAGTGCAAGTATGTGCGCGCACTTGCCTGCATCTCGCGAGTGTGCCGATATTGTTCCTCAGTTGGTTCCCTCTTCTGCGCCACATTGGCAGGTAGCCCTCGCGCCCTAGGTGCCAGGAGGATTTCAACAGACATAGTGTTTTATTAGTTCAAATGTGCGCCCTCTTTCATCGTGCTCAAAATCTGAACGGCATATGCATGCAAATATATGTGCAGGGCAGGCTGTGTCTCTCTTCTTTTGTGTGTGTTGGGTGCCTTTGTCCGTTTCGGTGGTGTTCACTCTTCCCCCACTCCTCTCTGTTTGTCATAAAGGTTATCCAGGAGGATATCCCGCCGCTGCCCCGACCTACACACCTAACCTCTATCAAACAGGCAGTCCTGGGTACCCACCAGGTAAAGCACTCGAACACAGCGCGCATCCCACATGGTTTGAATTGAATTGTGAACCCCACCAACCAACCATTTACTGATGAGTGTGTATTTACCGACAAGGTATAAATGTTTTGACGACAGATCGTTCCTCAATTTAAACGCAATTCAAATGTATTCCTAAAAAAAAAACGGTTCACCTGCCTGTAAAGGGTTAAAGTGAGGTGCAGAGTTAATTTTATTTTTAAAAGACTGGAATACATGGCATTTTAAGCTTCTTACAAGATTGCCTGGAAACCAATATGTCGGTTTTGTTGCTTTATTTATTTATAGATATTTTTTTATGTCGTATCAGTCATCAAGACATGTTTGGCCACAGGCTGTATGCATGGAATGGATCACATAGTTTGTAAACATGAATTACAAATGGGAGCCCTGCCTTCAGGCCATTGGTGACGTTCAAATGGGAACCTAGCTAACTAGCAGCTGCTGTTGGGGCTCTCTGTCTAGCCTCCGCAGGAGAATGGGATGCCAGTTGCCTGTTTTGGTTAATGGCTGTTTCTATGTATATCTGCTTGGCAGTTTAGGGTGCTTGCAGCTATTCAATTTTTCTTTTTCAAATAACCCATTTGTATTCATGATTCTGGATCCACACAATTCACACAATTCGGCATGATTTTGTTGGGATATGCAATTGATAACTAGGATAGTAAATGAGATAACCAAATAAATCATTCAATAAACTCTACATAATGCTTTTCACTTTTACAGAATACAGACTTCACTTAGGGAAATCATTTCCTTTGTGGGCAGTCACTTCCCGCCATGGTGATGCGACAAAAATAATTCAATAATTCTCAAATTGGCCCGGTTAAAAAACCAAGGGTCTATTGGAACCAATCGATCAGCGCGTTCTTCCCGTTTCATCCACTCTGTGTTTCGATTGGCCTCTCTCTCTCTCGAACATTTGTATAAGTAAGTGCTATATGTATTATGAATTTAAATACATTTTGTGGCCAGGCCTGGACTCAATCCGCCATTCACGCGAGAGAGGTTATCCTGTGGCGTTACTCCTTAAGAACACTCACATAGAAAATAGCTTTTCAATCGTTGTGTTTGCCTTTGTGCAATTGTCCCAAAGCATTGTCCTCCTATTCCCGCTTGTATGTTGGAGCGCGGAATGTGTATGTGAGAGAATGCGTGCAGACCGTGACACACCAGCGGCTCCACCATCTCTTTGTTCCCTTGTCCTTGTGAGAGAGAGAGAGGGAGAGAGCTTTCATAAGCTCCCCAGCATTACTAGCTAGTAGCATGTTTGACCTTCAGGCTCCCCCAAGTGGCTGTTGGGTATTACTACAACAGTGGAGTCACCTCTGTAGTCTAAAATGGATGCACCCCACTAGCTGGTACAAACTGCTCTTGGGTTTTTCCAAATATATATTTTTTGTGTTAGCATAGCGTCGAACAGCCAGCAGGAACAATGCACATCCTCTGTGTCTCTTTTTCAGATTTTAGGCATTTGTTTTCTTTGAAATGCAGACTACCCCAAACATTGTTAATTTCAGGCTAGGTTGTAGAGATGGCGGAATAAGGCATCTATGTTTTAAGGCTTTTTTAAGGCATCTGATTTTAAAGCTATCCTGACATCTAGTGGATCGATAAGACCACTCGTTACACCCCTAAAGATGCTGTTTACCCAAGCCTTTTGCAATGGATACAGGCGATTGATGGGTCAATACTACAAAACTATTATAAAACAAGGCTACTCAATGTTGGAAACGTTACATCTTGCATGATGTAACGTCCATGTAAGAAAATGTGTCACAAAGGCACAATGTCTGCAGTGATAATCAATTGTGACTAGATCACAAACTATAACTATAGCCATTCAGCAGTTGTTTGAGATTAATATCAGTCCTCGCACACCACACCCTCTCTGCCACATCCCCATCTCACACGCAAAGACTTTGTTGTTCTTTGGTACCAACGTGAACGTCCCCTCGTCGCCTACCACTCACCCGTTAGTGACTGTGTCTCCCCCGCTGTGCCCTCCCCCCCCCAGGATACACCGCGGCAGGCACCCCCTACAAAGTGCCTCCCAACCAGTCGAACGGGGCTCCCCCGCCCTACACCCCCTCCCCGTCCCCCTACCAGACGGCCATGTACCCCATCCGCAGTGCCTACCCCCCGCAGAACCTCTACACTCAGGTAGGAGCGCCCCCCTCGCCGGTCCAGCCCAACGCCCCTGCTGCTTTCATTGTGGATGTTTTCAAACACAACATTTAGTGTGTGTGTGTGTGTGTGTGTGTGTGTGTGTGTGTGTGTGTGTGTGTGTGTGTGTGTGTGTGTGTGTGTGTGTGTGTGTGTGTGTGTGTGTGTGTGTGTGTGTGTGTTGCACAGATAGTTCGATCAGCCCTTGCGTTCGATTTCACACTTAATGATCCTGTGATGGACGTGAGAGCCCCCTCTGCTACCCTACTCTCCCGTCGCCCAGTTCTAACCCTATCCCAATGTAAATCCTCCTCGGCCCACCAGGGGGCGTACTACACCCAGCCGGTCTACGCTGCCCAGCCCCATGTGATCCACCACACCACGGTGGTACAGCCCAACAGCATCCCCTCCGCTCTCTACCCCGCCCCTGTCCCTGCCCAGCGGCAACACAACGGCATGGCGGCCATGGGCATGGTCGCCGGGACAACCATGGCGATGAGCGCAGGTGAGGAGAATCAGGAACCACTGTTTGGGTTCAGTTTGGGCTCCGTTCTCGGCGGTGGGGATGATCCGTTACAGCTGCAATCTTTTTATATGGTTTGAGAAGCGCCGGATCCAAACTAAATGGAGTTCGGTCTGGTCTGTGCGCAAGCGAATTACTGACGCCCAATAACATGTGATTAAGCCTTCTTCTCAGTGCTCTGACGGTGCCCCCTGAACCTCTTGTGCAGGCACCCTGCTGACCACACCACAGCACCCTCCCCTTGGAGGGCACCCGGTCTCCGTGCCAACCTACCGACCCCAGGGGACACCTGGCTACAGCTACGTGCCCCCCCACTGGTAGAGCCCGCCCATCATGTGAGTGACGGAACCACTTGGCAGATTAGAAATCAGTCCTGCATCTTCTTTTCGGACTTAAGTCGAATGCACGATTCTCTTGATCATTAATCATCATTAGTCATCATTAAAATTATGAACCATCGCTCCGAGTAGATTAAAATTCTCAAACAAAAATAATAATAATTGAACTATATTCACTCACTTAAACCTAACAGTTGAATGCCATATTTATCTAATTATACTCAAATGATGGCTGCTAGACTAGGGCTTAACGATGTAATAGAACGTGGTATGCAAAGGCTGCGGTTTAAAGAAAAAAAAGTGATTTGTTACCGTTACTGACTGGAAATCAGTACGATTCATTTATTTTTATTTTTAAATTCAATAGTTAAACAAAGAAGTTATAATATAAATTAATCTCAACACACCGGCCTGGCCTAAAGGATAGAGCCATTTTTATGTTGACTACTTCCAATGTTGTGTTGGTCATACTAAAGAATGATTTATTTCTTTTTTTAGTGAATAATACACAACATAAGGAACTTAATAAATTATAAAAATCGCACATTAAATCTCAATCGCAATATTGGTCAAAATAATCGCAATTCGATTAATTCCCCAAATCGTTCAGCCCTAGCCTAGACCCTATAGATAAGATATAGATCTGACATCATATATCTTATAGTGTGAGTATATACATTACATGAGGCTTTTAAAGGCTGTTGGAGAAAAACAAATAAATATATACATTAGATTATATTTTACATCGAATGAGAGATTTACAAATATAAATGCTTAGATATCTAATACAAGCTGTGCATGCTCTTTATTAGTAGTCCAAATCCAAAATTAGAAGTCCAAGTCTAGCGTAGTAAGCTAAAAAGTAAAATGCTGAAACAATGGGGTTAGGTACAGGCTAGTACAGGCTCCTAACACCTCTGGACCTGCACTTCCTTGGACCGCTGAGTAAGGCTCTCTGCTTTAAACCGGATTATTGCCGACTCTGTCTGCTCTGTGGACATAAGCGTAAACAATTAATAATGAATCTCAACAGGCAGGCATCCCGCTCACGCCCATTCTCCACGGTGAACAATATCCTCTCCATCGGTACCTGCTAGGTCATTGATTTAGCAAATTTTGAATGGATTGAATGGAGTGGCATTTTTTCTATATGCTGAAATGCATCATTCACATGTATTTAACATTTCTAATCAGTCAAACCCTTCTGCATTGTTTTTATTGATGGAAGTTATCGTGATCAGATGTCTGATATATCAGAACATCGTGCGTAGTCTGAGAGACTGGAGCTCTCGGTCTCCACAGAGTCCGGACGCTGTTTGACTCTATAGCTGGTTTACATGAATAAGCCTGTAATTTATTGTATTTTACTATATGGTAATACATTAAGCTAAAGGTAACCTATATTTGATTTCAAATTTAATGCAGATGAACCGGTATGCATATTGTGAAAAGCTTTTTTGTTTGTAGAGGCGTGGGCCATTTAACGGTGGTGCCCCGCTAATAGACTGCTGGGGGTAACCCTGATTAGAGGCAGTCCCAATACTTCTCTTTTTCGGAACCGTCTAATATTTTCAGCTAGAAATTGTGTTTTCGAGCCAGCCCTACAGTCTGGATAGCTATTATTCTCAGTCTAAACAATCTGTCTATCAGCTGTGTAAAAAACCTTGTAAATTTCAATATTTAAAGATGTGCCGGTATTATGGTCCTGGGCTTGCTATTTGCTTTGTTGTTGTGTTAAATCCAAACCTCCCATTGTTCCCTCCTTTCTGTCAGATCTGGAGTCCGCCATCGTATGCAACTGCTCACATCTGTCATGGGCTCTCAACAGGTACCATGGAAACTCGGCACCTGTCTGCAAGAACAAAACTAAAGTGCAACAGCCACTTTACACTTAATGTTATTATTATGCGACATTCTGTAATGTTTTTACAAAAGCTGCTTTTATTTTGTTATTTCCTCTGTCTATTTGCCAACCAGTCATTATTTTTTTATTTTAATTTTCTTTCCTAGTATTTCATTAATTTTTATTTTTTTTATTTTCTCACACTTGTCGCGATTGGAACCCCAGAAGGACTCTCGACCAATCATGGGTGTTCGTCGCCGCTGTTTGTCTTGTGCTACTGTGTGGCTCCGCCCCCTTTGCTCAGTTGACTGGACTTTCATTGGGCACATCATTCGTGGTCGTTATCCAATTACCAGTCACTACCACAAGCCGCAATTATGCTCTCCATCAACTTATGCTGCCAAATTTTCTAACTAGATATCAGCACAGGGTTTTAACAAAATTAGGATTTATTTTCAGTTTGTTTTTCTGCTGTTTATATTCCTCGTCCTTGACTATGCCCAATGGCCTTGGCTTAGTTGTATCCCCCTGCCCATCCCCCTCCCCCACCTCCTCCTCAACCCATTACAATGTTTGACTTGGTCTGTCAAGTCTCAGTCGTGCCCCACTCGTCTGCTACTAGGGCTGTCCCCCAGCTTCTCTCTCTCCGTCTGTCTGTCTGTCCACCCTACCTTCATATCGACCGGTCCTCCTCCACACGCGTGTGTAAGACCGCTTGGCTACTGCTACCCATCCAACCGCCCGCCCACCCTGTATGTACCCATTTGTTCACTAGAGCTTGCTCTACAGTGCGTACTAAACACATCCACACTGCAGGCTAGGATGTGGTGCCGCTGCACCCTAACACCCTTGGGCAACACGCCGGAGCTGGTCTGGTCACGGCATCTCGTCACATGGCCAATGTGCGCCCGTTTTAATTCTAAAATGTGAAAACTGCAACAATCGTGTCGACAACGCATATTCACATGGACACATACACGTGTGCACGCATGCACACACACCAACACACACACAGACACATAACGCACATACACTCGCACAGGGGCTCCTGAGGCGTTTTCCCAAACACACTAGCACTTGTTTTATAACACACACACACACAGAACAACTACACCACACACACAGAGGTTTGGAATTGATTGCTACTGCGTGGTCAGCACCGTGAGAGGGAGGGGGTAAGGAGCAGCATTGGAACTAGAGGTGTGGGGGCACCGTAGGGGAAGGGCCCCAGTGCTACGCATCGCTAGGGGAACAACCACGGACTGGATGCAGGGTTTGAGGACTGCCGCGGCGCACGCCGGCCTCTGGCCAAACCCTCTTGCGGGATGGTGGGTGGCGTTGGTGGGGGTGGGGGGGGGGGGTGGGTGGGTCTTGGACATAGTGTGGTTTTTTTCTCTCGAGATCATTAAAGAAAAGATAAAAAGAAAAAATACATCTTAAAAGGCTAGATAATGTTCAGGGGGTGCAGGTTGGTCTAACTGAAGCATTTACAGTGTGAGTACGTAGATGACGTGGTTTGATATTGCAATAATAAAGTAATAATAATTAGACGGAGCGCCTCCATCTGTTTCCGCGCAGTCATTATTTTATGAGCGTTTTTGAATTGATTTATAAAATGGCTTGTTCTAGAAATTCTCAAAATGACAGATTGGCCGACTGTGTGTGCAGCCTATGTTCAATAAATATGGCATACTGCCCATGAGATGATGACACATCAGGCATTTCAATATCAAATAATGTTGGGAGGAAAGATTGAACAAAACATTGCAACAAAAATAATCTGTCTTTAATTTTTAAAATGCTAAGTACAGGTACCTAGGCTTTTAGTAGGGTGAAAGAGGCAATTTATATCATAATTAAATTGAGAAAAAAATATGCATAATGTTGAGTATTTGGTGAGGTATTCTTAGTCTTTGACACTTATAGGATTATACTCAGCAAAGCGTATTTCATGGCACTGCTGTTTGATGTAAACTCATCATAATGTATGAGGAGGAACTACAGGAAAATCACTAGAGTAAGATCGACTGCCACTAGGTGTTTGGACTGCGATTGGTTAAAATGTACACGCCGCATAAAACTGAACACTGAACTATTGTTAAACTAAATCTTAAAACATTTAAAAGGATTGATAGACAAATACTATGAATTTTCCTCAGATAGCAGTGTCATGTTACTTTTTCATAAAGAATTATTTAATCAACCGCAACTTCTGTCAGTATTTTTAAGTCCTACGTTTTGGTTTTTGCTGATTTCCTTTCCCTCAGTGGTCAATTGAGCATAATGGGTATGCATACTATTCAGGTGTAGTTCACTATAGCATTGGATCTCTTAAGGAAAAAAAAAATGCAGTATATTTATACAGCGAGTGGTACAGTAATGTGTTTCTAGCTAAGCATGGTTGCGTCACTGTGGCAGCTACTGTAACTGCTTATTTTATTTTTCTATTTTGGTTTTATTTACCTCTGTCACTGGCCGCTCCACACCTGTTGTGGAGGAGGGGGTTGAAGCTAGGTCTCTACATTTCAAGGGTGTCACTTACAGAAGTAAATCACTTCATGTGCTGGCATGGGTCTGCGTTTTTTTAAGAAGGAGCAGCGTATCTGCTTGGGCCAACAGCCCAAAGTGGGCTTCTCTGGTCGTCCATGTCGTCGAGTCCCCGGGACTATTCTTTGATTACTTCAGCCTGACTACGCTGAGCCTGAAGCGGCGGAGGAGACAGCGTGAATCACAGATGATAAAATGGATAGAACCGGCCTTACTTCTTACTTTAACACACGTGCGGCCGATCTGACGGTTTCTCCAAGAATAGGAACAAGTGGCGTCTATCCATTTTTGATTTTATTCTGTCTTTAAGCAAATTAAACCTCAAACTTCTGCCCCCTTCCCTGTGCGTCCTTCACTCTGTGCCATACTTCAACCAAAATGTTGAATAGCAATCGATATTCCTCGTTCCGTCTGTCTTTCTGTGATGTGATGACTTGTCGCTGTCCTGGCTCCTTCTGTGTTTTTACTGGATTTGACCTTCTCGCCTTCCCCTTGTTGTACTGATTATCCCTTGTTGTTAATGGATACCTCAGATCCTATCCCATGTTGCATTCCATTCTACCTACATCATGATGGTTCACGGGACACGTGGCATTGTCCTGTGCCACTCCCTTTTATTTTTCGTACCCTCTCATTTTCACCCTCAACGTTTGCCCCTATTTCTTAAAGGCCAGTCCTAACCGCCAACATTGGATATGTGAAAACAAGCCAATTGATAATTTTGATAGAATTAACGATGCAGTTTCAAGCTCTAGATGGCACCACTATATGTTGGTTAATCCTTTAAGCCTCTGTGTTTCGTGGTAACTGAACCAACTGCCAGAAAAACACTACAGCATTGTCAATTAAAATTGTCCTCAATAAATGTCTAATAAATGGTAGCTGCCAACATAGCCATTTTTGGGGAAACATGTTTTCTCTATTGTTTTAAAATGGGTATAGCCGTTTTAATACAGTTGCAATCGGATATCCAACAAGGAGAGTAATACATGTCAGTTCTTGGAACTCCTACAGTTTTTCTTTTGGTTTGTAACTAGACAAGATAATCAACGAGAACGCCGACAGGACTTAAAAGGATTTCGTTTTAAGATGGGTGGTTTTGACCACTTATCTCAAATGTCACCTTTGCACTGTGGTCTCCTTCTCTTTTATGTCTTTCCATTTGTACTTATGGAGGGTGGACAATTCAACACTTTCATATGTTTCGGGTGTGGGAAAGCATGCAAAGTTGTCGTTATCATTAGCAAGTTATAATGATTTTTTCTTTTATCAACTCTCCATGCATCATTCCATCGTCGGTGACATTTCCAAACATTCAGAGGTTCTTAACCTTAATGGCATTCCCCCCTCTCCGTTGTGTGTAATGAAATTATTTGAGTCTTGTTTCTTCACTTGTGGCAGTGAGGTCACACCTCCATGGATTCACAACATTGAACCTCCCCTCTGTTCCTGTTCCTACCTGCTTCTGTTTTGCCTTGCTGTTTTTCAATCAGCTTATTTTTAATGAATAGGAATCTTAACACTACCATCAAAAGTGATAAGTAGGCTCCTTAATGTCGTTGGTATTCTGCTGCAGCTGTCTTTTGGTTTGGGATTTATTTTGTTTCAATATTTGTTTTCGAGTTCTCTGCTCTTTAGTCTAATTTGACACTAAATGTGATGCAAAAAGCGGAAATTCCTTGTCTTCCAAAACAAAAAAAGAGTACTTGTATCCACTCTGGATCGAGTATTAGGAACAAACCCTCCCACCCCACCCCCCCTGTCCCAATCCTCCCGTTTGGAAGTGTGTTTAGTTTGGTAGCCAGTTTGCACATGCTATGGTATTTCTGTTACCGTATGGTTGTGTTACAAACTGAAGGCCAGCGTCTCTTAAGCATTGAGAGAAGTGATTTGTATGTTAGCTATTTTGGTCCAGAGGGAAGGACCCCGCGTCAGGCTTGTGATATGAAGTGTAAATCTGTCTTAATTTTTTATTTTAATTTTATTTTTTATGTTTTTTCGTTGTTGAGGTTTTCTTTAAGATCAGTTAGTGATCTTAATACTATAACTAAGCCAAGTTTGTAATTGTATAATATTTACTGTAAAATGTAGAACATTGAATAACTATTAAAATTTTCCCATAAAAGGAAGGTTTGTCTCGGCTATTATTTGTTGGTTCTGAACTAGAGAAGGACAATTTGTATATATTTAATCGCCCTGAAAAAAATTATCACATGATTAATGCTATTTGTGTAGAATATTAATCATCAGAGCATTTATATATATATTTGATGTGATGTGTCTAAGTGTATAGATGGAACATGAATGATGTTAGTGGAACATAGAGGACTCACCAAAACTAGTTTGCTCCGATTATATGCCTTGAAAGAATAGCAGTGCAATTGCATTTAACCTGTATGCAGTGTGATGAGTCATCCTTATTTCAATGTTACAAAATAACGACGTTTTCACTTCCTTCTGGATGCTACACCAGACTGCCTGCCTACTGCCTGCATTTAGTAAATAGGAAGTGACTCTTGAGAGTATCGATTCTGACTCTCACACACAATGCCCTCCTGAGGTTTACAGCATTTAGAATGAGTGAATGAGTGCCATGTTGAAAGATGGTCTTTCTGTGTGATTTACACACACAAATTGTAGCTTTGAGATATTTTCTCTTTTGCAGACCTTTATAGGTGCATTGTGTTGACATTATATTTTGTAACCTTGTATCCTAGTAGCTTAACGTCTCTGACATGGCCTCATATAGCCAATAGCCGTTTTTTCGTAAAAAAGAAAATCCTAAACATGATTGAGACTAAATCTAATTCAGTTTTGGCATATTTTTTTACTTCATATAAGGGGTGGTTTTCAGGTGGTCGCAATCTGCAACCGCACTGCTAGTTGCTACTTAGTTCTATGGAATGGACCATCAAGGAATCATTTCACACATTTGAAATCTCTTGCGGTGCCAATAGGAAAGATGTGTGGTAAAGAAGAAATGCTTTCACTCACCACAATAGCTTTTCCCTTTTTTCACTTTAGAATTGATAAAGGAATAGGGCGAATCTCTGAGCATTAAAAGAATTGCTTCTCTGTATTCATAATTTGCTAAAAAGTCTTCTAAATGATGTAATGTAAATGTGTGTTACAGCGTGACCAGAACTCATCCTCATCTTTGAACCCCTTATCCGAGGTCGGGTCGCGGGGGCAGCAGCTCTAGCAGGGGCCCCAAGACTTCCCTAAAAGTCCATAAAGTCTCTTTAAACATGAAACGAAGGCAATGGCAATTCTAGACCATTTCAGCACAAATACTCCAATAAAGAGTGAGATAGAGAAAGGGCGGTGCATTGTGCTTAAAGGGGTAGTTCGGAATTTTGGACATAGGGCCTGATTCCGAAGTGAGCATTGGTATTCTATATCACTGGAGACAGTTTAACACATTTCATTCAGTCCTTCTAGTTGCAGAGTTCGCTCGTGCTAGGCTAGCGCACGTCAACGGGCAATGCTAGCCTGCTATTAAACAGTCGTACCCACTCCACAGTACACCCGAGGTAAATCAATTATAACGACAGACTATAAATCTAAATGTCTGTTTATAGAATAATGTTAGAAATAAAACCAACCTTGCATTGCATTGCATTTTGAGGGAATTGCGGGGTCTCAGCAGCAGTGTTTATATTCCTGTACGTAGGCTACGGCAGCGGCGGACTGATACCTAGGTTACCTGCCGCTGTCATTGCTACAAACGCAGAGTACAGTTAAAGGTTGCATAGGTGATTTGCTTTTTTGGCCATTTTTGCAAAATTACTTGAAATCCTTATCATAACCCGCTTACAGCCACTGAGTTAGAAGTACTGACATGAAAATTAAACTTGTCAATCATCTGTGGAACGTGCAGGGCTCGAAAAACTCCAGCCAATCATATCCATTGCCACCGAGTTTCATTGGACAGTAAGTACGTCAATCAAACGGTCGTACTGCACTCCCCCTCCCCCCTCCCCCGTGCCCCGCGCGCGACCCCTTCGTGCAGTACTCGTGACCCAGAGCTCGTGACCCAGAGCAAGCTCCTGTTTGTTGTTATCCTGCGGTATCTACTGGAACTAGTTAATCCACATTTGGACCTAGCAGTAGAAGACAATTTCCATGGCAGACAAGACGCCACAATCCCCACCACCACCACCACCACCACCACCAGCAAAGAGAAGGAAAACTCTTTTTCAGAGAGTAATTGATAATAAAAACGCTGAAAGAGAAAAACTGAAATCAAGAATAATCCTAGGCGCTGCTTTTGAACGTTGGCGGCAACTGAAGGACGAGAAGGGTCTAAAAACCGATGCTTGTGTGGCGGTTGACCTCGTTTCAAAGTTTATACCGTTTATACTCGGTAATACCGGTGTTGAGACGAGTGTAGGCCTATTACTCGGTGTGAAAATGTCCACACCGCGGCAACCCTAGTGAAAACCAGGACTTCCAATACAATTATATGAAACAAACATACATTTTCTAAAAATAGTATTGATTTATGTGACCGTTTAATGTTTATAACATCTGGTGCAACCATAGCCGCGAGAACGTATTCTCAGCAGGGGGTGCTGGAAAAAAAAACCCGGCCTGCACTAGACTCGCAACTCGTCACATTGATAAAAAAGATATATAGCAGCGCAGCTCAATTACACCAGTGCATGCGCGCACAGTTGAAAATCGATCGTTGTGTTCACTTCCTTCACACCATGGTTCACATCCAGCTGCTCACAGAACAAGTTTAGCGCACCACCGCTACCCTCACACTTTTTCATATAACCTTTTTTCAGCACTAGGACATATGAGCATTAAATAAATGCTGCGTCTCAACATGCCTTGGACAGCAGCGAGGATGACTCGCTTTGCCACGGGCCGAAACAGTTCGGAGCGACCACAGCCAGAGCGAACACAGCGGGGCAGAGGAGTGTCAGGAAGTCTTTGGTGTACACATCAGTACGGCCTATTTGCAGTACTGTTTAGTGGCAATGCAGTGTTTTATTCTATGCCTTTTTATTTTCGTATATTATTTCAATTAATACAATTTATTTATTCATGAAATCAAGATCTGGGCATCAAATCTTTTTTCCAAATATAGGTCGTATTACAATGGGGTTTGTGTTTATATTCGGACCAATACGGTACAGCGGATGCTCACATGACGTTAAGCATTTCCTGGTGCATAATGTGACGCTTCAGAACCTAAAATCCCGTTTCTCCCCGTTGATACGACAACACATAACCGGCGTTTTCAGAAATCTCCACTTTGGTTTTTAGAAATGATCGTTTTCTGTGATAAGACAGGGCCTCGGACAGGGGGTGTTGCAGCACCCCCAAAACCCCTACTTCCCGCGGTACTGGGTGCAATTTACAGCTGAATGTAGTGCCATGTTGTTAAACGAAAACCTACGCTAGCCTGGCTCGCTCTCGCGCATCTCTGTTCGCGCTCGTGCATGATTGCGCGTCCTGGTACTTGGAATGGGTGGAGTCAGAGTCAGCGTTGAAGGGGAGGGGGTAGGACCATTTGAGTTGTGTATTTTCAAAATCTGCTGGCGTTTCGCAAATCGCGTACCCAACCTTTAACGAAGGAATTCTACAAGCGTATTAAATTAACAAGATATGGCCACGTTTGGAGGAGTTAGCGATGCATCTGCTTTTGAAAACGATTATGAGGAATGTGTTGTATCCAACGAACCGTACATGAACGAGCCGGTGTTTTGATGTCAAAGCCAGCAGCAACAAGCCACAGTTGAGTCCTTTCTGGATCTCGCACTGGAAATTGGTGGAAACTTTGTGGTGCCCATCTGTACCGTTTATTTCTACAATTTCTAAAAGCACACTCAACCATCATGTTGCCTAGTCGTTCAATTGCGCTTCTGTCCCACGCTTCTCTGTTTACGTTCTTCTGTCGTGATTCGGTTACAAACCTAACCAGCGCATAGTAGAATTCCGCTTCTGCTGAGAAAGTAGTCCCTCGATGATTCATGCGATGCAAGGTTAGTTTTATTTCTAACATTATTCTATCAACACAGACATTTCAATCTATAGTCTGGCGTTATAATTGATTTACCTCGGTTGTACTGTGGAGTGGGTAAGACTGTTTTTAATAGCAGGCTAGCATTGCCCGTTGACGTGCGCTAGCCTAGCACGAGCGAACTCTGCAACTAGAAGGACTGAATGAAATGTGTTGAAAACTGTCTCCAGTGATATAGAATACCAATGCTCACTTCGGAATCAGGCCCTATGTCCAAAATTCCGAACTACCCCTTTAACTGTTGTGTCCCAAGTGCTATGTTGATTCATTATGTGTTTGTTTGTCTTTTATTTATCCTTTGTCCTTTGCATAGTTCAAGCATTATTTCAATCCAGACCAGTTAATTGGAAACCTTCGATAAGCAGTAGAACCTGATCTCAATATAACCGTCTAATGATGAGTCTGAACACGAAAATATAGAAGTCAGTACATGATCACGTGGATCCAAGACAAATAAAAAACAGACCTGGAGAAAACTGAACTTCTACACATCCAAGTCCCTATCCCTCCCTCTACACTGAAGTGATGAAAAGATGTTGTGTTACTGATGCCTAACTTTGTTCAAACAGTCGCAATTCAGGCCTACGTACAATACCGTTGAAAAAGCAATTCTGTAATAATTATGTGTGACTCTGCAATTAGGGGGTAGGGGGGGCAAGCTTGTTGTTATGAGCCTATGTAGGGAAGTTAAGATCCCAAAATGCAAGCCATTATAATATAAAAAGATATGCACAGACAATAAACCAAGCATCTTACAGCTGTCTCTTACACCAAACTCTGTGTGTGTGTGTGTGTGTGTGTGTGTGTGTGTGTGTGTGTGTGTGTGTGTGTGTGTGTGTGTGTGTGTGTGTGTGTGTGTGTGTGTGTGTGTGTGTGTGTGTGTGTGTGTGCGTGCGTGCGCCCACCCACATGCCAGGTGTGTTTATTGATTGATAACTGCTAACAGCCGAAAATATGTACTATTAACTAGCCTGCGATTGTGATAGTTATATTGCCTCCTGCTCCCATATCCTGTTGCATGTGTTTTCAGCGCTGTTGGAAAGATTCAACTCAGCCTACGACGGCTAAGACTGTAGTTCAGCAGAAAATAAACAATATTTATGTCAAGCTTGTTTTTATAACACACCGTCTAATATTTGTTTCAGTTTGCTTGGTATTTGGTTCTGTTTGACTTTGGGTTGGATTTGTGGTATAGGCCTACTGTAACTGCTTTCGGATGTTTGTTGTAGATAAGGGTCTGGTTGAGTTGCAAAATTCTCACAAAGTTGTCCACGAGCTCGAAATGAGGGTCGTTGTTCCCGACATGAGGGTCACAACCGTCACATTGCCGGATTTTATGAAGAGACCTTAAAAGGCCATGAAACGCAAGACGCACTCCGGTTTAGCGCCATTGACCGTGGTGCGCCATTGATCATGGCGTAAACAATGCGACAACACAATAAAACCACGTAAAATGCACATATTTTATTGTCATTATTTTGACTGGAATAGCTCCTTTGTGAATTAGATTCTCAAGTCCAACGAGATTCTAGGACGACACACACACACACACACACACACACACACACACACACACACACACACACACACACACACACACACACACACACACACACACACACACACACACACACACGCAGAATCAAACACGTAAAACAATGTCTACAGTTCACCACAGCATAGAGGTCATGCCAATCACTACATCCCTCATCTTTTCATGAATTTGATTGAAAACAGAATTGGTAATTGTAATTCATCATCCATTCTCTCTCTCTCTCTCTCTCTCTCTCTCTCTCTCTCTCTCTCTCTCTCTCTCTCTCTCTCTCTCTCTCTCTCTCTTTTCTCTTTATCCTTCTCTACTTCTTTCTGCCTGTGATAAATCTTCTTGAATGGTTGAAAGGTGGTGCACTGACTACATTTGGCACATCGTATTGATTTGTGACCACCACTCCAATCCTGCATCAGCACGCGCAAGCGCGCATAACAGGTATCGCCAACTTCTGGCAGACTTCGACATCGTTCCAATTTTAGCAACATTTTCATTTTGTTTCCAACCGCTAGTTGGCAACAATAATACGCCGAACGAACAACTCACACGTGTAGCCTTCGCCAGGGGTGTGCCAGATACAGACATAGATTGAGCGAACGTGATCTTGAGGGGGTTGTCTTCTTGATTCAGTGCACTAGACAGTGCACGGAACTCGCAGTCATTTTTTTTACTCTGAAAGTATTGTTGTTGTTCTTCTTTTAGGAATATTTTAGACATTTATCCGCGTGCGAGCTACTGAACAGCGCGCCTCCCCCTCCCCAAGTTCAGACCGGGCTAGGTCCTGAAAGGGGATATCACTTCTGCTATGTGCTAGCGACGAGAAACGACTCCTCGTGTTCTAGCAGACTGACTTATCGCATGTTTCCGCAACAAACGCTGCTTAATACACGCCTGAATCTTTAGTAGGCTATTTCGTCAGTGACGGATCGCGTGAGACAGGTAGGCCTACGAGAGACAGGTAGCCGGGAGACGGGTAGGCTGGAGACTGGTCGCCTGTTGCTTGGCATGACAGAGTCACCCACGCATCGAGAGACTGCTGTTTACTGTAAGCCCACTTACTGCTTCTTGAGGTAAGTTGATTGCATTTGTAATGTGTAATTGTAAAAAAAAAAAAGCCACTCGTCATTGTCCCCCCCCCCCCCCCACATATAATAGTTATTCCAATTTGCACTGCAATACAAAAATATATCGAATTATTTGGAGATATATCTAGATCACATGAAGACACTCTGACAACCTGAGGAAATAACATTTGCACGATCAGCGTGTAAGTCAAAGGGATTTATTAACCGGAAAACCCAAAGGTCTTAAAATAAAATAACATGGATAGTGTTGTGCTGTAGCCTATGTGCCACTGTTTCTAAGCAAGGCTTTAAAATGAAAATGTTTAAAATGTGCTTCATAGAATCTACACTGAGGAAGTCGGTATGTAAAACTTTGGGGAAGGCATGCAGAATATGGTTGGACGAAAACGCTGGAGGAGATCCACTGGTATGTCAATCGGGGACTGATATTTGACCATCAGAAAGGAAACTAAAGTCATAAAGAAAAATACAAAAATAAATAAAGCTAGACCTGCTTAAATGGATACTTATATAAATACATTTCTTTGCTTTAACCTTTGTAACAATGTGTAAAACAATACGATAGCAGCCGAGCTATTAGAAGATTGGTCCTCACTTATAACTGCCAATGATATAAATTAACCACTGATATGTCGGTTGTGATGTTTATAGCATGAACTGAAGGCTTCCACTTCATGCCATGAATATTCAAGCATAACCGCTAGACCTGTATTCAACCAAATGCAGGGTTGTATGATTTTTCTTTTCAGGAGCATATTTGTTGAAATAAATATTTTTTAATCTAAAGGATTGTTGCAGATACTGTACGCCTTTAACATATCTTTGGTTATTCTTTGGTATGTCTTTGTGACACAAAATGTAAACCTATTTATAACGTTTCACCTCTGATCAACCCTAGCTCTGTGTATGATACACTGTATACCTTGACTTACTGCTGCGACAGGGCAGACACCATGGCAGGGTAAGTTGCACATTTTACAAGGTCTTGAGTTGGTAAACTAGGTTCTAATTCCTTCAATGTCTTGGGCATTCAAAACGTCTCCCGTTTTCAATGCATGGCATATGGATTAGTGTTTTTGGAGTAATGCATTTGCTTTTGTTCTGCCACAAAGAGCCTAAGTAAAGAAAAAACACAATTGTCCTGGTTACAGACCTTATGCAGCAATAGTACAATATTCCCCTCTCTCAATCCCCTCACCCTCAAGGGCTGATTGATCATGCAGACGCTTCGACGCAGTCGTGAACCTCTATGGTTCTGCGTCGGGTTTTAGTTAGCAGACCAATCAGAGCCCTTGCTGCTGCATCGCCTTGACAGATGGTTACAATTTTTGGGAGGCGCACGTCAGGCCCTTGCGGTGGACGCAGCGAGGGTCTGCAAGGACGTAAGGGGTCCGTAACCTGCTTGCGTTGCGTGAACGTGGGAGCATAATCAGCCCTTTAGTCCCCCTCTCCCTTTCCTGTCATCCCTATCCCTTGCCCATCTCTCTCTCTCTCTCTCTCTCTCTCTCTCTCTCTCTCTCTCTCTCTCTCTCTCTCTCTCTCTCTCTCTCTCTCTCTCTCTCTCTCTCTCTCTAATTCCCTGGCATTCCTCCATCTCTTTAAAATATATATTTTTTAAATAAAAAGGTATTAAGCATCTTAAGCACCTTAATCATTTTTGTATATAAATAGACTGTACTTTTATTTGATGTACTTTGGAGTCAGACCTTGACCAGCCACCCCCCTGTGAGAGGGCCTATTGTAAAGAGCTGAGGCAGAGCCACTATAGGCCACACACCCCTCTCCAACTTCAGTGTGGTTTCCATCCATCACACATTAGTTAGGCTTCCGTAAAAGATTTGGAACATTTAAAGCTAATATGTGTGAAAAATGGAGGCACAGCTATGCTTCAGTAGAAACTTATTACTGTTGGGGAATAGCGATAAATATCTGGCTAATAGAAATTCAAGTTCAATGGCTAAATCCTCTTTGGAACCATCTGCGTGGTTTAAGCCACATTCACTTCCCCTTTGGAATGCAAACAGATGACAACATTGGCCGCAGGCCTTGGCTAACTGCTGCTTTGAGCTTCTGGAGGCTTTGGTAATGCAACAAAAGATATTCCTACACGACGCATACATCTCCTGTTTGGTCAACATGTTTTTGCATCAACATCATCAAGGATGAGTGTTTCTTATAGTTATAGTTAGAGAGTTCAGCAACAAGATATGTTGTTTATCCTGCAAGAAGGCTATCCTGTGCCAAGCAAATTAAGAAAAACACCGGGACAGACTTCTTTAGGAGTGATTATTGATAACTATTAATATTGACATTAGCCATGTCAAATGTGAGCGTTGACATTGTTGACAAAAATGATATGACTTTCACTGATGCATACTTCTGAGAGCGCGACACCATGGTGTGAATTTGGGAATACTGAATGAAAATGTAATTCTTGTTAAAACCTTTGACACAGATGTGTGGTGAAGGCAGATTACACCGAACAAAATTAACATTGAGAGCGGTATGTATCAAAGCAAAGGGAGATAAAATATTTAGCAAAACATGTTAATAATATCTGAAAATATAGAAGTCCTAATTTGTTATAGCATAACTTCTGTGGGGATATGGTGATAGCGTGGCCCGGAATCCAAAAACCGCACTGTTTCCTGTTGCGCTACAGAGATATTTGGCCGACAAGAAAGTCATTTGCTGAAGCTTTCAGAAGGGGATTTAATAATTGTATTTCTAAAGTGGCCAGTCCACACGCGGTTGGTTTGACCCTTCTTTCAATAATGTGGTGTCCGGACAGGATGCCTCGTCTTCTCAACTGGAGGAGTTTACCACGGCTGTTTGTACTTGCCGTTGGCCAATCAAACGCTTCAGATCCCCCCCTCCAGCAACTGGATTAGCTTAAACAAATATGCAGCTGAAGAAAGTGAAATGCCTTGCCTCGTTCACTCAGATTTCAGCTAGTCCGCTATCAGACTTTGTATTATTAATCAGAGATCTGATTTGTGACACTACCCAAAATGTTATGATGTATGTGCAATACATAACACCATAGGTAAGCTTACTCCTCAGCGGGAGAAGGCAAAACCAAGGGAATTAGCTCCAATGGTAGAGCACTTGCTTAGCATGCAAGAGGTATCCGGATCAATTCCTGCATTCTCCACCTGGTTTTGAATTAGTCAATGGTCTTGTCAGAGCTATCCTGTAAGGACTCGACTGACCTATGAGTCACACTTAGCCAGACGTAAAAGGAAGCAAACCTTCTACACCTGTGCTTTAACAGTTGACAGTTCTCCTGAACAATATAGGTGCAATATACTGCAACATTCGTTTTTTATTTATATATATTTTTTTTTTGTGCCTTTATGGACAGGAAAGTGAAGACAGACAGGATAGCGGGTTGGAGAAGAAGGGACATGACATTTAGCAAAGGACCATAGGTAGGTGGGAATCTAACCTGGGAGGCTACATGCCGGGGTGGAGCCACTGAGACGGTCCGGTGACATTAGTTATTTTCAGATTTCAACATTGACGTTATCAGGGTTTATGCTTCAAATTAAAAAGGTCAGAAGAAGAAATAGGCTTACAACTAATATTTATCAAGAAGTATTTTACTCTTGCCAGAATACTATTTGTGTGCTAATTCTAGCTAAACGAATAGAGATGTGCTCTGCTTTAATGCCCTTTTAAAGCCTTTTCCCAACGGACACAAACTGAGGATGTTCAGCATATAAACAGAAGGGTGTTTACTGTACGTGTTAAAGTGTAATTCTGGCGAAAATTGATCCCAGGGTCTTTTTCGCCCTACCGGTAGGTCCATGTTTCCAGGAAGTCCACACAAGTCGATTACCGGGTACCATAAATAAATAATAAATAAATAAATAATATAATAGAGGCGCCGACAAATTTAAAACAGTCAAGTATCAAGAGGGGAGATTTTTATATTCAATTATTTTGCACCTCCATGATATTGTTTTGGAAGCGTTCGCTGTGCCCCTAGCCAATAACATGGAAGCCATTTGGGCTGTTACATTGCTCTTGGCAAGTTCTATACACGATTATGAAAAGTGTCTGGAGGGCTTATTTTATGGGTCCTCATCCTGAAAAAGTCTCTGGGTTAAATTTTCGCCAGAATTACACTTTAAGTCATATCATCTAGTTTGGCCATGCGGTTCAGCCAAGTCTTTCTATTTACGGTGCAGCCGTAGTTGATGGTCTTATTTCACCTAGCTGCTGGTCTTGGCGGATATTATCAATCACAAGTTCTCCATGGTTGTCATGTTTTCTATTTCGTTAAGTGGCAGTGAGATATTACTTCGACTTTTTTCAGGTTTGCGTTTGTCTCCAGATGTATTCGTATTTCTGGGATGAAAATGCCTACTGAGTTAACAGCCATCAAATCAATTTTCACATTCAATATGACACATTGCCTGTGTGTGTGTGTGTGTGTGTGTGTGTGTGTGTGTGTGTGTGTGTGTGTGTGTGTGTGTGTGTGTGTGTGTGTGTGTGTGTGTGTGTGTGTGTGTGTGTGTGTGTGTGTGTGTGTGTGTGTGTAAATCCGTGTTCAATGTGGATGCAAATGGATACCATTGTTCTGTGTGTTTTTACTTGTTATTATGTGCACTGATTTCCATTAGAAGGCATATCTTTATGTGTTATTTTTCTCAGTAGAGACATATTGGAGTAATATTTCCAGGCATCGTTGATAAAATTACACAGAAAAGGATAACTCACCATTCAGAGTTTCTTTGCTTTTAGAATTTTTTTTCTATTTGCTTATAGATCCTGTTCCGGATGTGAACAGGATGTGTGTGTGTGTGTGTGTGTGTGTGTGTGTGTGTGTGTGTGTGTGTGTGTGTGTGTGTGTGTGTGTGTGTGTGTGTGTGTGTGTGTGTGTGTGTGTGTGTGTGTGTGTGTGTGTGTGTGTGTGTGTGTGTGTGTGTGTGTGTGTGTGTGACAGAAATACAATCTGTCTCTACAATCAGTGTTCTTGAGTGCATGGGTCTGTATGTATTAATGTATAAGTGTGTGCATGCGTGTGACGAGGTCCTACAGGGGATGGGTAAGATATCAAAATTTCGCCATTACGCCATACCATTCTTTTCATGAATAGCTCAAACCAGCTAGACCAAAAACAATTGAGATGGATTAAGCACCTCTTCTGGTTTTGATTCCATGGATCTCTCTCACTTGGTGAAGTTAGGCAGCTGTGTGTAACCTAGGTGCAACCAACCACAGTCTGGCAGGGATCGGGAAACGACGTGTTCAAACAGTGTCCTGTCTCCTAACGTTACATCCCGGCGTGCCTAGTCCCCTGCAGGGATTTTCAAGCCGAGAATGAAGTGTTTACACCCAAGTTGGACCTGCATGATTTAATTCTAACTCCACACGGGCGTATTGCTGTTCATCGGTCTAGACCGCGGTGCCACCTATTGTGGTTAATGTAGGATTTTAGGTTTTGTTACATTCCAAGATATTGTAGGTATGTATCTGATTTCTGACATCCTGGAAGTGGAACAGTGTGTTCACAGAAGGTAAATACTCCGAAGAAGAGCTGTGTCTATCATATCTGTTATGTTGTGCAATATTGCTGCTCATCATGCGTTATTTATAGGCTGGGGACACTTTCCGTACTTACTGTTGGAGAGCCCAGTGCTTGTGTGAGAGTATGTTTGTGTGAGTCATGTGTGTTGGAGATGGGTTAACACTTATATCTGGTAACCTTACTACTCAGTGGACGAGAGCTGCACCGGGGGAATCAGCCAAATGGAAGAGCACTCGCCTAGCATGGGATCAATGGCAGCATTTTCCATATTGAGGTACCTTTTGTCGGTGACCTTGTCACAACTTTACAATGCATTGAGTTAGCTTCAAGCGAGTGCTGACTTGTCCTGACCTTTAGCTGTGAAGATAACACTATATCAAACTAGGTCTGAATTGCACAGGGTTAGCTGATGAGCTAGTCTGACCTAGCTTGCATCTAGGTAGTACATGTCATGGCATTATCAATGACTGACCTTCTTCTGAGTAGAGAGTGACCACTTTCATTGTACTTTCATCGAGTTTGAACAAAAGTAAGAGCCACACACTCATCGTGTACTTGTTTTTAACTACCTTCTCCCTTCCCTGACGTAACCTAATAGATTTTGGATTGCTGGCAACCGCAAACAGACACACACCTCAATTGTGAAATTAAATTGTGAGTCACTGTTTGCCAACAGTCGGCATACGCACACACGACACACGGTTCTAACGTCAGACATACACCCACACACACGCGGCATGTCTGTGTTGAAATCAATTGTGAAATCAAATCTGTAACAACCCACGGATGATAACATGAAAAAAAGGATTTGTAGCAAAGGATGTAGCGATTGCAGTCTGTGTGCGGGCCTGTGCATGTTTGTGTGTGCGTGCATGCCGATGTGTGCGTAAATATTCCAAGACTACTACTCAGACACAGTAAGCTCTGAGGAGGAGGCTGGATGCATTGATTCCAGACATTTGTACTGAAGACATTCATGTGATAATCAACAATTGGTTGAACACTCTGCGAAATGTGAGCAGAGCTGGCTGGAATGAATGCTTCACTGGATGTGAAACCTAAGTAGTGCACTGGCAGAAACCACGCTGTAATTATTGTATGTACCTCAGGGGTCCAGTGACAGGGAAAAAATAATAAATACACATGGTTTAATAACGCCAGAATTTTTGTTAAAAGGCCAATGTGTTAAAAAAGTCTTCACAAAATACATTGTAGCAATAGCAAAGCATGCGGCTTCAACATTGGAAAAGGACACACAGGTGTTAAAAACAGTAAAAGCATATACACATAGAATGATTGTTAACGCATAAAAAATATAGACAAACATATGCAGAAAAACTACTTATAAAACATGTGTATGGAATAAGCAACTGTTGTTTTGATTGATAACTTTAAGATCTATACATTTAGTCTAGATTATTCCACTCTCTTGAACCTGTGACATACCAGGCTAAAGATCTAAGTCATGGGTGACAATATCAAGCACAGGTTTGCATTTTCATAAGATGATCCCAACTTAACATCTCGCATATTTGTAAGGATTGGGCAGAAATGGAAGTGCCTGGATTGATACCCTTGGTTTATAGAGATTCAAGTGGTTTCAGCGACGATGGTTGGCCAGTGAAGTTTTTTAAACATTAGTTCCGATGAGTGAAAATCATAGAAGGGAGAAAAATAATGGCAGCCTTTGTAGAAATGAGAGTAATGAATCGAATACCTGCAAGATTAATCCTGAACCTTTTACATTATTTTAACATGTGATTTAAAGGAGAGATTAGAGTCAATTCACACCCCAAGATATTTGAATTGGCTCACAACCTTCAGTTGCTTCTGCAAGGTTCATTAGTGGTTCAAATGGTTTTGCACTACAACACGTGTCTTAAACAGCTAACTGTTTTAGACACAGTATTTGGAGGCGGCACTTTTAAAGCCATTCTTTGACCAGCCATTAAACTTGTGAGCTTATTCGCAAGCAACATCTGCTTTGGTTCTGCCAAGTACAAGTATAACAGTGTTGTCTGTGTACAGTAGGGTTTCAACTTCAGAACAAACAGATTGATGGTCAGTTATGTGTTTACTAAATAGGAGTGGCCCAAGAATAGATCATTACGGGAAACCCGTAGGCAACTGCAGTGACTTGGATTGATGATTATTTATGGCAACTGATTGAGACCATTTAATAATGCACGATTCCACCAATTTCACTGCACCATTGAAAGGATTTAGGGATAGCTTAGCAAGGAGAGCTTTCTGACTGAAGGTTTCAAAAGATCAACTGAGAAAAATAAAGAATTAGCGTGAAAACTGCATCGGCTGGTGCGCAGAGCAGTTTTAAGATGGAAAATGATCTGATCAGCTACCCGTTTCTCAGCAGCTTTGGATACCGTCAGGTAAATGCTGATTGGCCTTAAATTACATATGGAAAGTGGGTCAACAGATTTGAATATTGGACAAAAGAAAATTTCAAGGCATTTGAGAACGGACTGAGGAGAGGTAAATGATAGAAGTAATTGGATGAGCTAGTTCTGAACAAAGGTCTTTTAGCATAGTTGTATCCATCCCAAAAATATATTTTGGTCATGAAAGTTTGACTGACCTGATGCTTTTCATGACTTCTTGTTCATTGATGTTTTTTTATGGTAAAGGCAGGTTCTACACTAGTTTCTGGGTATATTCTTGTAGTTAACTGAGAAACCCTGGGCAGTGTCAGCCACTGAGTATCAGCCTTCAATCGCTTCCTATTCATCTTCCTGACCATGATGATCAGGTTATGATCTGACAGTCCAGTTTGAATATTCAATCATTTTAAGATTCAGGTCTGTTGCTTAAAACTAGAGCAATCTGTTTGCTTGTGAGTTAGTTATTATTGTGGGCCCTTGAATTAACTATGATAAGTCCAGCCCGTTATTTAATTCAGGTTTTTCCTATTAAATGTATCCTATCAATTTATATTATGCCACCAATAATGATTTTCTCTGTTTAGTAACCACTGAATCACATTGTATCTCCTACCCGCCCTCCTGCCCTCCCGGACTTCCTCCAGAATGTGAAAGGAACCACCATGCCCACCACCACACACCTATCCACGGAGTCCTCCTTCCTGGGTCTCCTTCCCTTCTCCAGCTTCTACCTGGGTCTGGAGCTGGAGCCCACAGTGTCCTCTGCGTTGGAGGGCCTGGCGTCGGTCGACAGCAACGTCAGTCGGCCGAGCAGCCCGCGGTGCACCTACAAGGAGGACTTCAAGCGCATCCTTCTTCCTGCCGTCTACAGCCTCGTCTTCCTCATCGGCCTGCCTCTGAACTCGGCCGTCATTCTGAAGATATGGAGGCTGCGCCCCAACCTGTCACGCAACAACATCTACATGCTCAACCTGGCCATGGCAGACTTCCTGTACGTGATGTCACTTCCTCTGCTGATATACAACTATGCCAGCCATGACTATTGGCCCTTTGGTGAGCTTGCCTGCAAAATGGTCCGCTTCCAGTTCTACAGGTGAGGGTTTTTAACGTGCTTCTTTGTAGGTTTTGCTCAAGGTCAACATCCTGATATTTCTTTTTTTATTCATCTTTCCTATGAGCTCTTAATGTACATACTTGGTGGTGGAAGGCGATTCTCATTTTTAGCATGATGTATGTGCTAGTGTTGTTAGTATTAATACTTGATGTCTTATGATTAGCATGATTACACACCAGGCTGAGTCACAAAGCAAAAGCATCAACCAAACCCTCAATACTTTGAAGTACTTCCTCGATCTAACTTTCCCTGCCCTAGTCTTTTTTCAGCCTTTTTGTTTACACACATGATGCGTGATTATCACAACCGCTGTAGTGTGTTCTAACTATGGCTTGTTCTATGTTATTGCTTAATGACCGGGGTCAGGTTTATTAAGACACGCTCATACATATTAAGACAGTGTTGTTCATCCATTGTGTTACGTAATTCATTGAGCAGAGAACCATATGTACTAACTTGCTTCCACCTTTCGGTCCTCCGTAGCAACATGCACGGGAGCATCTTCTTCCTCACCTGCATCAGCCTGCAGAGGTACGTGGGCATCTGCCACCCCCTGGCCAGCTGGCACAAGGAGGGCGGCCGGCGGCTGGCCTGGATCGTCTGCTTCGGGGTGTGGCTGGTGGTGGCCATCCTCTGCGCCCCCACCTTCCACTTCGCCGCCACGGGCACCCAGAGGAACCGCACCGTGTGCTACGACATGAGCCGGCCCGACCGCTCCCTCGACTACTACCCCTACGGCATGGCGCTCACCTGCCTGGGCTTCGTGCTGCCCTTCCTGGCCGTGACGGCGTGCTACTGCCGCATGGCCCTGCTCCTCTGCCGGCCCGCCGCCTACCAGGGCGTGTCGGGCTCGGCGGCGGCGAGCGAGAAGCGGGACAAGGCGGTGCGCATGATCGTGGTGGTGGTGGTGGTGTTCGCCGTCAGCTTCCTGCCCTTCCACCTCACCAAGACACTGTACCTGCTGGTGCGCACGCTGCCCGGCGCGCCCTGCGCCACGCGCAACCTCTTCTCCGTGGTGTACAAGTGCACGCGGCCCTTCGCCAGCATGAACAGCGTGCTGGACCCCATCCTCTTCTACTTCACCCAGCCGCGCTACCGCCAGAGCACCCGCCGGCTGCTGCGCAGGGTCACCATGCTCAAGGACAAGGGCACCAGCGTGTGACTGTGTCCAGTGCCGTCCGATCCCAGAACCAGGGACAGTTTGGCACCGCTCCTTCAACCACGCCGTGACCCAGGTGGTATGGAGTTCTGCGTATGGCTGGTATTCTGCCAGGGCTAGGGGGAAATATATGGAAGATCTGAACACCATGATGATATAAGAAGGGAGATTTAAATGATCAATATATGTATAAAAGTTAGATGCAGGCATGGACTGCCACTTCCGTGTTCTGACCACCAGAGGGCGTATTTGTTCCTTGGCGCTGTAGTACAACTACATACCTGACCCGCTATTTCTAAATTGGAAGCCTCTGGTGGTCATGGTTGAGTTGAATTGATACCAACCTTTTTGTCTGATGCAGTCGGATGCATCCCTTGATTTTAATGTGAACAAAAAACGTGTGTGAATATGTGAATGAAATCTAGACTGCTTAGAAGGGAAGGAGATGGGGGTTTGAGTTTAGGCTGACCTCTGTGGTTTTCCTCTTCCTGTGTGTGTGTGTGTGTGTGTGTGTGTGTGTGTGTGTGTGTGTGTGTGTGTGTGTGTGTGTGTGTGTGTGTGTGTGTGTGTGTGTGTGTGTGTGTGTGTGTGTGTGTGTGTGTGTGTGTGTGTGTGTGTGAGAGAGACCTTCCCATGAAACAGAAGTTTCCTTGACTCTGTTTGTGTGCATGTTGTTCATACTGACAGAATGGAAAGACGCACTGCGCTTTTGAAAGAGATTTTTAGGTTATAAACCATGAGGTTTCGATATGAACACGTTTTCCAACCTTGCATATGAGATATATTCTGGTTCTCACAATCAATGACAATGCTGCAGTCAAATTCCATGCTTGTAGAAAAATGCTCCCGAGCCTAAGAGAATAAAAAAGTTGTACTGTTTTATATTATCTTGCATGAGATGCAAAGTTAATAAATATGAAAGTAGGGATTATGTTTTATGGCTTCAGCCAATGACTATAGCTCACATGCAAAGGTTCTTCAAACCCCAATATCCAAAGTCTATCAAAAATGGTATGCATCTAAAAAATTAAACACTGCATGTAACTTTGGATACAAGTGTCAGTTAAATAATAAATATCTCTTGGATCAGGAACTGAACTAAACATAAGACAAGTTATGGCATTACTAAAACAGGATGGTTCACCCATAGATCCAAAATAACATGCCAAAAGATGTATCTACTGCTTATAAATATATATATTTATAAATATAACCGCATGTTTACTAAACCAAAATAATATACCTTATACAGTCGGGCAGCTTCCATTATAAGGCATGATTGAATAGCAAGCTATAGATCTCAGAATATTTAAAATATATTTATTTCATAAATACTGTGAATGTGTGGGATTCCTCGAATGCATTACACTGATTAAGAATGCTGTCAGATTGAAAGACTGTGTGTGTGTGTGTGTGTGTGTGTGTGTGTGTGTGTGTGTGTGTGTGTGTGTGGGTGTGTGCTTGCGTGTGCACCATTCCAGCACCATTTAGAGTTTCTATATAAAAGTATTATTCTTTTGAGATATTATATTTTTTTTGTAACGATTCAGAATAAAATATAATGACAACATATTTTTTAGGTTCTAGTTTGATTTGTACATAACTAATGAGTAGTTGTAATATCCTAAATGTATGTTTTTTTATGTAGATTTAAATAGATGCCAGAATTCATGTTCTCTGTGTCCCTTAATTTCATTAAAGAAAATGCATACTAAATGTACAGACTTTAAGTGACTTACATGTCACTGGTTAGTTACAATGATGTGTATAGGGCTTGTAAATTGTGACCTCACATCCCAATGTGTCATTGTTGAGAAATTAATCCTGAAATTAATTATCATTATGGGGCAACATTGATGTGTTTGAAAGGGCTAGAGTGTTTCTAATGCGAGTCAAGGCAAAACGAAAAGCCTATTTACGTTTTATTTAGGATTTTGCATTACTGCAACTCTCGAGCCATGGCTATACTCTATATAGCCATCCTTGCATCTTAGTGAGAAGTGCATTCTTGGATAGGATTAATATAGACCATAGCCACCGTTAGATGGGTCAAGTGTCACAAGTGTACAATGGGTTCTCAAAATTCTACTGTCATCTAAAGTTTCACTTATGCTGTATTCTAGCTTTATTCGCTTTAACCAAGTAGTATCCAAGTTGAATGATTCACTTGCACAACAATCTCACAGGTATTATCTTTCTTTTGGTGCCACTATTAGATTGGGGAGATATACTCTATTCACTTTGGATAGGTCATTTTTCAGAAGAAACAGAAATAGGCCTAGTGATGAAGAGGTTATACTATGTGGGACATCATTGCTAGAAGGGCTATGGCAATTAGGCATATGATGTAGACACTAAACTATAGCCTATAGTTTATTAGGTTATGTACCATTATAATGATTATAATACAGTCACATTAGAATAGAGCACAGACACATTTACTTGTCTGTCATGTACTTTGAGCACCCCCTGTAGTACGCTGCTGTCAACTATTTCTTGCTCTGACAGAAGATAAACAACGAATCAGCTAGAGGGCCACAAAGAAACACTTGCATACTTTTACATACCGACACATGTGTTTCCCTATACGAGCCACCGTTGCAGAACACTATCGAAATAGATGAACAAACAGGCCTGCACGAACCTCTGCTCTTCTCAAATAAAGGGCCTTGCTGTCTGTGAGACTTCCTTGGGCCCTGGGGCTATAATTATTTTTGGTTTGTCCACACACAGTATCTGACTTCGCCCATCAAAAAGAAATGCTTTTCCTCTCTATCCCCAAGGGGGCTATGACAGCCCCTGCAACCCTAGTCCCGCCCACCCCTGCCCTATCTCATGCATTAGCATGCAAAAACATTAAGTCACGGAAAACCAAATAATGTCAAAATAAGGAGTTCAGTACCATTCGAGCACTACAGTAAAGGATACCTGGCGCCCCCGGGCCTGTGGACTTTGCAATGGGACAACGATTTGAACATGGAGGGAGTAAACAATGAAAGAGTTGCTTGTGCACAGGTTGGACCGGGGACAGTTTGGATAAACTTCGAGTCCTTTCTTCCTCGTGCTTGGATGCATTTTGGGACCAAAAGCGTGTAAGTTTTTGACCCCATATTTAATATTTAACTTTGCTCTTTAACTTTAAAACAGCTCTCTCTCTTGGCTGGCCTCGTTCCAATAATCCAATTATTGAAGGGACAACTCTGTTTTGTACGGCTTTATGCGGTGGAATGGACCGTAGTCAACTTGACTCGCCTCATCAATGAAACAAGAATGTGGATTTAATCACCAGGAACGAAATGAACAATGGCAAAAAGAGAAGACGGGAAGAAAAACGCGGCCGTGTGTCGTAGTGTCTCGTTCAAAAAGTTGGAGTCTTGGAGTGCCAACAGCAGCAGCAGCCGTAACGATAGGCAAGTTAAATCAAAGGATTTGGATGCTTGTGGCGTCGCCCTTCCCCCTTTGTCCACCACCGCTACCACTACTACTACTACGGAGCAATGCACGGCTGAGAAAGTGGAACCCTTGGCGACGCGTAATGTTGGCGTTTCAAGAAAAGTTTCCAAAATCACTGCGACCAACGCCGGCCTCCCCACCGCAGACCGAGGCTCCTCCACTCCTCTCTCCTCTCTTTCCCCGTCCATTCGCCAGCTCACACAGAAGTTCAGCAGCGCTGGCTCTGCTGGAACGCAGATCACCGCCTCAGGCGATAGCAGGGTGACCGAAGGAAGAGCGACCCTGCCCCGAGCCAAAGGCACGAGGAAAGACCCTTCACCCCTGCGTTCATCTTTTCATGAAGATATTAGCAGTGGGTGTATTCACAATATTGACTCTGCTAACATTCCTGCTGAATTTAAAGATGCGGGGGGAAAGTTAAACCCTGGCACAGACTCTTTCTCAGGGTCGGACTCAGAGAAGGCAAACCAAAAATGGATGTGTTCAAAGCTGTCAACCGAGCGTAGAAGTAGTACAAGTAAGAGAGATTACACAAAGGTCCACCCGCGCTCGTCTGATATTAAAAAGGCTTTGACAACGGATCGGTCTGAGGATGTTTCAACTACCGAAGAGACTCCTCCAGCTTGCAAATCTCAAAGGAGTTATTTGTCAACGCGCCACGGTGAGTTTATTCCAGTCCATTCTGACCACTGGCCAAGCGTCACAAAGATCCGGCAAATTTTCAGTGAAAGACAAACCCGTTCTGCACAGCAGCCCAAGGCGACTAATGAACCTGAAGAGAAATTAAAAACGGGGCTTAACTTTCAGTTTAGCACTAAGGATACTGCCTCTCTCTCAGACAAAAGTGACAAGCATTCAGCTAGCAGCTCTGGTAACGAAGCAAGTAGCCTTTTCCTTCCAGAAAAACAACACTTCAAACTTGGAGCTCCGGCTAGAATAAATAGTGGGGCGGCCGGGAATATACTTAAAGCAAATAGGAGATTAGAAAAGGAAATGGACTTCTTTTCTGATCCTGACCTACAGCAAGACCCAAATGAAAAGGAGTTCGATTTAGAAACGCATAGTAATAATAATACGAGCAAATCCATTTTTCAAGACAGCAGTAGTGGACGCTCTTTAAGAGTCGACCAGCCTACGCACAGAGCCCCGAGTCCTAACTGCGACAGAGAGCCTGCTTTGAGGACCTCCAGGACAACACTTCTGACATCTGACCCCGACCCTGACCTTCATTTCCCTGCGCCTACTCCTTCTCCTCAGAGTTGTCCGTTGGGCAAAGCCACCTCCTCTGCTGTTAAACAGCCGAGGGAGAGAAGGGAGAGACAGGGGGTCGGGCTGCCCAGGGATAGTTTACATTCTTCAAATAGCTCCTCCAGAACACCAGCCCCCACCTCCTCCACCACCACCACCTCCTCCCCCTTTCCACTAAATCCAGCCCTTGCCTCCTCAACTGCAGCTCCCTCCTCCAAGGTAGAAGCCCCCATCAGCATAATCTCCAGCCTGCGCTACAGGTTTAGTTCCGGAGAGGAGGAGGAGGAGCACATTAGGAAAGGTAGAGGTAGAGGTGTAGGCCGGAGTGCGTCCTGTGGCCCTTTGCCCTCTACCTCCATTAGAGGAGGCTGGGGGGTTGAAGAACAAGGAAGCAGTTTCTACCGCGGTAAACATGGATGGTGCGTGGGCAAGAGCGTCGGTAGATCTTCCGGCAGCGAGGAGGACAGCGCAGAGAATTTAGGACCGCCCAGCCGAGACGCGGTTCGCCGGCGCTCGCTGCGTAAGAAGAAGAAGGTTTTACTGCCGTCGGGCCGATGCAACAACGATCGTGATGGTGAGTCAGAAGACAGCGACAGCGAAACAGGCATGACCATGGAACAGTTAGAGCCTCACCACCATCAGTCAGGAAGTCCTTTCCCGAGCCGGAAGAAAAAAGAACCCGTTGCAAGTAATTCCCGAAGGCTGGCGCAGCGATGGGAGTGCCTTTGCGCGCCATCGATGGCCACGCCGCTTCCTGGTGTGTCACGCGTGTCAAAGGTCAACATTCCCTCCTTCACCAGTCCTGGTGGCTCCCAGAGCAGTAGCCGGTGCTCTAGTACAGAGACGCTCAAGGAGGAGAAGCAGGCCAGGCGTGGACACCGAGCACAAGTCCACAACACCATAAGCTCCAATGTGTCCATCTCGTCTATGCAGAGTAAAACCTACCATGGGAACTCTACCATGTATCGCTCCCCAAGCTTTGGACATGGGGACAACTTCTCCCGTGCACCTGTGTGGGTACACCCCCAGGTTGTCCCGACAGTCACCCCCCCTTCCACCACACCACAAAGGGAAGGGCCCGTGCCAGATACGGGTCAAGGGGCTGGGTCCACGGTATTCAGAAGAACATTCGGTGGGAGAGAAATAACGGAGGACAAAACAAAGCATAGAATCTCAATGTCCAACCCGGATATTGCCTCTGATACGATGACTCTCCTCAGCTTCCTGAAAACTGACCTATCAGATCTCAGGGTGCGTAAAGTTGGAGGAGAGAAGCCCAGTGGTGCTGAGGAGAGGTCAACGTTGTACAGACGGGGGTCACATAGTCATGGCAACCAGTCTGGGTGTCGCCCGACTCTAAAGGATCTAACCGCCACCCTGCGGCGTGCTAAATCCTTCTCCTACTCTGACAAATCCACCTTGGGTGTGCCGTGTTTTTCCACAAGTGGCACCTCTAAGCGGAGCTCGTCAGAACAGCGACTTGACGTAGAGAGGGATGAAGGCAGGCGGTCCATTAGTGACCGGGAGGTAGAGAGTGATGGGGGTGATTTTAGGGTAGGAAGAGAAAGAAGAGCAAGGGATTATGGATATGATGACAATGACGATGTAACGCCAACCCCGCTGCAGGACAGATACATACAAGAAGCCAGACAGGTTATGCGAGATATCTGCCAAATGAGTGCTAGAGAGGATGATGATGACGACGACGACAATGAAAATGTTCATGTCACTGACGATGAAAGGGTAGAGGATGAGAGCTCCTCTATAACACCAACAGGGCAGGAGAAGGAGAGAGGGGGCATGAACATGGAGGATGAGGTGAGGGACAGAGAAAAAAGTGAGAGAGACGGAGAAAATGGGAGGAGCAAGAGGGACAGCGAAGCCCCACCATTGGTGAAGGAGCGGGAGAGCTGGAACCGAGAATGTAGCGAGGAGAGAAACCAGGAGAGCAGAGAACAGGAGAGATCCATGCAGAAAGGTGACTCTGAGGAGAGCATGTTCCACGACCGCTCTGTAGATGAACTGTCAGGTCATGAGTCTAGTCTAACTGATGAAGGAATAGTGACGGAGCCAGAGACTGGTCTCGGGGAGATCTCTGAGAGCTGTTTTGCAGGGCCAGCTGGGGTTAATTTGGGGTCAATGATAGCTAGGGATGTGCTGGGTAAGCCTGTCACCACATGGAAGCAATCAGTTCTACACCAAGGGGATGTGTTGAAGAAGGAGAAGCAAGACACACCAGAGAACGTTGTGAGTAGTGCAACTCAACAGATCCCAATACCAGTAGCCTCTTGCGCACAACTTCATGCCCTAAGGGCAGAGAGTGACAGCATTATAATGGATATGAGCAGCCCAACGTCAGTAACAAATAGCAAACCTTTTGAGGCGATCAACACCAGCAACACTGAAAGCCAGGAAGCCTCAACTCCAGCGGGGAAATGGGAAGGGGGTCTTGATGCCCCTGCAACTCCTGGGGCTGTTAGGCGGCGCAGGAAGTTCTCCTCTACTGGTAATAATAACTCAGACTGTAGCAACGGCAGCAGTGGAGAGTCCACCTCAGTGTCATCCGGGAATGGAGAGGCTACCGTCTACCGTTCACTCAGTGACCCCACGCCCCAGAGGCGTTGCTTTGTGGCTGGAGAAGGAAACAGCAATTTCTGCTCCATGGACAGCAACCTTCTGGGGTCTCTGTCCGTCAAAGGGATAGGAAGTGTGACCGAGTCCTGCCCGGCCACTGTGCTGTCTGAAAGTAAGGGCAGCGTGGCCAGCGATCTGTCAGTGTGCAGCGACAGTGCTCTCTGCGACGACAGTGTCCGCGATTACAGCGGGGTGATTCGAAGCATCGTGGCCGAACCGGGGGCGATGGACAGACTCATGGTGGACGACCATGGCAACGGCAAAGCTCCCAAAAAGAAATCGTTCAGCGACCCCAGTCGACGTAGCGACGCACAATTGCTGTCTCCGAATGACCCTCACTACAAAGGTCACTCTAATAAAAATGAGCCAATCAGTGAGCTGGAGCAAGCTGGCCAGATCCCCCCCTCCAGCAGTGAGCCGATTCTAAGTGGGCACAGGGAGAAGCTGTGGACCCCAGAAGGTGAGGCGATCCAACCCTTACCCCCGCAGACCCATCCCTTCAACCCTGGAAGCAGTAGTAACAAAGCCAGGAAGTCTCGCTCCAGTTCAGAATGTGCTCTTGCCTCTGAGAACCAGGGCGATGGAGATGTTAATGGTATAGATGAAGGGATGGGAGGGAGAGTGGATGAGGGAAAGAAATTTAACTTTGACCTCAAACCGGCTGAGGCTCTCTCTCCAAGATTGGGTCATCAGACGTCAAGAAAACACCACGGCTGGTCTGCAAGCGACGCTCATTTAGATCCTGGAGAACCAGATGTAGAGTCCCAAGAAGATCTGGAGGGCCAAGACGACCTCACTCCCCCACTCCCTCCCCTCGCCCATTTGTCCAGACCCGAAACCAGAACCAGGCATGTCCGCCACGCCAGCGAGCCAGCTACGTTCATGCCCATCTCTCCCCCTGCACACTCTAAGCTGCTGAAAGAGGCCAACCGCTCCAAGATACCACCCACCGCAGAGCCCTCACTCCCGAGCAAACCCTCGGGGGATGAGGCCCCTTCTCTCGAGGACGTGACCAAGAGGTATATACTAGCTCTGAGTTCCACCGAGAAGGAGGCAGAGTGCCCAGGCCCTCTTTCAGGGGCTAGGGATGGAACTGAACGGTCCATGTCTGTGCCAGAGGGGCCCAGTGAGACCCCCACTTGTGAAGTTATGGACACTGGGGCGCAAAGAACTGCTACTGAGGACCCTGCATCCCTGCCTCCCATTCAGCGGACGAAGCCAAAAGTGGTGAGTTATTTCAACTTCTTAATTTCCTGTTGAGATGGGCATAATGTGGCCCATTATGATGGACTGCGTATAGTGTGCATGTGTATACATGTGTATCTCTTTCCCTCCACCTGCATGGAGACTGTGTGTCTGTCTGTCTTGTGTATATTAGATGTCAGTATGTTTACATTGCTATACTATTTACGGTTGTAAGGACATTCAACCTGCGTCCCCTGTGAAGCCGCTATTTGTCAATGTGTCTTACTAAAAGAAGGCTTTTTCAAGCCATAAATGAAAAAAAAGAGAGGCAATTTAAAATATGTTTTTGAATTGACCAGACGGAAAGGAAAATACGTTCTGGCTGAGATTCCTGCTATGGTGGCTCATGCAATGAATGGTTTGTTGTTTTTAAAATGACAAATAGTTGTAATGCCGAAGTTCAAAGTGTATTTTGGTTTGGGTCTGTCTTAGTGGTTGATTCATGGACAGCTGGCCTTTGTTTAGATGCCGTAGGTACGCATTATAAGTTATTACAGTGACTCGTATGATTATTTTAGATATGGTGTGCATTTTCAAGGAGCAGCCCATACAAAATACAATACAGCATTAGCACTGTTATACAAACACAAGTAGATATACTTTCATATGATATGATATCATTAAACAAGTCTCACACAGATGACATTGAGCAATTGATCAAGGCATAGCACGTGCATGTATTATTGATTCACTTAATATAATGTCTCTGTATGACTCTTTGTTTGGGCTTCAAAGCAAATTTGATTCCTGATATTTTTGAATCACAGTTTACAACGGAGACTGGGATTTTGAGGTGTTTTTTTTAAGCAATTGTGTATCTTCACACATCTTGAACTTCTTTGTAACAGAGCCTGTGTGTTGTCTGAAACTCTAAATATTTGTCCAACTGTACTGACTAGCTACCACTTTTTTCCACCACTAATATTGATTGTCAATGGATCAGGCAGGACAGGTAAAATACACAGTTTTACATCTCGTTCTATTGAAGGAACTTTGCCACAGCAAGTTTACACACACAATAACACACACAGACACACAGTTTCCTTGTTTATGTTGTTGGGATGATGGAAGGTGGATCTCTGAACACAGGAAATTAGATTTGCAGATATAGGAAGTTGGAGACAGCATCCTTTGTCATTTAAGTATGTGTGTAATGTGTATATCAAGTAGCTTCTTCGCGTTTATTTTACAAAATGGTATATATAAAAAGAATTTCATCTTTTGACTTATATATTTTAATCTCTGGTTTATTTGGATTAAACAGACCATTCTTTCCTGTGCCTCTGGCCTCCAAGTAAAAGTGTTAGTCTGGAAGATATCAGGAGTTTGTTCCAGGGTCTGTGAGGGCCCTGTTGTGCCAACTTGCTGTGTTTAAAACAGCGTGGCTCACACACTTCCATGCAGTTCCGGTGCTCTATGACTCTCCTCTTTTATTTGGATTTAACGCAACAGAAGCTGTGCCAAGGCAGACTGAAGTGCAGGCATGCCCTGTCGAAAGAAAGAAAGAAAGAGAAAGAAGGAATGATAGAGAGGGAGAGAGGGAGGCATCGGGACTTTGCCTTTTCTGGAGGCATCAGTGAATCCAACTTCCCCAATTGGGCATCATTCTTTCTCTGACTCTTTCTTCTCAAACTTTTATCAACATTTTCCTAGTCCTCTCTGATAACAATGATAGTTTAAGTTTGACCCATGTGATAACATTCAGTTGTTCGTTTTTAAATCTCGGCCTGCATCCTTTCTAATATTTTGCATTCTTTTTTTATCAGTGGTTGTCATGGTCTCTCTCTCTCTCTCTCTCTCTCTCTCTCTCTCTCTCTCTCTCTCTCTCTCTCTCTCTCTCTCATATCCACACATTCATTTTCCCCCTGCGTCTATCTGACGCATAGCAACAAGGTGAGTCATGACTACCCTGAGACTCGGTGAAAGACAGAGAAATAGTGATCTGGGCGAGCGGGAAGGGGAGAGCAGGGATGTCTGGGACAGGGCGAGGGAGTACGGTGTCGGAGGTGGTGGGGAACTACCGCAAGTAAACAAATACACAGATCTGAGAAGGTACGGAATGGGATTAAGGTCCGTGGGAAATCACCGGGACACAATGACTGAGATTAGAGGAAGAAGGAAAACTGGAATGCTCTATTCAAGTCATGTTGTTCTTTTATGGTTTACTTCGCAATACTGATTCTTATGTAGTACAAACCAAAGCATTGTTATAACAAGCATCATGATATCATATAATGGAGTACAGTGGCTATCTTCACCCTATGAATGATGAGTTTTAAGAAGTGAAAATTGTTATTTGCACTTTAATAGTTTTCGCTTGAAGGTGCTGTCTGTCGAAGTTAGTGGCATCTGGCGGAGCTGGTGGGAGAAGAGGAATATAATATTCATAGGTATCTTTTATTTAGTGTATAATCCCATGAAGAAAAGATCCACTGGACTGAGCCCATTAGATCTAAGTAGGGAGTAGGTCAACATCAACAGAGCCCGCCAGGTTGCCCCACCATGTTCCTACAGTAGCCCAGAACTTAAAAAACCTTGCCCTAGAGAGTATGTGTTTAAGTTTTATGGGCAAAATCCGAATTTTACCTGTAATCGATGACGTATAGATAGGCTAAATAACTGAGAAGGGAAAGTTGAGTGTACGTCTTTTTCAGAGATGCCATTGAATACACCTGTGCTAAATACACCATACCCCCCTCCCCCCTTGCTCTCTATCTTGCTGATTTTACAGTGGACTGTGGCATACACCTGTGCCCCCCCCCCCCCCCCCCCCCCCCCCCAACTCAATCAGAGTGAGGAGAACACCCACGTCGACTCCAATACTCCCCCCTCCCATCGTGAGTGTAGATATACAGGAGAGGAGGATATACATTTCAAATCCCATTCCTCCGGCTTTGTTGCTGATGGCTCCTATATTGGATTTCACCCTGTAAAAATCCATCCAATTGCAGCAACAGATAAACGGCTCCTTTCACGCGTTCTGTCCTCTGCCTTCACGTTATTTGCTATTAAAACATCTTCCAAAGGACCCACATTAGTTTGGCAATCCAGAAGACGCCACTACCTGTCTGTACTGTGGACACAGTAGTTATGTTCAGTGTTGACAATATGAACGGGGAGGGAGGTAGGGAGGGAGGAAGTATTTTGGGATTATTTTGTAAGAGGAAGGAGTCAATCCATTTTTGAAGTGGTATTTTAGTCTGTTGAAAGGACATTCTATTGGCACACATCAAAGCACACGCACAAACGCGCACACAATCCCACACACTCATCCACACACATTATGATAGAGGAACTCTTTTATCTTTTTAAGGTCATCACAGTTTGGGCTTGAGCCAATAAAACGAGGGATGATGAGTGAGGGGGAAGATGAAGAAGCACGGATGAAAGGAAAGGCACTATGTTGGCTCCGATTATAGTTTCTGTGTGTGTGTCGAAGATATTGGTTTATAAGGTTTATCATTTACAGGCCATGGAACAAACTTGTGGTTTAAGGCGTTGGCTTACTTTTGTTTTCAGTTGGGGTTTGTAAAGCCTACAGAATCCTTGTCCTCCAAGTTCAGCTTTGTTACGACAGAATGCACCTTAACACTGAATTGAATAAATTAAGTAGCAGTGAACGTGAGATTAGGTTTGGTATTACTAACATATGCTCATAAAAAGAACACTTTTTTTTAAACCAACCGCAAATGTATATACAAATGAATGGAATCTTTTCGTATTGTCCCTCCCTGGGTCCACCCTGAGTCCTTTCTAACATTACAGCTCTCTGTATCTACCCATTCTGTTCTCATTCTTCTCTGCTGGCTCTCTCTCTCTGTCCACTCTCCTAATCTTGGTCGTCCAATATGGGGATCCACCCAGAATAATTACAGGACGCTCTTCTTGTGTAAGCAGGCTCCTCTGAAGTGTGTGTGTGTGTGTGTGTGTGTGTGTGTGTGTGTGTGTGTGTGTGTGTGTGTGTGTGTGTGTGTGTGTGTGTGTGTGTGTGTGTGTGTGTGTGTGTGTGTGTGTGTGTGTGTGTGTGTGTGTGTGTGTGTGTGTGTGTGTGTGTGATTTAATTAAGCTGTACAAGTTTGTCTTTGTTCACAGATAAATTGTGACGTGTGTCTACCCATGTCTTGCTATCCTAGTTACTTAAATGATCTTGTATTTTTCCGATTTTTGATCAGGGCTTCTTCCTGGATTATCATGGCTGAAAAAAGGCTTCAACAGTTCTATCATTGTTAATGGGGTCAAACATGCATTGCAAGTTTATTTGGAGAAATCGAAGTGATGTTACAGTTAACAGGTAATAAATAGTAATGTAATGATTTTCTTTCCTCACTTCCGCAACCGTTTATTTGCGCTCTCATGTTTTGGCTGATCGTTTCACAGTTATCTTTTCCACGTCAAACATAAATAATGACACAATTATACCCCTAACACTGGACATGACATAGTTTACAGAGTGGTCGGACACACACACACACACACACACACACACACACACACACACACACACACACACACACACACACACACACACACACACACACACACACACACACACACACACACACACACACACACACACACACTGTCTTGCACCCTGATCTGGGCCCTGGCCTAAGTGTGGGTGGACTCAGCTGGGTTGGGGACCATGCTGTCACCATAATGCCACCATTATGATCCCTTTCATAGTGGAGCCATTCTTCCTCCTCTCCTTCTTCTGTTTGTCTGTTTTCCTTCTCCTGTCCCTCTCCGTCCATTTCACTCTGCCGTCCCAGAAGCCTTATGGCGACAGTGCGCCGCTTTGGGTCATGCTCCAGCTGTCAGTTGAGGAATTCTGGGTGGAATGGGAATAGGAGCGGAACGATCCGTAAAAGCCGGAGCACCGTCACTGAATGGCTGCTAGGCTCCAGGATTAAGGCCCAGGGAGAGGAGAAGGAGGTGGGGGGTTGGAGGAGAGGGAGCAGAGGAACTAAAGGCCCCGCACAGGCAGGTGTTTGTGTTTACCAATCTGTTTGTGTTTACAAATCTGTGTTTGTGTTTTAACGTGGTTCAACACTCACTGCGTCCATAGTCCACAGGAGCCTAGTAGTGAATTACGTTAGATATTTTCTCCTCATTGGCTGGTGTTATATTCGAGTGTGCCTTGTTTCCGTGGATATGTGTTAAGATGGCTGTTGAGTACTGTGATTATGGTGATTGTTGTGTAGGATTATGTTAAACGATATGGTGATGTTGTGTAGGATTGTTTAAAAAAGGTTGAAGGTTCTGAAATGAGTTGGAACGGTAATGTAAATATCCACATATTTCTAAAAACCACATCGATGCAACCATGTTTAACTTATTGAAAATACAATACATTCCATGGCAAAATGTTGTACTTTGGAAACCATCTCTGGATATTTCTAAGGTAAAAAACGTCTGCAAAAGTTTTGGTGTATGTTGGAGAGCACAGATTTGTGACCACTGCATCAGAGGCTCATACCTCTCTGCATATTGAACTACCTGATTTGCTGATTAGCCCGTCAGTGACATCATACAGATTTTCATCAAAGCACACTCTTGACATGGCATTACATCGCCTGCAAACACGTTGATGACATCATTGTACACACACACACACACACACACACACACACACACGCACACGCACGCACGCAAAACACTCAAGGGAATATTATACAGTGAATGAATGTTGCTTATATGCGGTAAATTACTGTTTACCTGTATGGAGAGTGAGTGGTGGGAAAAGAATGAACTCCAGGACTTGAGATATTTTCTTAAAGACTGTTTCAACTGGCACCCTATTTAAACACTCAATCTATTTTTTGATGACGAAGGCAACATGTTGTTTCCCTCTGCTCAGCTGCTGTGTGACGAGCACTCACGCAGTCTTCTTTTGTGTTTTAATTGTTATGTCTGTTTAGATTCTTTGAAATCCGAAAGAGTGAGCCCTTTCCTTTGGCCCGGGGTCTCAGGTGGCCCTCGTATCACAGAGGGGGGCTAGTTGGATGAGGAAAATAAATGTTCCCACAACTGCCAACCTTTGTCCTCCCTAAATGTTTAAGCTTTTTTAAGAAGTGTGTGTGTGTGTGTGTGTGTGTGTGTGTGTGTGTGTGTGTGTGTGTGTGTGTGTGTGTGTGTGTGTGTGTGTGTGTGTGTGTGTGTGTGTGTGTGTGTGTGTGTGTGTGTGTGTGTGTGTGTGTGAGAAACAGACGAAACAAGTTCAAGGATCAAAGTACATGGCAACAGGCACAGCTAGCAACCCCATTTCTCTCTATTCTGTGTTTCTCCCTCTCTCTCTTTCTCTCTCTGTTTCTGTCTCTCTCTGTTCTGTTTCTCTCTCTATTCTCTGTTTCTCTTTGTCGACTTGTTTTTCTCCCCTCTACTCACGATCCTGATTTTATGGTATCATCACTTCCTCAGTACCCTTTATTAATGGTTAAAGCCAGCGGCCTCCGCGGCTAATGGCGGGCTTTCATGGTCACATTGACCAACACACATCTTGAAACTGTGCACGAAGTCTTTGCACATTGGGAAACGGTAAAAGTAATTTAGGAAATCAATGTTGTTGGTGTGTGTGTGTGTGTGTGTGTGTGTGTGTGTGTGTGTGTGTGTGTGTGTGTGTGTGTGTGTGTGTGTGTGTGTGTGTGTGTGTGTGTGTGTGTGTGTGTGTGTGTGGAGGTGCAGACTTTGTTTAGTGGACTAGGTTGCCACTTATCTGCCGTGTGTATTTTAGCGATACGGTACTTTGACAAACACCCACACTGTACTAAACTGTTAATTGTTTAATGTTTTGTAGTGGGAATAAGAGCGTTTAATGGATATTATCAACAGTGCCATTCTCACATCAGAGCATGTCTGCCAGAGCCTGCAAGTGCATTACTTTGACTCACCTTGAGAACCGAGTATCACCCTTGGGTACACTCCTGGGAAACTTGTGGAAATAGCTGATTAACACAGCGTCACCTGAAATGAACCGTGTTATGTTATGGTGGAAAGGATTAGAAGAAACAATAGATGGGGAATATGAGTCAAACAGAGCGGATGTTTTAGGTTGATGGACTGAAACCTAAACTCTTTCTAGGGCCGGGGTGATTGCCTTTTGCTGTGCTCTGCTGCTACTGCAAAACTACTCATTGATATGCTTTCCTATAGGCGGCACTTGTTTACATTTGATCCTTTGGACCAGTATAACCATATATAAATCATTAACAGTGCGATCAAACCTCGCCGATTGCTGCTGTGCGACTGAACGCTTTGGCAGTAGAAACGTCCACAAGCTTGTCTGCGTAGGTGAACCTTTCCAGACGTCGAGAGGAATAGCACACGTTGTATCTGTGTGTATGCGCCGACCTACACTCCCTGGCTGTTTACTGAACATTTTTCCAGCATCGTTGTGGAATGCTAGTCCCTGCTAGCAGCCATAATGATTACCATATGAATGGTGATCATGGTCAATGACCATGATCATCGATTGCGTGTGTTTCTGTGTGTGGTAGGGCCATATGAGCTTAGCCAAAGCCTCTTCCCCCCACTCCATAACAAAGTGACAGCCAGATGATTGTTTGTAAATTGGACCATCTCTTCCAGAAAAATGTAGTCCTTCGCTCCTTAATAGGCTCCTTATATTATCTTTTTTGGTCAACATTTAACCTCATACTGCCATCTCAATCGTAGTTCTTCTGAAATGGGTTTTGTGAAAACACGGTAGAAAATTGCCTTTATTCTTAATCCTTTCTTACCTGCGATTCCCTGGGGGATTCCACTTGGTTTGCACATTAAGTTTAACAGAGGCATTCTAGTTTTGAGTAAGATATTGACATCAACTTATGTCCATAAGTCGGAAACAAGTGTAGAATATGGAGAACTATTGGAGAGTTATTTTGGAGAATGGGTTAGCTGTCAAGCGGGGAATGAATAGCCTGGGAACCAGACGAATCTGTAAGCTCATGTTTGATTTCGTATGGCCCCCCCCCCTCGTTCAGACAGATATCCAGCAGACCTGGCCCATGTTGGACCAATCACATAAGTTTATCTTCTATGGGGCGGGTTTAATATGAAGTCTGAACAAAGGAGAGCCCTATAGGAAAGCCTCTGAGGCATTTTTCATGAAAAACCAAGATGGCTGTTGTTGGTGCGAAACACTTTTCTTTGCTCTGATTGGTTGTAGGTATATCCAATTGTGTCTAGAGGCATTCTGAAATTGAAAAAAGGAATTGAGTAGTTTGAGATTAATAAACATTTGCAAATTGGCCTGGCAATGTCAGGCTAGAGAATGGCCGCTAAGCAGTAGGAACATTTATGTAAAATCTTTCATCACAATAGTTGACAAATTACGCAAATTTTTGCTCTGGTTTAGTTTTGCCAACTTCTTTTACTTTTATTTCTTTCCTGAGATGAAAGAAGCTCTTCATCAATTGGCTGACTTTGAGGGCAGTTGTATTCGGCTATAGAAATGTGCGTATAAAAAAATCCTGCGATTCATTGTTCGACTCTCTGAACAAATATTTGACCAGTCGTCTTTTAGGGTACAGCCATAGCACGTTACAGCCTCTACGATATTGTTGTTCAAACGCAGTACCAATCCCTACATCGTTTTTGGACATTGCCATAAAAAGCAATGAAAAATAAAGCTGTGTTGTCCAAAATTCATAATGATTTACCGGTGAGAATACCAATGATTTAATGGTGACTAACTCTTTAGGAACCTTATGAAGGCAGGTAGCAACTGGAAACTGTAGAGGCATAACTACTTATGCTTGATACTATATCAGACGATGTCTGAGTGGTAATATGCGTCTCTTCGGGGAAACGGGAGATATCTATTTTCCTTTGAGGGTCCCAATATGTCTGAAATGTGCTTGAAGATGGGCCAACATCGGAAAAACACTTTTCCCAGCCCTACCTACGCATTGTCCTAATACTTGCACTGGCAAACGGCCTAAAACATAGCCTGGCAGATGTCCACACGCTTGTTTTGCTGATGATATCGAGCTGTATTTAATAGCATGGAAATGTCAATGTGGGCTCTTAGTACAACGCGATAATTCAGCTCCACGTATGTTCTGTTTTCTTTCCCATCGCACCATCCCTCCTGTGTTTTAACTTTTCTCCCTGCCACTGTATACTGTATATTATATAATATAACAAAAATGCCATAAAGTTTATTAAGGGCGTCTTGTCTCCAATTTTTCAAACAGACTTGAACGCATATGCTTTATATTGGAAAAGTATTTTGTCTTTGGCTTTTTAATTTGAAAAACCTGTGGCGAGGTGAACAAAACATAGACACTGCCTTTTAAGGCGCTACTTTGTCACTAGTTATTGCGGGAGCCATAATTATCTCCATTGAAAGGGCGTGTCAGGAAGTGGTTTTTTTTGTGGGGGGGGAGGCATTTGTCAAACTACTTTTTTCCTCTTCTCCCATGATGCACTGGCTTGATCAAATTAGCCAGATGGTGTGAGTATGCGCCAATTATAATAGATAAAGAGTTTCTTCTCTCTGGTCATACAACGTTGGACATTTGAAACAGTTGGTGGTGGTTATGTATGCTGTAATGACAGCCTTCATGTTGTCCAGAGCTACAGTACATGGGACCAATGTAGTGTGTGTGTGTGTGTGTGTGTGTGTGTGTGTGTGTGTGTGTGTGTGTGTGTGTGTGTGTGTGTGTGTGTGTGTGTGTGTGTGTGTGTGTGTGTTAACATTTTATACGTTTTGTATATGTTAGCCTTGGAATGTGGTGACATCAGAGTGACTTGGGTTTCTGTTGGCGAGAGGGGGAGAAGGGGAGAACGAGCTAGGAATGTGGGTCCAGTAAAACACTTTTTATCCTTTTTATCCCCCCCTCCCCCAACCATCATAGATTCTCTCCATACATCTTCTCCTCAGACTACCTGCCTCTCTCCATCCCACTGCTCTTGGTTGCTCTCTCTCCTTTGTATTCCTCATCTCTCCTGATTGTCTCCTTTCTGTCTCATGTCACATTCTTCGTTCTCCATCTTACCCACTTTCTCTCTCCCTCACTCACCTCTCTCTATTTTTATCCGCTCACCCGTGAGCTCACATCTGTATCTAATTGATCGCCCTTCAGCCATGAAAGAACTTTGAAAGATTGTGTGTGCGTGTGTGAGTGTGTGCATGTGCGTGCACACGCTCATCCATATGCATAACAGCTGCGTGCAGGCGTTGGCATGGCAAACGATTGTGGGCCTAAATATAACCCGCCCTTTGATGAAAAGCAGCAATTACAAAACATACAAACAAACATACATTAACATTGCCAAAGCACAAAAAGTGAAATAAGATACAACTCGAGATACAAATAAGTAAGGTGAAATACAATTGCGTAAAATACGAAGTACAAATTAGAATTCGTGTTCAGTGGAAAAGCCTCTCTCCCATTTTCAGTTTTTCCTTTGACACACAATTGCACACACACTTTCTTCTATCAGTATGACAGAGGTTAAAGTTAACAGTAGTTTGTTTAGTTCTCAGGAAATGAGAAAAAAAACTTTAAAAAACACCATCTGCAGGAGATGAGGAAGATAAACACACAACATGAATGTGGCAGAACTATGTGCTTCGACTTTAATGATGCAGTGCCCGTTCAAAATGGGCCTGTTCTGGCCAGGTTGATTGCTCGGCCTACTGTATTGCTGCTTGCAGCTTTCTCAATCGCCGCGCATTCAAACAGCTTCACACTCGGCACTATACTTCCATGGGTCCTCAGCGATACGGCCGCCCGGTGCAGTGCCTGTTTCGAACGGGCCGAATTATGTGGCAGCTTTCTTCTAGAACCACTCATTAAAATAACGTCCCACTCGACTCTGCACTTTCCTTGGGTTCCCGTCCAAACGCAGAGGGCGAATTTGGCAGAATATACGGTTGTTGAGAACTGAAGGAAATACAGAGGCTCCTCTATTTATATTTTGATTAATGAAACGATTGTATGGCCGTCATCCAAGTACCGTGCAGTGACCAAGTGAAATGCAGATAATGAACCGCGGCTCGTGTTCCGACGTAGTTGAAAATGTACTGGTGTTAGCCCGCAGAGCCCTGAAACCCTGCCCCCAGAGCCATAAAGCCCCGCCCCCACTGAGCACCCCTGGTTGTGTTTTGTTTAAGTTTATTATTATTGAACGTTTCGTGTTTCCAAATAAGTCAACACTGCACTTCCTCGGGTCCCCAGCAATGAATGCGTCAAGGGTGAAGTAGTTCAGATGATGTTCCAGGGAAATGCCTAGGACAGGAGGATACACGCACGCAAGCACACGCACAAAAGAGAGAGAGAGATTAAGAACAATGAATGGTTGTTTTACATTTGATAATATGCTTTGACATGGCAAACCATTGTGACCTCAATTGAACCCGCCCATTGATGAATAACAAAAATAGGACTCGGCAAATGACACAACAGTTACAGCAAAAAAAATTGTCTAAACAAACTAAACTATAAAATACATTTAAATTGTATCGGAAGATGATAAACGCAGAACATGAATGGGGCACAATCATTAGCATTGATCTTACTAAGAACAACATTTTTTTTGAATGGACGCGTGCAAAGTTTTAGTAGTTAATGCAACTATCTGTGTTACATTTGAATCATCATATATACTGATATACAGCACATCTGCAAGATATCACACTGCCACATGAGGTGTAGCGTCCAGTATCAACCGAAACAAACCTCTTGTGACCTCTAGCCTCTAGACACCACTTCCCCTCACCTCTACATGACCTCTTCCTAATCTCCACCGAGAGACGCTGCATTGTTACCTGCCTGCTAGCACGCCTAGCAAAAAAGGCTAGCAAGAGAAAGGAACTGAACGAAACTAAATCTGGTCAAATGGGTCAACCTTAAAGATTAACTGAACTGAAATAATCAACATCAATAACGTGTTAGTTATGACCATGATAAAAAAAATGTCCAATTGGACACACAATGTCCAATTGTGTGTGTGTGTGTGTGTGTGTGTGTGTGTGTGTGTGTGTGTGTGTGTGTGTGTGTGTGTGTGTGTGTGTGTGTGTGTGTGTGTGTGTGTGTGTGTGTGTGTGTGTGTGTGTGTGTGTGTGTGTGTGGTGCCCCAGTCAAGATTAGAATTTGTCTTTCTTATGTCCAAGGGTTCAGCTGTGTGCTATTAATAGGTAGGGCAACAGGACAGGCATGGGAATTCTGTCCTCTCCGGAAAAACAAACTACTTTCCCAACCTTCCTTTTTATTCTGTTTTTCTTCTGACTGAGACTTTAGTCTGCTGAGAAATGAGGGAAAGGAAAAAAGACAGGATAAGAGAATAAAGAATAACAAGAAAAGGGAGTTTCTGATCTGGACTTACCACCTTTGCCTGGTTATATTTTTTGTCTTTTGATGCGTTTCCTTCTCTCCCTGCACTCATCTTTTATTTTTTGCTGTCATTTTGAGAAATGGCTGTTTAGTTAGAACATACTGTGGCCATTCAAGGGTAATCTCTTCCAGAGAGAAAAAGGCAGACACTAAATAACTTTGCAACCTTGTCCTTTCTATTACTGGATGCTTGGGTTTTGGACTAGCCATCAACTTCAAAACACCATGAGGTTATGAGACAAGTTTGTTGAACAAACAACCTTGTAAAATGCAATAGGTTATGTGAAACACACACACAGACAGACAGACAGGATCTTAGGATCGGTTTAGGTACTAGCTGTAGCTGATCCAATCAAGCATCCTGTGGCTTGTCCACACCTTCTCTCTAACATATTACACAAGCTGCTGATCCTTGGCAATCATTAGTCATTTGGTACTTTATTATCACATACATTTTCTGTCAAAATGTCCAATTGTAGTTAGATGGACCTTCAAGCAAAATATCAGAAAGGGAATTGCTTGGGAAATTGAACTGATAGAGCAGGGAAAAATTCCACCACTCATTTCATTCAAAGTCGCCACCTGTGTGCCCTGATATCCAAATGTTTACGCATGCTTTCCTTCATGCGCGGATGCATGCAATGTGTGCCGCACACACATGGATTCCTGTAATTTAGCTGTTTTGGGTTCACCAGATATTGTAGACGGCGATCTTGATTTGGTAATGGATGCATCGGCAGGCCAGGACCAGAGGAAGTGAAACAGAGGTCTGAAGCTTCCTTTGAGTCCTTCCATTTCGGGGGCATGAGACGTTCAGGTTATTTTTGTCCTCTGTGAGGATCCGTATCCATAAACAAGCTGCTTGTGATGTAATCTCCCTCTCTTCCTTTTTCTTCATTGCCTCTGGGCCATCTCCCCCACTGAAAAGGACATGTTTACACTTTTTGTTGTTCAACGTCCTACTTTGTGTATACTGTTGCTGCTGAATCATCTGCATCGGAAGTTTGCTAGTGAGGAACAGTTAATTAGCGAGGCAGAGTTAGCTAGTGAGGAGCGGTTAGCTAGTGAGGAGCAGTGAGCTAGTGAGGAGCAGTGAGCTAGTGAGGAACAGTGAGTTAGTGAGGAACAGTGAGCTAGTGAGGAACAGTGAGTTAGTGAGGAGCAGTGAGCTGGTGAGGAGTAGTGAGTTAGTGAGGAGCAGTGAGTTGGTGAGGAGCAGTGAGCTGGTGAGGAGCAGTGAGCTGGTGAGGAACGGTGAGCTGGTGAGGAACACTGAGCTGGTGAGGACTAGTGAGTTAGGGAGGACTAGTGAGTTAGGGAGGACTAGTGAGTTAGGGAGGACTAGTGAGAGGGAGGACTAGTGAGCTAGGGAGGACTAGTGAGCTAGGGAGGTCTAGTGAGCTAGGGAGGTCTAGTGAGCTAGGGAGGTCTAGTGAGCTAGGGAGGAACAATTGGCTGGTGATGAACAGTTAGCCTGTGAGGAACAGTTAGCTAGCAAGTTCTTGAAGGTTTCCAAAACGCTGCTCACTCTAAGCGTCCTTTTTAATATTCCATATTGTACTCATGGTTACTGTACTGGTTGTCCTTACTTGTGTGCAATGACAATAAAGTTGAATCTAATCTAATCTAGTCTAATGGAGCATGCATGGTTCCGGTCAAACCCAAACACAGATTCACTTTAAAGGACATTGTCAATAAAAAATAAGACATTTTTTTAAGTAAATGTTGAGTAGCTGACGAACCTCAGACTTTACCCCCGAAGACTGGTGATGGCCAGAGAGAGGAGAGGGGTGGGGCGTTAGAATGGTTTGGGAAAAGGACAACTCTGCACACACACACACACACACACACACACACACACACACACACACACACACACACACACACACACACACACACACACACACACACACACACACACACAGAAGTGGGTGTGCAGTCACAGTGCTGATCTCATCTCACTCCCCCTGAGAGCAGCACTGGGACTGAGCCCGCATCACACACACACATGCAGCACAGCCATATAAGGAGAGGGAGTTGAGAAATCTCTCTCTCTCTCTCTCTCTCTCTCTCTCTCTCTCTCTCTCTCTCTCTCTCTCTCTCTCTCTCTCTCTCTCTCTCTCTCTCTCTCTCTCTCTCTCTCGTGTATTTATTTATTAATTTATTTATATATAATATTCATTGCCAGGCATGTATATAGTACCCGTTGTTGTTAAATATTATATAATTTGTTTCTGTTCTCCTCAGTCCACACATCTTTCTCTCTCTCCCTCTCTTCTAGTCTGTTGTTCTACCTCTCCATTCTGTCTCTCTGTTCTCCCTCCCCAGACACACGCACGCACACACACGCGCTCGCGGCCAGTCTTCTTAAGATCTCCTGCGCGGTGCGTTCATTTGTCTTCTGTATTATTTACAGAGCATTGGCCCGGTCTTCCCAGGCCGGCTTAGTGCGAGTGCACATTAAGCAGCCTAAATGTTCCTCCATCCCTCCGACGCGGCCTGCTCAAACACAGTCCGGGTATTCAGACGCTGTCAGTTGTTATTGGCTCTGTTGCAAACTCCCCAGCCCCAGCAGAACCATTAGGTGATAAAGTTAGCTGTGAGGGGATTTAGAGTCGGAGTAAACTACGGGTAAACACGCAGCAGCACACTCCCTGACGCGTTATGACAAAGGCCATTATGCTCAGCTCTCTCTTATTACCACGGTTGCACAACACTTTTCACTCTGACCGTGGCATTCGCACAACTGTTGTGGCTCCGTCGAATGAACACAACATGAAGAAGCATGAAATCCATGGAGGGTTTGTTGGGTCATATGATGTTTCCCCCTGTGTTAAATGCTCGCTTTCCCCTGTGATCGGTACTACAGCATGTACTTTTGGCTTTGAATTAGCCGCTTGGTACTGTGGAGCGTCCTTCTTTGTCCTGTTTTAGTGTTAGACAGTGTGAGATAGTTCCCTGTGCTAGTGCTAATGGACACTTTGAGTAATCCTTCAAGTGGCCAACTTGGCAATGCTGCTGAGAGTGGCAGTAAGGAGATGTAGGCTGCCCCTTGTGGTCACTACTGGTATCTTCACACTATTTCTGTAACATCTGTACATGTGTGCTTAAGCATGTCTTTGTCTGCATATCTGTTATGCATAATTGATTACTACATAATGGAATTATTCTGTATCCGGAAGAAAGTGAATCTGTCTGTCTGTCTGTCTGTCTGTCTGTCTGTCTGTCTGTCTGTCTGTCTGTCTGTCTGTCTGTCTGTCTGTCTGTCTGTCTGTCTGTCTGTCTGTCCATAATACTTACCCTTAATACTACATAGATACACAGTTAAACATAAGCATAAAGGTTGAACTGGCATCCCAAATCAACAACTGACCTGAAAGATATTTTTGGATCTGACATTTTTTGGTCTCTTCTTTTTTCTACACCTCATTCATGTGTTCTCTTTCATTCAGATGTTTCTGTGGCAACCTGCATTACATAGCAACTGAGTGGCCAATAGAAGCCCATGGTTTTTGTCCGTTGAGTGTTTATGAGGACAGTGTCAGGGCGCCTGCTCTTCATCCCCCTCGGTTTCCTTCTGCCTCTTCCTCCGTCCTTTCTTATTTACCACTCTCCTCCATACTTAGCGGTGGCGGAATACATCAGACATGTGTGTATATACAGGAGAGATTCACCTTTGTCATTTAGTTTTTATTCTATAGTTCTATACTGTTAAACGGATAGAAAATTCACATTTATACACGTACAAATAATGCAGACTGTATATCAGCTATATTTTTCTGCAAAATGTTGACATTATATACATTTTCAATGAAAGTGGCTGACGTTTGCAACCTCAAAGGATGTTGCACTGTTTGTAAGATAATAAACTAAATCGAATGATTCACATATTATTCTCGTGACTCTTGACAATTCAAACGGCTCCCTTGCTTTGTGGATATTGAAATAAGTGTGGCACTATGTCCACTCCAAACCGCCCAATAGATAAAGTGACTGTTGGCGGTCCAGGTCAAACCCTCTCCCATGGCCCCTGCGTCTTTACTCCCAGTCCAGCCTGACCCCCACCGTTCAGCCAGGGCTGGTTTGATGACTCCCAGTCCAGCCTGACCCCCACCGTTCAGCCGGGGCTCGTTTGATGACTCCCAGTCCAGCCTGACCCCCACCGTTCAGCCAGGGCTGGTTTGATGACTTCCAGTCCAGCCTGACCCCCACCGTTCAGCCAGGGCTGGTTTGATGACTCCCAGTCCAGCCTGACCCCCACCGTTCAGCCAGGGCTGGTTTGATGACTCCCAGTCCAGCCTGACCCCCACCGTTCAGCCAGGGCTGGTTTGATGACGCCAACCTGACAGCAGGCTCTCCCTCTGTTTGTTCTCATGAAAACCCTTGGATATACACTGACCTTTCAGAGCTGACCAAGCGCACCAACAAACATCCCGACCCACACACACGCCCACATAGGCACCACACACAAATTTGAATTTAATTGTGTCCAATCGAAAGGAACAACGTCAATGCAACCATGTTTCACTTACATTGGACACGCCAAACCACATGGCAGAGTCAATGTCCAGTCTCTGTGTGAACGGCCGATGACGTGCATGTGGTGGTGCATCCTAAGCGATGCGTTTGCCTAAGGAAGATCCTTTTCATTTACCTCGGCATCGGTTTTTTCCCCCTTGCCTGGTACGGCAGCCTCACAGGCATGCATGCATGACCGCACACAGCCATTGCGCACACACAGAAACGTGCATGTACGCAGAACCCACATGCACTTAGCCGTGCATGCACTCACATTCAGTGGCTCTTAGGCCCTGGGAGGTCAGGAATGCCAGGGAAAGGGGATAAAGCGGGTCAGAAAGACAGAGTAGAGAGACGGAGGAATGAGGGATTGGTCGTGAGGTAAAGAGAATGAGCTGTGAAGTGTGAACAGTGAAGAACGAGAAGCGGAGTGATGAGGAGAGAAAGCGGAGAGGGAGAGAGAAAGCATGTAGAACAAGGAAGAGAGAATGGAAGCTTCCTGTCATGACATCATCAAACGGATCGTTTGCTTCTGCCTTAGATGCGGTATTTGAATATTGGCGTTATTCTCCAGAGCTACTGCTAGTTTGACTCTGAATCTCCCCTCCTCCTCCCCCCCTCGCTTCCCCAGTGTCACCCGCTCTTTCTAACACATTGTTATGCTCCAAAAATCCCCATGTTATTATCTGGGAATTCTAAGGCTCAGTTTTCTGTCCGAGCGAGAGCGCTGCAGAGAGTGAGTGGGTGAGAGAGAGAGAGAGGGAAAGAAAGAGTGAGGGAGAAAGAAGAGTGACTGTTAGAAAGAGAGAAAACTTGAGGCAAACGGCAGAAAGGGAATAAGTAGGAGAGAGAGAGGGAAAGAGGGGGATAGGCAGCAGCGGAAATCTATCCAGCTGACCCTCAGTTCCCAGTTATTGGTACATTAGGCTAAAAATACCACGGTTTCTGTTTAACGTCAGAGAAATCAGGGTTTTGTGTGTGTGTGTGTGTGTGTGTGTGTGTGTGTGTGTGTGTGTGTGTGTGTGTGTGTGTGTGTGTGTGTGTGTGTGTGTGTGTGTGTGTGTGTGTGTGTGTGTGTGTGTGTGTGTGTGCACATGCATATATGTGATTTCCCAGCTGGAGAGGAAAACAGAGAGAGAGTTTCCTGAGTTTTGGGGTTAAATGTGGCCTCAGCATGTGATGGCTATCTCTGGAGCCCAGTGCATTGTGGGATTGATTGCTGGACAGGAAGTGGATACGACTCCCTCAGATAAGGGACTAGTCACAACTCAAGTGCGGAAGGAATGACATGTCTAAGAGTCAAGTCCCTAGCTGGCTTTCATTATCATTTTGCCGTTGCAGTGATGTCTCGTTGAGTGCACCAAATTTACATTTTCATCACACCATCAGGGTCATTCTTTTTACCCCTGCCACTTCTAAAGTAATTGCCTTGTCTACCTGCAGGTTCTAATTTAACACATTCACAGTGGAGGTTGTGCTTTCAGATAATGACATCTTCAGACTTTCTAATCCGAGAACTGTAGACACAGGCCATGGTTATTTATTTAAGTCACTGTGTTGACACCCACATATATGGTTACAATCCTATATCGATTCACCCTCTTTTGCTTGCTAATCTTTTTGATTGTCTCAATAGATGTTCTTAAAAGATCTGCACCTTTAAGATTTCTGCTTATCCACGTTTGTCAGAGTGCAGAATATGCACCTCCGTTGTCTATCTTTGCTTGTGTTTGTGCGTGTGTGCGTGTCTTCATGCGCGTGTGCATGTGTGCGTTTGCAGCCTGTCAGTTCAGGCACCAATCTTCTCATTGCTTAAGCCTCACCTTACTAGGACAAAGGCTCTTTTCACAGCACATGTAACACACACACACACACACACACACACACACACACACACACACACACACACACACACACACACACACACACACACACACACACACACGAGGAGATCCTGTTACCTGTGTAATATCTCTGCCTCTTTCCCAGTTTGTTGGGTTTTCCCTTTTGTGATTCTGTACCTCTGTCCCCCGTCACACCTTCCTTGCGTTTGGGATGCAAACTTAATTATTTTCTTAGAATCCTAGCTTGCAGTTTTTAGTAACAATCTACTTGCACTAGATACGGATTGAGCATTTCAGTGGAGGACTCTGTCTTTATTGTATCTGTAGATGTATCACAGTCTTGTTTGCCTTGTTCATGAGAGTCTCTGTTCTAATGTAGATTCATGTGTATCTCAGTCCAAAGCCCCCCCCCCCCCTCCCCCCCATCAAATAGGCTTTTAACACAGAACCTTTTAGGCTGGTTTTTCCCACTAGGACTTGTGCCCCCTGCTGGACCTTGCATTTATTGTGTATTATGCTGAAGACAAAATGTTAAATTAAACAGCTGGTGTAGGCAATTTATGTTAATGTACTTTTAATTATGTTTGTTTAAATTGTCGTTGTGATGAGGAAAAGGTCCCGACAGCGATCGTTCTAATGCTCTGGCCAAAAAATTCGAAAATGAAATAATGGTTATGTGGCGGTCACAGGAGTCACAATCATTCCAATAATTACATTTTGGTCAGAAAGAAATACTAACAACAGCAAGCTAGTCATATTACTTTTGGAGAGCAACTTTGAAAGGAGGAGTGGGATTTCTTCAGTTGGATACTACTCTAAATCTAGTTTATTCTGGCTGGCTTCTACGGATTGCCTAGCCTAGCTTTTAAAGTTGGAATATTCACAGCCATTTGCTTAACTGTCCCTGGGCCCTATCTTGCATCCGGCGCAAGTGACATAGTCACTGGCGCATGTGTCGTTGCTAGTTTACAACTGGCGCAGAGCGTTCTTTTCCCACCACCGCCACTCGCCGGTAAATTAGGGATTAATCATGCGCCCCAAGGGGCGGTTCGGCGGAAGGAGGAGGCGTGTTCTGGCGCAAACGGTATTTTGCCGTTTCTGAATACCATTGCGCTACTGACCAGGAAATACCTGGTTTAAAGTCAGTGGCGCGTTGTTCAGATGCTATTTTAAGGGCGCATGCATACATGCGCATGCGATGCATACGGATTGCTTGTGCACCTCGCGTATACACTTTGCTTCTCCCATCTACCTAGCCGCACATTCTTGGTAAATTATTTGGGAAAGAACAGCTGATGCAGCGGTAATAAGTTGTACTTTTAAATCAATGCATCTGCAAACACCGTACAGCAAACACATATTTTGTTGACCGAGACATCGTGTAGGCCTACATGCCCATAACTTTTAGGATTGATGAGTATTTGATCGTGAAAAACATTGTTTTACCGCGAGTGAGTGTAAAGAATGAATGAATGCGCGCGTGTGTGCTCTGTTTAAACACACGCAAACTAAACACATAACGCATAATACAATCAATGGCATTGTCTATTACCGCGGGGACACATGCATATTAGGATAGCATATAATACTGATAAGAAACAATGTTTATAATGTATTGCGTATATCATTAAATAGAACCACAGTTACCGCATATCACATGTTATATCATATACGTTTTCTTTGCCGAAATTTATTTGAGGACTCAGTATTTCTGAAGTTGTGGAAGAAAACCCCTTATTCCATGTGTGAATTAGGCCATATTATTTGGCAATAAACTGAGCCATTTGCAGTTTGAAATTCATGTGCATTTGTCTCATCGGAGACTGCAGACGCGCTGTCAAAATATCAACTCGTCCGATTCAAATGCGCTCATGGCTCTTAAAGGGGATGGGAGCTGGCACTCTCATTGGTTTGTTGGACGTTACGCCCAAACCACACCTACGGGTAACTAGGCTGCTTCAGACCAACCCTTTTGACACTTGCGCCGTGACGCAAGTGTCTACTTGCGCTTTGCGCTTCCCACTTGCGTTTCAGACCGTTAAAATAGGGCCCCCTGTGTGTGTGTGTGTGTGTGTGTGTGTGTGTGTGTGTGTGTGTGTGTGTGTGTGTGTGTGTGTGTGTGTGTGTGTGTGTGTGTGTGTGTGTGTGTGTGTGTGTGTGTGTGTGTGTGTGCACATTCATTAACATGACTCACAGATGCACAAGAACGTCCTGCAGTGTTCCGAGTCTATCAACTGGGACACCTGACATATGTTCGATTTGCTTTGATTATCCCATTGTGAGAAGATCTTACCACCCGGTAATGCCTGTGAAACTGCGTTAGTAGGGGTGTGGCGATGAACAGTAGTCCAGCGACAGCGACGAGTCGTGTGTGTTCTCCACACGGACCTCCCAGGGCGAGTGGTCCTGAACGGCCTGGCTCGTCTCTCAGGAGCTTGTCAGTCACTATTGTTGCGGACCGAATGCCCAATCACTGTCACAGCAGCCCCGGCTGACCGAGGTCTCCACACCTGCTGCTGACGCACATGGCGTAGACACTCACACATGCACACACTTGTTGCACAGTAGGCTTGTTGGCGCGCGCGCACACAACTGGGGCGCGCTTCCACATGGTGAAACACATGGGTGTGTTGATAATGTTTGAAAACAAATCGTGTCTGTTTGCTTACAAAAGGACACACGCACACACGCAGTACATTACGTCATACAAAATAATGTACTTTTGTTAGGATTTATACGGCAATCATTGAAGAAGAAGAATTGTCTTTTCTTATGGGCCTATAGCTGTATCAACAGACATATTTATACAATATTTATAATTATTATTTATTGTACAGATATTCTAGCTATAATGCCATATGATGGTGATTCTTATACATGTGCGGAGGAAGGAAAGGGGCAAAATCTTCGTCAAGAGGGCAAGATTAATGAGTTGTAACACCTGGATAGAGAAAGAATCCTATCAATATAGGAAAGGCGGAAGGAGCAGGAAAACACATTAATCTTCAGGGTGGGGAGGAAATGAGAGATTTCCCCATGACTGAAGAACGAACATGCACACGCACACACAGCAGATGCCACACACAGACATAAACGCATAAGGGCGTGCCCCATGTGTTATTAAGATTGAGGGCTGGACACCTGATTTAACACATCCTCTCTCTATTACACACTCCCTCTCTCTCCCTTGTCTTCTCTCTTAAGAGAACCCTCATACAACATGTGTTTATGCACTGAGCAGGTGTGTTTATACACCAAATCTGAGTAGCTCCTATCAGACGGCTCGTGTTCATGCCATTTTGAGGAGCTAGTCCTACAGAATGGACGTCTACAGCTGCCTTGGCCTTCCTCGTCACACACAGACAGACAAGCAGTCTCGCTTTAATTTTTTCACACACACACACACACACACACACACACACACACACACACACACACACACACACACACACACACACACACACACACACACACACACACACACACACACACACACACACAGTCTCACTCTAACTCTTTCCCTCTCACATACACAGACACATACAGACACACACTGCCCCCTTATAACTGTGCTACCTAGCAACAGCCTCTGTACATCACTAATCATCTAATGCTGAAAATAAATGTATATTGATTGTTATTGGAAAGAGATGTCTCGTATAAGATAAAACGTTTGATGGACATAAATAGAGGGACTGCTTAAAGTATGAACCATTCAGGGCAGATGTCAACAAGAGAATGTTGGCCTGTTCATCGTCTTTAGAGAACATTTGGAACACATGGAATATTGCATCCATAAACTTGATTCATAGACCTATAATTATCGGCATGTTTTGATCATTCATCCCGATAGCAGTGTGCGCTAGAAGCAAATGTTTTATGGCCCTGTGGTGCATGGATATAGGTGGCTTTTAATAACATGACGTGTGCAGTTGTATTGCAGCAGTTTCGTATTGGATTCTAAGGGTGCACTCACACTAGGCCATCTGGCCGTGGCCGTTTTCACACCTAACCGTGCTCAAATCTGCCAGTGTGATTGTGGCCAGTCTGGCCAGGCCAGGCCAACTTGGCCACTTGGGAGAGGTGTGCTGCTACGGTACGGGCCGCCACGGTACAGATGCTAATGAGCCGACACGCGCAGCACACGCACGGCTACGCAACCTGAGCTGGATGACGTATAGTCCATGCGACGACCATGGACATAATAAAGGCGACGAGCCTTCTTTCCCATTAAACGGTAAACATGGCGTCAAGCGGTTCAACTGTTGGTTCACGTTGGTCCCATAGAGAAGTCGAGTTTCTGTTAGCCATTTGGGCATTTGGGCTCCAAATAAGCAACAGACTCAGCAAAGTGCGAACTGTGTTCTCTGTGTTGTTGTCCATTGATGTTAAAGCTCTGACTGGCGGCAGACTTTATTATGGTCCATGCAGCGGACGCTTGGTGATGACGTGTTACGACGTGATGACGTGTGTACAAGAGCCTACCGTGGCCAGGCCACAGTTGCGACGGCCAACGGCCACGGCCAGATGGCCTAGTGTGAGTGCAGGCCAGAGAACAACGGGGCCAGTTGAGCACGGTTAGGTGTGAAAACTGCCAACGGAGTGCACCTTAACTTTCTCTAAAATACTTTTTTCACGCAAAAACTCTTGTTTCTATGGCAGCGAGGATGAAAGGCCTTTTTCCTGTTGTGACACTGAGCTTTGAGGGACCTCACATTGACCTTTTCCAAGGCAAGCCTCTGATGTGAATGGGAGGGATGGGGCCAGCAGGGCTATTTTGATTCATACCAGCCACACGGATACAGGTTCACAATGATGTTGGTAGAAAAATAAGAACATGGTAACAAAATAAATAAGATGTGTATTGTGTAAGTAAGATGGATAACTACGGCCGAACATATGTTTTTGTTTCTATTATTCTGTTATGCTGCCAATGATCTACACATATTATAACCAGCCAATTCTTTTTTAAATGTTGAGGGGATTCTCAATGAGGCTTGGTGATTCTAGGAAAAGCCATGACGGAAGCTTTTTGTGTGGCAGTTAACTGAAATGGAATATTGTGTTATAATTATTGTGATATCGAATAAAAGTCAAAAATCCTTGCAGAAAAAAACAACCAACTGCACAACAAGTCACCGGGCTTTTAAACTAGAGATTTCCGTCTGTTATTTTCTGTTCTATATTTCTAGCTCTGAATCCATATGCAGATATTTCTAGAACTGAGCTCTGTTAGTCATGTCTACCTCCCCCTCCTCATCTCTCAGCTCATTAAGGGATTGGTAGAGTCTGGTTGAGGGCTGCTCAACAGTGAGTGTCTGCTGTGCCAGCTGCCTCATTTATACACAGGGGGAGGGACGAAACGCACGCACGCACACGCACACTCGCTCGCCTTGGCAATATCCCTTTGCAACAGACAGCCGTATCAGGCACACACGCAAATCATGCTGATCCATGCAGTAGAGGCGGATCAGACACTAATAAGCGTGTTCGCCTTCGAGAACCACGTGTGTGTGTGTGCTGCCCACACTCCCTCAAACACACACACGGAGACAGACGCACAGTGAGCAAACCCAAGCTCACCTGCTAGAGAACTCCCACTCAGCAGAACATAAGGAATGTACAGTGCTTGGACGAGCCACGGTGCCAATATGCTTCCGAGCAGTTTAAAGACCAGCAGTTCTGCCATTTAAAAAGAAGACATCTGAGCACAAGAAAACCTGCTGGAAGGAGAGGAGAAGGGACATAAAGAAAGGGAAAGAAAAAGAAAGGGAAGATTGCTTTTTGTATCCCTCCATTCTCTAGCCTTTTTTATTTATTTTGCGTCTGTCAATACCATGGACATGGCAAAGTTTGTGTGAGGGAGATAAAAAACCACCATCACCATCGACACCCCAGGAGTCTTTTGAGCTGCGCTTGTGTGCCTGTGAGCGCATCATCCGTAGGCTCGTCCCTGTGTGCGTGTGCGTGTGTGTGTGTGTGCGTGTGCGTGTGTGTGTGCTTGTGGGGCACAAGCACGGTCGTTCCTTATGCTGCAGATGGTTCGAACCCTTGCCCAGTTCAGCATCGCTCTGGAGGAGATGAACGAGAACGGAGAGAACACTGGAGATGATGGAGGAGGTGGAGTGGGGGACCGAGATGGAGGAGGAGGAGGTGGTGCAGGAGGAAGGAGGGGGATAGGAAGAACAAGAAGAGAGGAGTCGATTGACAGAGATGTTGATGTTCGATTTAGAAACAACGGCAACATCGGGAACGGGAATTCCGCTGGGAATATACATGGACTGTTTGGCGGAAGCCCCCAGACTCATGCCGAGGTAACGTTTAGGCTTCCTATAGCTTTTGGTCACATTCACCTGGCGCTTCAATCATTGATTCATGATACATTACTTCCTCTCTGCCTGGCTATTTCTACTGGAATTATTTGGTGTGTTTTTAGATCCCAATGGGTTGGGTTTTGCTTCTGTTTTCAAAGTATTTTGCGCACGCGAGCGTAAATGACCGAACTGTTTACATCTCGGAAAGGAACTTTTGGGAGAGCGAGTGGGCGAGCTGTTCGTCTTCTGAGAGTAAACTAAATAAAGGCTTGAGAGTGTATGTAATTATGTAAAGAATCTTTTTGCGGAACGTCTAATGGTCAACATACAGTGCTAATGTGTCGTAGGCACAATACTGTGTGTGTGTGTGTGTGTGTGTGTGTGTGTGTGTGTTTGTCTTTATGTGTCTGTGTTTGTCTTTGTGTGTCTGTGTTTGTCTGTGTGTGTGTGTGTCTGTTTGTGTGGGGGTTTAAAATGAATGACGTTTCTTTAAGAACTTTGAGTGTTCTTAAAGAAATGTAAATTGAGTGTGTATTTACATGCATGCAGTTATCTGGTGAATCGGATACAACACCATGGCTTTAGAGGGACTACCTATGCCGACACGCATAGCATAGGGTAAACATATCGCAGTCCCTGTAGCTCCACTAATGTCGTTAATCCACCAACAAGATTATCCCCTCCAAGAGAGGCCAATCAGAGGGAGAGGTGGGGGAGCGGCTGAGAGAAAATAGATATGAATTGAATGAAGGAGAGGGATCTAATACCAATTCAATGATTGGGACACGTATATGGATTGTGTGGAGGCAGGACACCTGTCGGACTTTTGCATGCACTAATACGGGGAGTTATTTTGGTATGCTGTGCACAATTTATTTACATTTTGAAAGTCTAATTTCATTCATGGTTCATTTGTTTTGTAAGATGACAATCGGACAGGAGACTCTATTGGATTAATTATCATTATTTGTATATCTTTAGATAAACATAAATAAGTTACAATTATTTTGTCGTTATTTGTTTTTAACAATGGTGACATCAAACCTGTTAATAATTGTTTGAATCACGGTGTTGAGTGAGAGAGGAGGAAGGAGTGAGAGGTACCAAAGCCAGCGTGAGGAGCACTGTGAAGGGGATGGATGGAGCAGTGTGTGCATGTGGCTAGCGGAGACCTTGATGACGATGAACGGGAGGGTGTGTGTCAACTTAACACTGGGTTGGAATTGGCACAGAGAGACACGGGGAATGATGCACTCACGACACGTGTCTCTTGCCCTTGCCTCTGACTGCGTCAGGATTACATAAGCCTATTGAACAGGGGGTCCTCTGGAACCACGTTAACGGTGGACCCATGTCGCGTCCCTCTGTCCGGACAGGCTGCTCTCCTATGTTACCCTTATCTCCACAGACCGCTGGGAAAATTAGGGGATGTAAACAGTGAGGGGGGAGAGAGAGAGAGAGAGATGCAGGGGTATAGAAAGAGATGGAGCTCTTCCCTGTTTGGGTTAGCCCAGGGCTGCCTCTTGCTGCTGTCGCTAGGCTGTTGCCATGGGATACAGTTGTCGGGGATGGGGGGGGGGGAAGAAGAAGAGAGGAGGTAGAAGAAGGTGACGACAACAGTGATGAGAGATGAAAGGAGATTCTGTGGTTTCTGTTCCTTCACAGTGAGCGCAGATTCTGGGAAGGACGGAGTAAAAGCCTTATTCATTCATGCTCTCTTACATAATAATCCGATACAAAAACATATAAACTGTTAATATGTTGATGGAATTTAGAGTCAATAAATGCCTCCTTCAACAAACAAACTGCCGTTCCAAAGCATGAGAACATAAGCATGAATGAGAGCGTATGATGAGACACTGAGTCAGACATGACAGCAGCTGCGACTTCCTAACTTATTGCGTGGTCTCAGCTCATTAGTTTTTTACACCACTTGTACACAAGCAGCGCCTTCCCGGTTCTGATGTCCTAATATTTGGCCGGTGAACTGATTCATCTCACTGATTAGATTCACCCCCTGGGGGGTCGCTATCAAGACACCATGGCCTCGCCTAGGGACAACAGAAGAACAAGCTGCACACACACACGCACACACGCGCGTGCAAACGCTGATAGCCATCTGATCCTAATGAGGGATGGGGATAAACCTGCTGTGTCAATCAAAGTCATCTGACCGACGGTCTGTTCTGTGTCAAAGCTTATCAAAACCATCTCGGAGCCGAAGGCTGCATTCCAGCTGACAGTACGATGTTGTAGCATGATTGTGCTGTTTCAACATCAGCATCAACAGCATCAACATCATTATGACCTATCTCTAGTTATGTGTACTTTAGTACAATAATGATGTTGGCTATTCATTCCAGTCTCGTTATTGTGCAAATACTCGCGTCATCCTATTTGTTTGTCAACGGTCAATGAGATGCCACCAGTGATTGCTATCGCGTTTGGTTTCATGCTAGGTCATGTTGTTTTCAGGATTGTCAATGACTAATGCCCTTATATGGGCAAGGAAAGGGTCTGATCTGGCTTGCGGGCATGATGCCAGTTTACTGTCTAAAACTAAATTGTTTCTTTCATTTCATCCCACCCTCGTCACATCTCAGCCTTAAAGTCTGTCTGATATCCGCACCATCACACAGCATGGAAGGGTGTATATTATGAGGGGCCATTTATTGGCCCCTGATATAAAATGTTTGTTTACCACCGTGCCAGGTTAATCTCAGTCCGATGCCCCCCTTTGGTCCTTGCTGGGAGCTTAAAGCAGTCACCATGGTAACCATCTACCAAAATGAAACTAGCATTCCGTACATATTTTGTCTGTGTGTGTGTGTGTGTGTGTGTGTGTGTGTGTGTGTGTGTGTGTGTGTGTGTGTGTGTGTGTGTGTGTGTGTGTGTGTGTGTGTGTGTGTGTGTGTGTGTGTGTGTGTGTGTGTGTGTGTGTGTGTGTTATAATAGGATCACTAGGGCACAACAGAATAGCCAGTTGTCAGGAAGGAACTCGGCCATGCTGGATGTCAGTGAGAGATTGTCCTGTGCGTAAGTGACGCCAGAAGGCGTTTCATTACTTGGAGAGTGTGAAGAGTCCCATCAGAGCAGCGACCTGCCCCTTCGGTCTGGCCTTTGCCTTATGACTACTTCCTATCCTAGTGTTTTCCACTTCACATTAATGACCTGGATAGACTCTGTCTGACGTGGCAGGGATTTGCTCCTCCACTACACCGGGGACACCTGCTTGAAGACTGTCCTTCGACGATGACACGCTTGTCTTGATTCGATGACAGAGCAACGCACACACTTATTGTAGTCTAGTCAGTAATGTGTTATATTCTACCACAGAATGTGATTGATTCGTATAAGAGACGGGCCACAAAAAAACTGCGATGATCAATTCAGTTCACTTACGTCTGTCATTCTATCTCTCGCTATGTCTGCCTCCATGTACACATCCAAATACACCCCTTGCATACACGGACAAAGACAATAATAGGCTTCCCATGGCACCCCTATGAACTTTCTTAATGCCAAACATGAAACATAGCCTTTCCGGGAAGTTATTGTTTGTTATTATCTAACATAAACTGGTACGTGTGTGTGTGTGTGTGTGTGTGTGTGTGTGTGTGTGTGTGTGTGTGTGTGTGTGTGTGTGTGTGTGTGTGTGTGTGTGTGTGTGTGTGTGTGTGTGTGTGTGTGTGTGTGTGTGTGTGTGTGTGTGTGTGTGTGTGTGTTTTATTTTTTAGATCTTTGTATTTTTCTCTTGCTTTGTCTCAGTGGGCATGAGGGACACTGTGTTTGTGAGCATCTACAGTAGAATCTTTGGTCACACCCTGTGGCTCCATATGCCATTTAAACTGAATGTCAAAATGACTTACTATCGACATGAAGTCTAACTGGTTCGGTTTATTTTATCTGTAACGCGTCCTTCTTTCCCCTAACTGTGTGTATTGTTGTGGGCAAAAATAAATTGATACAGATATTTTGTATGTCTGACAGACATACAAAGTCACTTGGATCAGCTTACCAGAATATTATATACTGTTCTTTGGTGAAGGAAAGCACTAAACAGACATGATGGGTCGTCTGCTCTATTGGCTTTACATCCTGCTGTACAACAGCTTTTCGGTATTTTCCTGTTTCTCTCCTGATCGGAAGGCGTGATTCTTTCCCCTAAGGGGCCGCAGCCGTGGCAGTCCGGCATCTCGGCTGAACCCACGCTCCTTCTGGACGTCATCAGAAGGAGCGAGTCTTTTGTTATTGTTTTGATTGAGAGACCCTTAGCGGAACAAACAACATATTTTACCTACCTAACAATAATGATAAAAAATAAATGTGCAAACAGAAAATCCTCCATGTCAGCAGTTAGAATATGGCTAAGCTGTATGTTTCTCTCGTATGTTTCGATCATTATGGTACATGTATATAATGTTACATGGCATCATAAAAGATGAATCCCGTCACAGAATATGTCGGAGGTCCTAAATGATAGCTTATCACTATGGATCCAATTAGAGGAATGTGTGTTGAGAAATCCCTCCACAGTGTCCTGCGACCAGGGTGACCATGAGAAAGATACCTGATAATGATTGTTTTGAACTGATTTTATATGCAAGCTGGAGCCGGCAATAATCGGTTAAATCCTGTGCTGGAGCCGGTTAAATCCAAATCCCATTCAGCTCCATGGTATTCTTTTTTATTGACGTGAGAAATTATCGGCGCAGCCTTATTCAGGCTCAGCACTAGAAATACGTTTCGTACATATTGTCACCAGATCAACTGAGGGAGCTCGTAATTGGATGACGCTTGTTATATATGTATATATATATTATCTATAAACATTCAAAACTTAGGAGCTGTATGCAGCCCTCTCCCGCTACTCCTGGCTTTTCCTCTACTTATTGGTGTTTGTTTGTTTGTTTACTTTATGACGTCTCTCCAGTACGGTCTCTCCATGCTCTTGTCTGCCCACGTTGTGACGTTTTAGAGTGAATAATAGGCTGGACTGTGTTGTTTATGTGTCATGACAAAGTGCAAGGGCGAATTGCTTATGATAAGTCACTCTATTCTCAACACAACTGTGTGTGTGTGTGTGTGTGTGTGTGTGTGTGTGTGTGTGTGTGTGTGTGTGTGTGTGTGTGTGTGTGTGTGTGTGTGTGTGTGTGTGTGTGTGTGTGTGTGTGTGTGTGTGTTTTGGAGTTGATGTAAAAACGTTTCTGCTAAATAATATCATCTGAAATGAATCGATCAGATGATCGTCCCTTTTCCTCTGTATCTTGCCTATCTCTCCATCTTGAGCGTGCTTGATTTTTATCTTTATGCAGAATGCATATTCTGCATTGAGAGTATCTCTACTCTATTTATTCTGGAGTATTCTTTGTATTAGATGTTATACTGACTCTCTTTCTCTCCGTCTCTGACCATTAGGACATGAGGCGGCATGTGATCATGACCCTCCTGGATACAGAGCAGTCATACGTGGACGCACTGCGCACGCTCATCCAGGTACTCTCACCCACACACCTGGGCTGCAGACACACAAACAGACACACAAACATGTACGCGTACCTCGCCCACTGCAGTAGACGCTGCCCTCTCACTGGATGCTGAGTGAATGTGGTCTCACTCTCATTGTCATGCCTGCTGTACGTGTTATTAGGGTTGCGTTTAAAGCTAATGCGCTAGACAAACTGGGAAACAAACATGCAGCGTCCAGATTAAGTGAAATTGTGCTTAAATGAACACATGAGCACTCACGCATCACGGGTGTTCACAGCGTTGTGAAGGAACAAACACTTGCTACATACTCCAGAGGCGGGATAGTGTCCTGGTTGGGGTGTTGTGGCTCACAGCTGAATGGTTCTGGGATCAAACCCTGACGCAGTCTGATAGTACGCATCCGTGCACTAGATGGCTCACTCTTCCACATGCCCCAATGACATGTAATGATTCACTCACTTTGGATAAAAGCATCCGATATTAACTACATTTTGACACATGCCTGTTTGATATCGGTGATGTGTCTGTTGTAGGGTGCCTGTTCAGTAGGATGATCGACTCCTAGCACAGAGCGTGCGGATGTGTTGTTATTGAATACTGAGTCGTTTGGGTCAATCCATCTGATCTAGGCTGCTGACCCTTTACTCCTCCGGCCTTCACAGGAGTTAGCGAACCATAAGAACAAACGCACACACACATACCTTCATACCTGGATCAATGGGGACATTATGGCTCTGGTAAACAGGAAGAAGTGGGCTATGAAGGCAGGAAACATGTGGGGGTCAAGGCGAGAAGGAGCTGGGGCCAAGGACAGCTTCAAAGACGGAAGGGATGGGAGTCTACAGACCAACAGCTCCAGGGTCTTGTGGGAGATTGGAGAGATAACTGGCTCAAGCACTGCCGTTGAGGTGACCCTGGAACCAGGGAAGGAAGTAGCTGGACCTGTTTTTCAGCAGGCTAAACCGCCAGACCCCCATGAGGTCAGAGGGGCAGCCTGGGTCCCCAGTGCCCAACACCACTCCACCACCCTTCCCCAGCACCACACCCAGGGAGGCAGCAGCGGATCGTAGCCCCGGCATGTTTCCCAACACCAGGAGAAAGCCCACCACCACCCCCTCACCCCTCAGCATCACAACCTGCCAACCAGGAGTGCTCTCCAGGATGAGCCTGAACAAGACCAGGGGGCCAGACAACATCAACACCGGGGATTAATGCTCGCAAGTCTTTGGAAGACATCCTGTATTGTCCCATGACTCCAGGCCAGTTGCTCCAGTTTCAGACCTTTGAGAGTCTGGTCCTGCATCACCTGGTCCTGCAGTGCCTGTTGAGTGACTCCCTGGACCCCCTTCAGTATGTAACCCAGGCAACCATAGGTCTGGACGATGGCATCATCTTAATGCTTCACAGAGCCTACAAACATCTGGACAGGACGCGTAGAGTAAGAGTCATGTATTTCACCTTCTTCAGCACCATCCAGCCACCCAGGCTGGTTGAGAAGCTCTCAGGCACGCAGAGCGTTGTCTTAGCGGAGCATTTGTAACAACCTCTGACTCCCGCTTCTGAGCACATGCCACCAACAGAGGTTCCCCGACGACTCCTCCGTCGTCAGCGGCATTGCGGATGACATCAAAGACAATTCCAGAGCACTGGTGGAGCACTGCATCAAGAACCGCCAGCTCCACATCAACAGATCAAGGAGCGGTGTTGGACCAATGCCCTCTTCCTTACGCCGGTATGTCGGTGGGGTAACAGCAACACAAGGGAGGCCTGCGGCTGAACAAGCTGGGGAGGAAGGCTTAGCTGGAGCTGAACCTGACTGAACCAAAGGTGGTTTGTGATGGGGAGGATGGATAGGAAGCTGGACACCACTGGAGAACCCCTCCCATCTCTTCTAGTGAAGTTGAGGAGTCCATTCGGCCACAGACTCATCCTTCCTGGGAACACCACGAAGGGCCTTGGCTAATCCTCTTTGCTAGTAGCCATCTGGCGCCACAACCAAGGCTTGACCGCCGCATGGGAACTTTGAGACCTGCCCTGTCTGTTGCGTACGTTGGACCCTTCACTTCTGCATCTCGCATTGGACTATTCATATTCATTCATTCAAATATGCATTGATGTTGACAAATGTACAATGATTGCATACATATTTCAATTTGACAGACCGAACAGTTGTTCAAGCATTCATATCTAGGGCCAGCTGCTCAATGTTTTACTATCTTCCCTCTGGGGATTAATGAAGGTTTATCTTCAAATAAAGAATGTAACCTATTTCACACATGTGTATAACATGTATGTGACTCCACCCGGCCTCACCTTAAGGTTTCCAACTCCTTTCTTTTTTATGTTATGCTTCAAGATTTATTGCTTTAGTTCTCTTAGGTTAAGGTAAACACTATATGCCTTCATGTTCTCCTTGTTTCGTGTGTGTGTGTGTGTGTGTGTGTGTGTGTGTGTGTGTGTGTGTGTGTGTGTGTGTGTGTGTGTGTGTGTGTGTGTGTGTGTGTGTGTGTGTGTGTGTATACAATTGGATATGTGTGACTGTAAATGTGTGTCTGTATGTCAGACCGAGCAGAGCGAGTGTCTTAATATCCGTATGTTTCTCTATTTGCCTTCTGGATAATAACATATGGGGCTAGGTTCCCATGGTTACATTCGGGAAATAAGCGAGTAACCACGGTGACTGCGGATTCCAGGTGGATGCTGTCACATTTTCTTCAACTTTTGCTCAACAGCAGAGCTGTGGGAACAATAAGCCCTCAGTCTTATAGTTGAACAGTTTCACACATCGTTGAATACATCTACAATCTCTACTTACGAATGCTTATTTTTGTTGATGAATAAAGTCAAATATTTTGTGACCCATGAACGGCTACCGTGCATTGAGTAAAATAATACTCTTGAAACGTGATGTGCAAAATATATGTTAGTGTTATTCACCATCTCACACAAAGCAGCCTGTATAAAGCCAACATCTGTACAAACTTAACATTTTACATACTAAATTCCACCCGATTCCAAAGAAAATACCAAAGTAGAATCGGTGGCTGTATTTATACACACACATAAGAAAAATCAGTTAGAAAACGTATTCAAGTAGGTTTATTGGGTGTCTACAACATCGCTGGATTGATGCTCCTCCTTGTCACCCAGTGAACACGAACAAACACAATGGTGAATGGTGCTACTACTTGTGTTAAATATAGCTTCATCTCTCTATATCCAATATGTCTGGTCCTTCTTCCCTCAGGGCTACATGCGGCCCCTGAAGCAGCCGGACAGCAGCTGCATCGTGGACCCCCTGCTGGTGGACGAGATGTTCTACCAGATCCCAGAGATCCTGGAGCACCATGAGACCTTCCTGGAACAGGTCACCAGCTGTGTCAGCCAATGGCATGACAGGCAGACCGTCGGCCACCTCCTCATCCAATCGGTAAGTAGGGATGAGGATGAGTGACACGGGTCCCATTGGTCCCTCCTACTTTCTTATGATTGTTCTAACGATATACATTTTTATGATGTATTATAGATAGTATGTTATGTTCGCTTACTTTTCCATATCTTTACTCTGGCCTACTGCTGTTTAACAATTACTACTGTAGGATTTCTTGTCCTACCATATATGTGTTTTTGTGTGTCCATGTTGACACACACACACACACACACACACACACACACACACACACACACACACACACACACACACACACACACACACACACACACACACACACACACACACACACACACACACACACACTATGAACTGGCTTGTTGGTTATGTGATCACATCCATCCATAGAGGGCAAACCATAAAGACGAGAATGCTAAGTTTATGAATGCACCCATAAGAGAGAATAAATATCGACATCATAATGAACCTACCATGGGTTCTCTCCAATGACAAAATGCAGTCGGAAAGAAGCTGTTGCCCGGGTGTGTGACTTGTAGTTAACATTTGCTAACAGAATGTAGCCAGCAGTAATCCCTTGACTTCCCTGAACCGCGGTCAGGAAGTTTCATAATCGTTGTCTGTATGCGTGTTTGAATGTGTGTTTGTTTTTAGATTCATTGCAAAGATGTTCTCTTTCATGATCATCAAATTATCCACAATGTATTGTCGTTAAAGGACTTCTCAGCTATTATCATCGAATCATTCATCAACAGCCTTCCAAGATAATGTTGTACAATTGAAAACTAAGTATTGTCCTAAATGTGCAGACGGCAGTTTAGAGTAAAAGAAAGGCACAGCATGACCCTGCATTCAGCTGAAGCGGCTGCAGTCTAGTCTGTTTCAGTAGGAACAGCAGCGAGATAAGCCCTGTTTCTCCCCTCCCCCGGCACTTCCTGCTGCCTCTTAAAGTAACAGAGCATTCTTATGCCTTCAGAGCCTCGTTGGCGCAGTAGGCAGCGCGTCAGTCTCATAATCTGAAGGTCGTGAGTTCGAGCCTCACACGGGGCAGATGTTTTTTACTTCATTTTCATAATCGTTTTTTAGCTCTAGTCAACAAATAATACAATTCAGTACATGCATGTTATTTCATATCGAAATATTTAGTGTTCTTTGTTGTTTTAATAGGAAGGTATTTGACAGCCGATGAAGATGAGAAGATTCTTGAGAGGTTGCGTAATTTGAGCTCTGGAACTGACTTTTTTGAGCGCTTTGTGATGTTAATTCCTTCTCTCCTCGTCTTTTTATGCTCCGTGTGGCAATTCATTACTTCCCCTCCTCCGAGCACAGATTCCCTCTCTCTTTCTCTTGTCGTCTCGAAGAAAGCCTGGAGGAGGAGGAGGAGGAGCAACAGGCTGTGCATGGGGAGAGGGGACAGCGTAGCAGATAGGGATGATGGACGGTTGTAGGGAAGGATTGAAATGGGAGAAAGGGAAAACAAGGCTATGATGTTTCCTAAGGCGTGTTTATCTGGGCTCTGAGCATTTGTGCTAAACTGACCTATAGCACGTTTGACTTCTCGATTTATAGTTTTCCTCTGGCTCTGTGTTGGTACCGTCTGAGGTGTGTGTGGATGTGTGTGTTTATGAGAGTGTAGACACGTGTTGTGTTTATAACATTCTTTTTGACATTTTCAACAAATACATTTGAGGCATGCTTTCCCCAGATAGTGTAGGTATAATGTAAGTACTCTTACAATACATCCTCCAAGTTCCTCAGTCTGACATTCTGAACTCAACACCTGTTTCCAAGGGATGTCTTAATATCAGCTTCATGCTGCTATTACTGTGGGCATCGCAGACTGACTGACTTTACGTACGCATTATTGTCCTGTTTTGACCTGATTTGGTCGTGGTGGCGGAGACTCAATGGGTCACCTAGGCTAATGAGTTATTGGTATGTTGACCTCCCGGGCTGAAGGCATGCACACCATCATCAGGCATTAGCTACTCAGGAATACCATTCAGCTAATGATTGACACACACAGATTATAGAGGTGAACAGGGATCTATCCCCTTTTCGTTCACAATTCGCGAAAATGCGTTGGATTTTGTTTTTCTGGGATACAGAGATGCAGATCCACAGCTACGTCAGAGATTTAAAAAAAGTAATCGCGGACAATACTTTTGTCATAAATTTGACTCTATACGACTGATCTTAAAGCTATTTCCTGTTTCGCGCCCCAGTCCTATATTTATCCTGTCTCCCTCCCACAAACTATTTATTTTTGTTCTCTTCTTTGCCCTTTCGCAGTTCTCAAAAGAGACCCTAGCTAATATTTATTCGGCGTACATCGACAACTTCCTCAATGCCAAAGACGCGGTGAGGATTGCGAAGGAGGCCAAGCCAGCGTTCCTGAAGTTCCTAGAGGTGGGTGTTGTCCATCCAAACATGTGTTCCCCATTCTCCTCTAATGCTTTAACAGTCATTAAACACAACGTTCCTCTAGATTTAGTATGTGCGCCTTTTAGGAATTCAAACAGAACTGAACTAGATTTATGTCAAAGTGATTGAAAGTGAATTTCACTTTGACCAGAACTGTATGAACTGGTCACCTGTGTTAGATCTCTATAAACTGATACCTGCATATGAATGCAGAATCTGGAGGGTTTTGGTAATGAAAGCACAGGTTCATGTTTGAAGTCCAAGCAGTATTAACCAATCATGTTTGAGCGGAGTTTGGTTGGAAATTGTATAGTATCGAGTAAAGTTGAATACTATTATGTGTACATTTGCACCATGGTAAAACAAAAATTTTGATGTCCAGATGTGGACTTTTATGCTTGAGCTGCTGTACCTCCTTCTGGCAAAGAAAGTGAAGAACATAGTCCTTGTATTATTCTAATATACCTTATTTCCTCTGTTCATCTTCAATCCATGCTTCTGTCTGTCTGTTCCCCCCCTCACAGCAAAGCATGCGTGAGAACAGGGAGAAGCAGGCTCTTGGAGACCTGATGATCAAGCCTGTCCAGAGGATTCCCCGCTATGAACTGCTGGTGAAGGTAAGCTGCTGCTGATGATGATGATGATGATGCTGCTGCTGCTGCTGCTGCTGCTGCTGCTGCTGCTGCTGCTGCTGCTGCTGCTGCTGCTGCTGCTGCTGCTGGGCTGGTCGTCATGATAACCGGGGGGGGGGAGGCTGAGGCGGTGTGTGGTAATGGAGAATAACTTGCCTATAAATCTGTGTTATCACTCTGAGGAGGATACAACGGTTGGAGAAGCTTACTCTGATGAAATAAATGTTGCCAATGTTGCCCAGTCACAATAAGCCTCAAGCTGCCTATTTGGGAGATTGCAGCAGACACCAGTGTATTTTGTTGTTAGACAAACGTTATGTCATATGTTTGTTTGTGTATGCCTGTAATCTTGGATGTGCGACAATGACTACATGGACATATATATTATCACGTGTTCACTTCGTAGTGCATGCAGTGCACTGCCTTCAGCATGGAACATACACACACCAAACACACACACACACACACACACACACACACACACACACACACACACACACACACACACACACACACACACACACACACACACACACACACACACACACACACACACACACACACTCTCAGCAGTATTCTGATCAATTATCTCCATTTTGTTTGTGTACATGCGTGTGTGTGTGCATTTCTTCTCGCGCGTGTGTGTGTGTGTGTGCGCGCGCCTCCAGGACCTGCTGAAGCACACCCCGGAGGAGCACCCGGACCACCCGTACCTGCTGGACGCCCAGCGGGGCATCAAGCGGCTGGCGGAGAAGATCAACAAGGGGCGGCGGTCGGCGGAGGAGGCAGAGCGGGAGACCCGGGTCATGCAGGAGATCGAGGCTCACATCGAGGGGGTGGAGCATGTGAGACACACTGGATACCACTTGATATGGGGCCTCCACCTGCACTTGTTCCTGTAGCTTTACAAAGGCTCAAGTAGTTTACCATGGCCGCCACTGGACGCCATCAATTTGTTCTTCAAGAGAAGGGTCTGTTGAAGGTGCTTGCATTGTGGAGATTTAACAAAAGTGTGTGTGTGTGTGTGTGTGTGTGTGTGTGTGTGTGTGTGTGTGTGTGTGTGTGTGTGTGTGTGTGTGTGTGTGTGTGTGTGTGTGTGTGTGTGTGTGTGTGTGTGTGTCAGATTATGAATCCCCAGCGGAAGTTTCTGAGACAAGAGATGGTCATGGAGGGGGTAAGAACGCTTTCTATTGGTATTTGGTGATTCATGAAACATTTTGAATGATTTCAATGCACAAAGGTGTCTCTACGAGATCACACCATGGATCACAAAGCTTGTTAAGTTAATCGTTAATACCTGCAAGGCTGAACGGCGTGCTGGTTAATTGTATCCCTGTGATACTAAGGGAGGTCAGCGTCAGACTCTCTTCATCGCTCTCACCCTGAGCCTCTTCTCTCCCCCCCCCCCCCCCCTGTAGAAGACCGTGGGCGGCAGGAAGGACCGCTCGCTCTTCCTCTTCACCGATCTGCTCATCTGCACCACTCTCAAGAGGAAGTCCGGCTCCCTGAGACGCAGTTCCATGAGCCTGTACGACTCACTCACACACAATCACGCACACACACAGGGGTCGACACACACACAAGGGTATCACACGCACACACCCAAACACACACGCATACACACACGTACGCATACATAATCACACATAAGTGAATGCATACTTTTGTAATGCAAGTAAACTAGCTTTGTTGTGTACAGGGAATGGGTTAACCTTGCAATACTTGGTTCTATGAACATCCTTACTGTACTGACAGCAATATATTGTTTCTCCTTCTTCTGACAAATGTACTTTGGATAAAAGCGTCTGCTAAAGGCGCTAAATGTAAAGGTAAACACATGAACATATACACAGATGTCTTCTATACTTTCTACTATCAGTTTTGTTACTCTAAACTGACCTACTCTGCCCCCTACTGTTGAGCATCGGAAACGCAGATGTTGCCAGGCTGCCAAAGTTTACATTATTTTTGTCCCTTGTTGTTCCTGTTTTCATTTGTTCATTTGTTTTATCACCACCTATTCAGGTATTCTGCTGCTAGCTTGATCGATACCTCCAGTAAATACAAGTTCCTTTGGAAACTCTCTCTGGAGGACATAGAGATGGTGAAAAGTAGGTTATTGCTTCTAATTTTACTACTGGTATTTTTCAGTCAATAGTCCTTTCATGTGATGTATGGTAAAATAATCCTTCCCTATCTTGGGAGGCCTATTATATGTTGTCCATAATGTATAGTATTAGGCATCAACTATGCTGCAGTCTACTGACTACGCTTGTTGCACGTTAGACTCCTCCCAGGCAACAAACAAGGAGAATATCCAGAAGATGATTGGTCGATTGGACGAGGATCTGAATACATTGGGTCAGATTAGCAAACTCTCTGAGACCCTCAGCTTCCCACACCAGGTAATGTAACGCACGCACACACACGATAGCACACACATGCACGCAGACTGCCATCAACCAACCAATTGCACACTGCCCATCGTCAAACACATGTGTTGTCATCATAATGATGTACATATGTGCTTTAAGGGTAAAGCAGCCTCATCAACATGAAGTCGTCATAAATCGCACCTGTGTACAGTCAAAGTTAAAAGCACCGTTACAGTGCTTGGCCTGTGGCTATCTTGCCATTTAGGGCTTTTATGGGCAGGGGGGTAAAGAAGCTCAGAGCAGTTTTGCCTAGGGTACTGTTGAGCCTTGGGTTCATCTGCCTGAGGGAAGAAGCTGGTACTCGGGGGGGGGGGGGGGGGGGGGGGGAAAGGACATAAGCGGGGTCAGGGCCGACGGACTGCGGGGGAAAGTGATTTTGTCCTGGGGGGGCCCAAGGCAGAGGGGGGGCCCATGGCAATAAACAAAAAAAAAAGTATTTTATTTCTTTTGAATTATCCACCAGCCCATAGTGTTAGAAGTCGCACACGGCCACGTCCCCAACAATTTTTAAGTAGTCTTTTTCTAATATCTTCCTTACTGTGTCATTTCATCCGCACATAACTTTGTCCACAATACATTATTGTCATTTTATTTTATACCTATGTTTCAGTTTTGATGTTTAAATGTCATGCTCCTCTTATTCCTGTCTCTTCATCTCCACTATTTTAATCCTCAAACGCTTTATTTCTCCATCCACACTGTTGATTAACTAAGACCTGGCTACCACACATTTTTCTAAAACCATCTCCTTTATTCATTTCTTTCCCATAATGTCTCCCCCGCAGTCGCTAGACGAGGTGATCAAGGACCTGATGGCCTCGGTGCACCGGGAGCTCTCGGACAAGCAGTCGCTGGCCTTCAGCATGACCTTCCTGCCCACCAAGCTAGAGTTCGCCACCGCCTCGGCCGAGAGCAGCTTCCTCTTCGAGTTCAGCTCCCCCGATGCCCGCTCCAACTTTGAGCAGGCCTTCGAGGACGCCAAGAAGAAGCTAGGTGAGAGGCCTTAGGTTAAAGACGGAGTCGGGTGAGGATAGGTACCTGTTCTACTGAGAGGACACTGCCCATCTGACACTGACGTGTGGTTTCGCTAATTAGGTAAAAGGGGCAGGGGACAGTGTGGTGGTTAGGGGTGTTTCAATTTCAGCCGAAAGGTAATGAGTTTGATCCCCTAATGTCCAAAGTCTACACGTGTAAGCATCATTATGACAAAATGCCTCCCTCCTTCCCTTAACCTGCTCCTTAATGAAATGTATCTGATTTCTCACAAAACAATGAATAAATACAAATACCTACATTCGACCAGAAGATGTCGCTATATCCACACAAACTGGTAGTGGTAGTGGCTCAGTATTTGCTTACTTGTCATTTTGGTTATTGCAAGTTTGATTTGTTACACTTTAGACGAGCAGTCATTTTTTTTACTTTTTTGTGGTTTTTTGTTATTCGTGTCCAGCCATGAACAAAGACCAGTGGGACCCAGAGTTTCTGAAAGCCATTCCAATTATGAAGACTCGCAGTGGAATGCAGGTGAGGGGAGATCTCTGCTGTGTGTGTGTGTGTGTGCGTGTGCGTGTGCGTGTGCGTGCGTGCGTGCGTGCGTGCGTGCGTGCGTGCGTGAATATATATGTGCCTGTCTGTCAGCAGTTATCCTTAAAACAAAACAGCTCATCAGCTCATCTATATTGATTTTGTCGACTACACGGCTATCTTTGAAAGCCTGGTGTACAGTTTTGGCGGCAAGTGTTTACATTTGCAAGGGAGTCAGCTCACTGAGTTGTTATTGTTGTTTTCTGTCTCCGTAGTTTTCATGCGCCTCTCCCAGCCACAGTTGCCCAGACAGTGGTTGTGAGGTGTGGGTGTGTAACAGTGATGGATACGTGGGACAGGTCGGTGCATAGATACACACAAATCTATTCACAGTTCAACACATGAAAACAACTGACCAACCATCTATCTTGAATTGCTGTGCCTGTGTAAACAAGTTATTGACATTAGGCGTTAAACAGATATTAGTGGAACCATGATCTTTGCCTCGACATGAAGAGTGTAAGAAGAGTTGAATATGGCTTCTCCAGGTGTGTCTACTGAACATCAAGGATGAGCCCACCGTGGAGGCCTGCATAGCTGTCTGTTCTGCCAGGATCATCTGTATTGCTGCTGTACCGGGCCTGAAGGGCAGGTCAGCACGCACCTACACGCACCCCCCCCCCACACACACCCCCCCCCCACACACACCCCCCCCACACACACCCCCCCCACACACACACACACACACACACACACACACACACACACACACACACACACACACACACACACACACACACACACACACACACACACACACACACACACACACACTTACATGAACACACACACACGCACCCAGCGTGGATATTCAACATCTTACAAGTTTATTCATAATAACTTATTTTTATATGCGTCTTTTTGATGATACTTTTAATAATAATAATATTTGATTCATATCTACTGCCCACAATGTTACTAATCTTTATTTTACTTCAACCATCAGTAACTCCTCTTCTTTACCCCGTAGGGATCGAGGAGTGGAGCCCGCTCATGCCCCGCCCCCTGCATCTTCTTGCCCCCCCCAACCCCAACCCCATCTGCACATATCCATCTCTCATTCGTCGCTGGAGCTCAGCAATCAGCCTGCAGGTGTGTTCTCTTCTGTGTGCACAATGTGTTTGTTAAGGTGAGGGCCTTTCTTTTGTCGGCGCCACAAACGTCTGGGTTCTACAACAGCTCAGCTGTTCTATATTTGATCAAAATGTATTCAAACTTTATAATTGTAGCTATTTGTTTAACTCTGACAATTGATTTGTTTCCAACTATTTTACACTTTTTTAATGGTTTTCATGTTTACATTGTATTGTCCAATTAGACTTTAAATTGTTGAACTCTATTCAAATCTTTTCCCTTAATAGCTGTTCAACCTTTCTGTACCTTGCTTAACCTGTCCCTTAATTGAAACATATTTACAACCACACTTTTCCCTACAGCATTTACTGCATTTTCTGTAGGAAATGCATTTCCTAGTCTTACAATTTTTACTATTAATCAAAATAAATAGCAGCTTATTTTCAATCAACTGATCGATCAATTGATCAACTACTTCTTGTTGTTTTGTGATAGTTTATTTTGGTTAATATATGAAAGAGATCCACATAAGTAGTTATACTTGAAGATGTTCCATTAGACTTCATGAAGGCATTGATCACTGGCAAAACTCCCAAAATAGTTTTCTGAATAATTTCTAAATTCCCTGTTCATAGGCGCGGGGGCGGAGATAGTGCCCTTTGACAGTGATGACACGGATGATGAAGACTCTCCTAGTCCCTCCTCCACATTACAGAGCCAAGCCAGCCGCTCCACCATCTCATCTAGCTATGGCAGTGAGTACAATCACCCAACACAGCAGTGTGCACATCCCTACATTCACCCGTAAGTCGATGGCTGGAGATTCAGATTGCAGTTGAGAAGTGTGAAGGAAATTCTTTGAAATGTGTTGACTACGCAATATTGACAAGCCGACTAAACTTAAAGATCCCATGGCATGCTACTTTATGAATGCTTTTATATAGCTGTTAGTAGGCCCCTAATACAGTACTTGAAGATGTTCAAGAAATTCTACCTTGTTGCAGAATTACAGCGACTGTGAGCCAGTCCCACATGAGCTTTCCACAAACGTGCCATTTTTTAGAGGCGGGTCCAGGTGGAGGGTGGGGATGTGGCCCTGAGGAGCTTGCAGCAATGGTACCACTCGTGTTTACAGTGGATTTATCGCAATGGCGAGGCGCACACAGCTTTTGGCCGTGTTCTGTAAATATTCTAGAACACTCCGGGTGCTTCGGCAAGAGTCCTGTAGCTCTATATCTAAATAATATCCTACTATACGTACATGGATTTCTATATCATATAATGTATATTATCACGGCCAAAAGCTGTGTGCACCTCAAGACGATATTATGAATCTCAAACGACTGCGTGGGGTTCTCCGACGTCTCTGGTTCTTCCACTTCCACATCAATCTGAAGTAGACTGAACCGCGTCATGGAGGAGAAAGGGATTGTTGCCCGCGATTGTGGACTGCGATTTTCTCCCGCCGGAGCCCCGCTGCCCGCTGCCGAGGCACGCTCCAATTCATTGTCTCATTGGAGGGTCAAATACCAAATCGGCGCTTCCGAGCTTTGTTTTTTCAAAAGGCAGAGCAGGGTACCTAGTGCTCGTTTTACGCCATTTCTAGCTACTGGGGGGGAACCATAGGCAGGCTAGTGGAACTCTGCTTTGCAGTGTAATTTCCATGCCATGGGACCTTTAGGAGTTATTTATAATTAAGGGTACGAATAGTATAAGATAAATATAGTCTCTGCAGAGAGGCCACACAACATGATAAGCATACAAAGGTTGAAGCGCTGTAGTTTTCTCTTAAGAATGGGCACACTCCAAGTTCTAGTTGAAGTTCTTCAAGTCAAATGCACAACAAGGCTCCAGTAGCAGTCATTGCTGGCAATGAAATTCAAGTGTTTTAAGCTTTCCTAGACAGTGCAGGTAAAGTAATAAATACAATAAAATAAAAGTGACTAAAAATATCGAGAGTGATAATATCACCTTGTAAATTGTTATATATATATATAAAGTAAACATACATAGTACCGTTTAAGTTATAAGTTATTTTGAGTGTGTTTGTTGGGCCGTGGTGGGGTGATCACAGTCCAGAGTTCAGAAGTCTTGTGGTTTTGGGGACGAAGCTGTCCTTGACCCCGGTGGTTCCTCTGTGGATGCTCATGTGCCGTCTGCCAGGCGGTATAGTAACTCAGTGAAAGGTTTATGGCTCGGGTGGCTGCGGCGGTCCCTGAGTATAGACTGGGCTCTTCCCCTCCATCTCTGAGTGGAGAGGTCCTGCCCGGCTTGCAGCCCAGTCCTGGGGATGTGCCGGGCAGTTTCCACCACCCTCAGCAGATCCTTGCGGTCGAGGTCAGTGCTGGTTGGCATACCAGGCGTTGATGCAGCTAGTTAGGTCAGCAACACCTGATGAGTTCCTGTCCAACTGTGTGTTTCCAGCTTTACCTCCTTAGGTAAATCAGTCCACCATCCAGTCACCGGGTTTCAGGCTATGGAGTGGTCCTGTAGCAGGTTTTGGTAGTGCCTCTTGCACCCCTTGGTGTATGAGAGTTGAGGACAACGTTATACAATATCTGAGCATTCGGTCATAACACGGGTTTGTTGATGGGGGGGGGGGGGGGGGGGGGGGGTCCTTTTACTGCATTCCCCCTTTTGACACATGCCCATGCATCAACTGTGCATCGTTGGGTTAAAGCCAGCGGGGGAGGCCCCACCCATATACCATCTATTTTTGATACACTCTGCCTTCTTCCATTGCGACCTCTCCTTGTCAGAGGCACGTTGTTGGAGGTCTGCCAGTGGCGCTGTGGGAATATCTGGGTCAGGGACAGATACATGTACATACAATGCATGTGCTTTTGCCACTATGTCTGCGCAGGCATCGCCTCTAGACACAAGTTCCTCACTGCGAGTGTGAGCTCCACATTTGCAAATTGCTAATTTAGCTGGGAGTAGCTTTGCCTCTATCAACTCAGCAGCCAAGGTGTGGTGGGTGCCTCAGTTTGCATGTGGATGTTAGGAAGTCCCTATCCAGGGTGCCAAAATCATGTACTACGCCGAATGCATAGCGATCTTTGTGTGAATGTTAACTGATTATCCTACAGCCTGTTTACAGGCCTCTGTCAAGGGTATTGGCTCAGCAGCCTGAGCTGAGAGATTAGATGGCAATGAGCCAGAGGCTAGTCTCTCATGGGGATTCTCTACAGAAAACCCAACCTTGTTACGACCGGTTTCCTTGTTGCAAGAGGCGGAGCCGTCCACGAACTGTTTCACTTCCAGGTTGGATCAGTTCAGATCCTCTGTTACAGCAGCGAGGCAATCAGGGTGTTCTTCACCATATCCTTCTGTGGGAAGCAATGTAGCAGGGTTTAGCACATTGCGACGCTTTACAGTGCTGACAGGCATTTGAAGCAGGCATGTGTTGTAGTGCAGCCATGGTGCAGCAGAGAGGTGAAAGGTTTTCAGATCTAATAGTGATGGGGACACAGCGTGGGGAACTTTCAGGGTGAGATCTGTATAACGTACAAAGTCCCAGGAGCTGTGCACTGCCTTCTCTGCAGCTGCCATTGTGCGCAAGCACATAGGCAAGCCTGTTGCCACTGGATCAAATCTGGTGGAGAAATACGCCACTGGTCGTTGTTGGCCCCCATGCTCCTGGAGCAGTACTGATGTCTTGTAGCCGTCACGTTTGTCAATAGTCTGAATAAAAGGTTGGGCCGGGCCTGGTAGACCAAGATTCGGGGCCTGCTGTAAGGCCACAGAACGCTTCCTTTACCTTTGGAGTCCAAACCAACTTGGAACTAGGGGTCTCCCCTGAGCCGTGAGCCATTGCACTCATTGGGTCCTTCAAATGCTGAGTAATTTGGGATCAACATACTGCAGTAAGATGACGCGACAGGGCTTCTTTTTTTTTCTTTTTTTTTTGTCCTTACTTGCCACAGTTGAAGCACTCGTCTGGTTCTACTTTGCCACCATCAGTTCTTGAAGCCCACCACGGAACTGCTTTCTCTACCTCGGCCTTGTCTGTCTCGTCCTCCTCCCCCACGGTTGCCTCTGCCATGGAACAAGGCGAGGCATTGCCTCTTGAGTGTCAGTCACTGTCCATGTTGTGTGCACCAGCATGAGGCTGCGATCTTGTCCAGCCTCATGTATGGCTTAGTATGGTCAAAGGGTGAAAAAAGTCCCATCAATTTATTTCTCTTTCAATCTGTCTCTATGTCCCATTTCTATATTTTAGCTCCTGAAAGCAGTTGCTTTTCTTTTCTTGTGTGAATTTGTATGCAGTTATATGATTCTTCTCTCTCATTGTTGAATCCGGTTTCTGTTTTCGCTTTGGACAGAGTAATGTAATATCTGTGCACATTTGCATGTACTCACAGACAGCAGTGGGTTGTTAATACCCTCTCCCTCCCTCTCCTCTGTGAACAGACGAGGAGGGCCAGGGCCTCAAAGACATGGCCACAGAGACCACCAGCAGTGAGGAGGAGCAGGAGTTCCCGGCCCCCAACCCCTACGGGACCGCGGGCGTTTCGGGGGGCGTGGGAGCAGGCCGCGTCCACCCGGAGAGCCCCATGGATGGGCGCGCCATGCGAAGGTCGTCCCGGGGCTCCTTCACCAGGGCCAGCCTGGAGGACCTGCTGAGCATCGACCCGGAGGCCTACCAGAGCTCAGTGTGGCTGGGCACCGAGGACGGCTGGTATGGGGGCACCCACACACACACACACACACACCATGCACGCATGTTACATCTACACACACACACACACCATGCACGCATGTTACATCTACACGCACACACACTATGCACGCATGTTACATCTGCACACACACACACACCATGAACGCATGTTACATCTACACACACACACACACCATGCACGCATGTTACATCTACACACACACACCATGCACGCATGTTACATCTACACACACGCACACACACATACCATGCACGCATGTTACATCTACACACACACACACACACAAACACCATGTTTGCATGTTACATCCACAAGTAATAAACAATGTATTTCTCTCTTTTTTCTCCTGTCTGCTGGGTAGCATCCATGTGTACCAGTCCTCTGATAACATACGCAACCGGAAGAACAGCATGAAGATCCAGCACTCTGCCTCCATCCTCTGCATACTGTGAGTCTCCTGGTCTGAGTCCACCAAGACATTTTGGGTTGCAGACAGGCAGTTTTAATTGCGTATTAATCTCTACTCTATATGTGCTGTTTTGTGTTTTGTGTTGTTCAGATATTTGGATAATAAAGTGTTTGTATCACTTGCCAACGGAGATGTCATTGTCTATCAGAGAGAAGCTGGTAAGCACAAACTGTGGATGTGTGGAAGGAAGGGAGTTGAAAAAAAAAAAAAAAAAATATATATATATATATATATATATATATGTTTATTATTATAGATATATGATCTAGTTCCGCATTACTTATTTTCCGAAATGGTCAGAATAGCCCTAGCCATTTGCCAATCTGCGATCAACTTTTTGACCCTTCGCCTCCAGGAAGCTTCTGGGATGCCCAGTCCTCCCAGACGCTGGGGTTGGGGACGGCCAGCAGCCCCATCACCAAGATGGTGCCGGTGGGCGGCAAGCTGTGGTGTGGCTCCCAGAACAGAGTGCTGGTCATCAACACCAGCACACTGGTGCAGGAGGTAGGGCCGTCGGCAGGCTGCGGAGCACGCTGGAGGGATGTAGAGACACCTGGAGGGAGGGGAGGGGGAATTGAATTGATGATTGTGTATGGATATAGTGGAATGGAAACGTAGAGAGGTGTGTGATGGGCTGGCGGATGCAGAGGAATGCTCAACGCTGGGTCGTTGTCCTGGCAGCAGCAGCAGCGTGCAATTGGATGATAGACTAGAAACAATTGTATTTTCTCTCTTCTCATCTGTCCAACTGCGCCCTTTCTTCCGTCTAAATCCCTCTCTGTCTGTATTTCCCCCTGATCGTCATCCTATGCTCTATCTTTTGCTCTCCCCGACTCATCACTCTCTCTTTTCTTAACTATTCTCTCTCTCTCGCTCTCGCTCTCTCATATATATATCCATCCCATGCTCCCCAGCACTGGTTCCAGGTTGGCACGGACAGCAGCCGCTGCGTGACGTGCATGGTGGCGTACGGCCAGGGGGTTTGGCTGGCCCTTCAGGGCAGCGCCCTGGTCAGGCTGTACCACGCCCAGACCTGGGAGAGCCTAACGGAGGTGGACGTGGCCCCGGCCGTGCACAAGATGCTGGCAGGTAAGCTTTGCCTTCCTTCAATAGACACACATATATACATACACGCACACACACACACTCTGGAATTAAACTCCAATGTATGCAAGTCTACCAGTAGGCGGCCTTGAACAAGATGACTCTGGAGGACAGTGTCGGCTTTATGACTAAAAAGTATGTTATGAATGAATCACATCAAGAATGCGAAACTCACTTTAAGGCCATGATCTCTCACAATACATTGTGCCCCAGGACATCCCATGAAAGCAGGACCAAAGCATTATATGACAAAGGTAATGGATAGGTGGATAGTTAGACCACAAGGTGGCAGCAACAGCTCAAATCCTTCAGATTGCTTGAGGCTTGGAACAATGCCCTGTACTGAGCTTCCCTCAAGTTCATTTCAGTTTATATTTCCAAGCTGCTTTTATTAAAATATATAAATATATATATATATATATATATATATATATATATATATATATATATATATATATATATATATATATATATATATATATATGTATGTATGTATGTATGTATGTATGTATGTATGTATGTATATATATGTATATATATATGTATATATATATATATATGTATATATATATATATATATATGTATGTGTATATATATATATATATGTATATATATATATGTGTATATATATATATATATATATATGTATGTGTATATATATATATATGTATATATATATATGTATATATATATATGTGTATATATGTATATATGTATGTGTATGTGTATATATATATATATGTATATATGTATATATATATGTATATATATATATGTATATATATATATATATATGTATGTGTATATATATATATATGTATATATATATATATATATATATATATGTTTATATATTTTAATATATACAATAGTAATGCATACATACATGTATACATGCATACATACATACATACATACATACATACATACATACATACATACATACATACATACATACATACATACATACATACATACATACATACATACATACATACATACATACATACATACAAAGACACCAGGAAACAAAAAGTTAAAAAATAAATAAATAATTTAAAATAAAATAACTAAGTAAAACCATATTTAAATGTATTTCTGTTGAAGAGGGTGGATTATCTTGATACCGAGATGCTCAAAGCCTGACTTGGAGAGACGAAAAAGGAAATTAAGATTGAGGCCAAGGTATTGATTGGGAAAACTTTCAATGATCTGAAAACTCTTCAGTTGGGGGATGGAAGACACTGGATTTGTTTCATACAGAAAAAGATCATCTGCACAAAGGGATTAACCTCACTCTCGCCAGATGAATTTCGCTCCACCTAGCTCCACTCCTCTATCTGGGATCGCTCCCGTTGGGTGGGATTTGGGGACAAGATTTAATGGCGACTGTCTTGATTCAGACAACATTGGCGGCTTGCATCGAGGAAGCAACCGTCAACATTGATGCTGCTATTTCATCCGTGTTGTCCAATTGAGCGAATATTCTTTCTTTAAAAGAACATCAGAGAACGCTCTCCTCAGCGTCACGGGTTGCTTTTGATGTGACTGGTTGAAGTAGCACGTCAATAAAAATGACAGACAAGTGGTTTATCCAATCATATGCACAGATTTTTGTTATGGCCCAGCCTTCTAAAACACCTCTCCAATGGATTGATCCCAGATGGATGAGTGGAGCTAGGTGGACCGAAATTCATCTGGCGAGTCAGGTTACAAAGGGATACCCTATGCTCAACATATAGCTCTTGATACACTGGAGATAGGGGGAGACCTTCAGCGCTTTGGAGAGCGCTTCGACTCTGTATAGCAGCCTAATCCATGAGATAAGTGTATCACCAAATCCAACTATCGCAGTCCAAACCTGAGTCAATAGTGGGAAACTCTAAATCCATATGAAAATTGCCCATATCACTTCTGTCAGAGGAATATCCGGTAGAAATTTAAGGGTTAAGAATTCCCAAGGGTCCACATACACATCATCCTGCATGGAGTTTGACATAGACCTGGGCATATTGGATGGATATGTGGATAAGGGGCTAGAGCAGTCCAGAACAAGGTCCAAAACACTGTTTACATTTTTAATAATGATAATTACATTTTCTTATCTGAGGTGCGGATGCGATAATCCGACAGCACAAGGCAGCCTGCCTAAGAATCACAGCTCTGCTGGCATGTAAAGACCTGCTTTGGATCGGCACCAGTGCAGGTATTCATAAACAATCATTGTATTTGTCAACAGCACACACCTGTGTTTTAAGTAATTAGCTTGAATGTGAACGTTTTCATGTGTTTACATCACTGTGAGTTCATTCATTTGAGTGGAAGACAAAACCCCTGGGCTCATCTGAACTAATCCTTTCTAGGTGTGGTCCTCACCCTGGCCATCCCAGTGGTGAGCTCTGGGACTGGGGCAGCCACGCTCAAGTCTCCCCTGGTGCCCATGGGGTCTGCTCACGGGCACACAGGCCACGTCCGCTTCCTGACCTCCATCGAGTTCCCGGAAGGCTTTGACGTGAACTTCCCCAAGACGTCAAATGAATTTGCAGGTAGCTATAATGTTTTTTGAAATATGTTGTTTAACACGGGTGTGTTATCAATTTTTAACACTTAAAAGACGATCCCAATTTAAACTCCCATTTGCTTAGTTTGTGTTTGTCCTTTTTTCTGCGATGTCACCAATTGCAGGTAACCAATCACAAGGCAGCAGTGCAGACAACGGAGGACACGGCAGTCTCCAGAGGAGGGACTCAACACACCACGTCATTCCCAAGACCAATCATCTTGTGATCTCCGGGGGTGACGGCTACGAGGACTTCCGGCTGACCAATAGCAGCGAGACAGTGGGGCGGGACGACAGCACCAACCATCTGCTGCTGTGGAGGGTCTAGGGTCTAGGACCAATGAACCCTTGTCAACAGGATGCTGTTGACCCCTCAAGCTCGGCATTTGTTTTAGAAATGCACACAACACTGCCCTTTGCCTTGTGTGACCCCCCTACACCTGAATATTTATATTTATTGTGTCTTGTGTTTGGTGCGGTCAGTCTTTATGTGCATAGTGGCCGTGGACAGTCTCCTGAACAGACTCCCTCTGGGGAACAGGTGTCTTCTTTTCAATGTTGTGTGCATCATTCCTCCTGTGCATGGTTATCCCATGCGTGTGTGTGTGTCCTCTTACTAATACTGTCCAGTCACTGAACAAACTCACATCCCAAATCAAAGAGAGAGGAAAACAAAGAGGAATTTGTGACCGTCCTTCAGTATTGAAGATAGAAAGACAGTGGATTGGATGGAAAGATGGAAATAGAGTGGGAGGCATTGACTCTGTTGGTCGAGTGTCACACACAAGTCAACTCCTGAAGGAACATGGGTGAAGCATATGCTGCTAGGTCTAATTCCACTCTATCGTCCCTCTAGCTTTGTAAAAGCATGAGACCGGGAAACAGGAACAAGGAACCATGGTACACCGCCTCCACACCAAATGCACTCCTACCTATAAGGTGGTTCTTTTGATTGGAAAGGGTGTACAACATGACCTCTTTGGTCGATTTCACTTTATCGCTTACTGACGTATTTTGCGGCTGCAGCCCACGGCTAAGAAAAGTGCTTAACATCTACAAGACTTCAGTTCAAGACCAAAATAAACAAAAAGGAGATGCTAGAGTCCTGTCAAATCAGCTACTCGACTTCCCAAAATACCGGAGATCAGTTATTCCTGGGATCCACTGGTGTGGAGCTTGAAGACAGCAGCCAATCCTCAGGCTGTTCTAATGGATGGTGAGAAACACCATCAACACAACTCTTTGTCAATTGCCTAGAAAGGTAGCATAGAGAAGAGTGCAATATATGGAATGGCAATTTGACAAGGATGTACACACATGCATAATTTTACAAACTTACGCACACAAGATTTGTACATATCTACAATTAGAAACATGACTTATTTTTTTGTTTTGATTTACAAATAATCACAATGCGTCAGTTTATTTCCTGTATACTACATTGGGGGAAAACCATACAATCAAATGGACCATCACTGTAACCGGTACAAACTATATACAATTGAAATGGCTACAAATACAAGTATGTATTTGTATTGTATGCTGTTAACTGCCATTGTATTTAAGCCCATTGGTAGAGCATTCCTTCAGGATGTCAGTTGGAATATTATTTCTCAGTCCCCAACTCTCTGGAGTGGAAGATATTCATGTACAGTATTTATGCTTTATTATTTTTTTCAAGCGCCTTTTTTGACCACTGAGTTTATGGAAGTACGTAGCTTTCACACATTCTGTGGCAAAACCCTGTAACCGGTTTAATGCTGATTTATTTTCTTCCTCTTACACAAAAACAATTGATAATTGAACAAAGACACACACGCACTATGATAAAAAAGAATGATTGTGGATTGTCCGTTCTTGCCGCAGATTTAGATGAGGTCAGAAGAACAAATTGATGTGCGGCCTTAAGGCTAGAACATAATTCCACTGCACGCAGACACCTACGCAAATCCCCATTCCCCCAAGTTCCAAAGCAGGTGTTTCTGAAGTAAAGGTGACTAGCTAACACACCGACACTCATACCAACACACATTCCCTGCGTTTTAAGGGTTAAGTGGTGGTTTAACTTGATCCCTGAAAAGCCTTTGGAGACTTCCCGCTCTTTTCCACCGTCCATCTGGGCTCTTTCTACTCCTTTAAACTTACTCCATCCTCAGTGTGTTAGCATTGGGCTAGCTCCCCCAGTGGTTTCTAATGTGAGGGGCTAATTGGATTAGCTGTGTTGATTGCTGTCTGCTGGGTAACTAGGTACTGGAGTCTCTGCTTGTGTAAAATATATGTGACGTCTGGTAAATGACACGGCCGCCTTCTGAACCTACGAATGTTTTGTTGTGAATGTAGGCAGGTGAGGAATTGTTTTATGACCTTCTGCAAATAAAAAGGCTAAACACTACCAAACTATGAAACGATACAGAGGAAACGAAAAACAAAACTTTTCCCAAACCAATAATGTATGGTAATAATGTTATATGGTTGATTGTATGTTTCCAGTGCCAAGTGCTGTCTCCCTCACCCCACCCTGCATGTTTTTGCAATTGTAGTCACATCTGCTTTGGAAGCCAATTATCTATAAATGTGTGTCACAGTGTTAAGAGAGTAATACGTCTAGTTTTTTTAAGAGCAGTGTGTTATCTGAGTGCGTGTATGTGCCATCACCGCCAATAGAGAGTTTGGCATTGTTGTCTACAAAGTGGGGCAGGCAGGCCCTAAATCTCTCAAATTGTACTTTTAGCTTTATGTGAACTAAATGTCTCTGAGGCTAAATAAAATCAATTTCACACCAGTACAGTCACTTTCACCCTTGGTTCAAGTGCGTGATTTTCTCCAATTTAGAATTCAACGAACAATATATAAATAGATGGAACTTTTTTTGACAAGGAAAAATGTAGATCCTATAACACAGTCACATTCTAGATATAAAACACAAATACAACAATCGACCAACACCGCTAAAAGGAGACAGTATTAGAAGTGTGGCAATGCTCGCCAGCCAACATATTTATATTTGGTCCTCTTTACTCACCCTGAAGCTCTTGCAGTATATAATAAATGAGTTATTTCTGCCTGTATTTGAACCTTTGGGGTTTTGATTGATGTAAATAATTGATATATATTGCCCTTTTCTGTAAATAGTACACCCACGTTCCTCAATTGTTGATATGACTAATGGCATATTTATATACATGTGTAGCCTATGTAATCCCCCTCTTGTTTGTCACTTAAAATGATATCTGAAGGATGAGAATGATAGACACTATGGTCATCAGATTGATACAAATGGCGATTAGACCCCAAACTGTTCAAAGATCACAAATTCATGTTTTTTTTTTTGCCAGGGCTGGGTCATAAACTAGCACATATTCTAGCAAAGGGATATTATGATTACACCTGTAATACAACTTATACAAAAGCTTTATCACTTGATCCTTTCTCATTTGTAATCATTGTACCTTGTCAGAGTTACATAAGAGTTGCTGTTTCTGCTTTGTAGCTGTGGCATCCTCTTTGTAAGTAAAACAGTTCACCGGTGATATTTTATATGTGGCTGATATTTCTTCATACAACAAATACACATGGAATATTTTTTTTGCCAGGCAGCATTAACATTCAGATTTGTAGTTGAGTGGGTATCCCTGACATTTTGGTTTTAACTCGATGTTAATGTATGCTTAAGCGTTAAGCCCACTAACCAACAATGAAGTGTATTGTGATATGATAAGTCCACTCAACAGGCGCCATCCTCTCTCCCTATCTGCGTGCACACGCACACAACACACGCGCGCGAACAGAGAACCTCTGTCGGTGGTTGTGAATGCACGCTCACATCCATGCAAGCGCACTAGTGCAGCTCTAGTGGCGAATGAGTAAAGACAAACAGTCGATAAAGAAGAGCAGCACAGGCACCCCATTGTGTCACCACGGTATGCGGGCTTCATACTGTGTCATCTATTAGCATCCCAAGTTCCAACTCACTAGCTACGATCCGAATATATTTAATTTGTTGTTCAATAAGGGCCTATTTTGCCTCAACATTATGAGTGTATGCTTTAAAGCCATGTATACATTTATATTAGACGACCTTACTTTCTTTACTTTACTCATCCTCTGTATTATTACAGTCATAAATGGGTGGAAAAACGTTGATACGGGCCAATGGCCATCTCTTGTCTATCAGAGTAGAAATGTTTGGACTTTTTCTACTTTTCTTCAATGGTGAACGCGATAGCTGTCTTAACCATTGAGATGTGCTGCTGTAAAGCCAATTGAAAGGTCCAGCCAATACGACTTAGGAGTCAGGTCCTGAGACAAACTACAAGAGACAGGTACCCGTCTCGTGCCTTTGTAACCGTCTCGTGAGACAGGTACCTGTCTCGTGGGACAAGTACCTGTCTCGTGCCGGTTGTCGGTTCCGGTGGCACCACGCTGGTACCAGTCCTAGTGCCATCGGCAGCCTGGCTTGTTCGAGCGTATTCCAGCATTTATTTCCACTCGTCAACATGGGGACGGATGGAATATAGTTGACCAAACAGACACGAAAAGCAAATCGAGAGAGCCAAATCCCTAAAGAGAAAGAAGGCGCAGTACTAGACACGCATGCAAACAGGCTCTCGCGAAGAAAGATAACTGTGTCACCGGGCGCACGAGGCACACATTGGCGCTCACGAGGAACACGGGTTTCAGTTTGCGGCAGTGACGTATCGTGATCTCATCGAGAGGCTGCTTCCACACAGAGGAGTCTGAGGGAGAAGGACCTCCCTTACCCCGGCGCTGTGGTTTTTGTATTTCGAAACTTTTTTTTAATTACAGCTCGACCTAACGGAACAGATGATGCCTATGCTGTATTATCAGTAATCTCAATCATATTAACCACCCTCGTCTGGTAAGTTTGGCAACTTTTTCCTCTATTCGTTTGCGTTGTCTAGGCGAAACGTGTAACAGCTCGTCACGGCTTCATTGTTTTAATGGCATCATCGGTGATGTATGTGGGTTTTCTGAAATACAAAGTGTTATCCCTGATGAAGAAAAGTACATTATCCTCCTACAACCCCCAACGTTGTTTACCACTAGCGTTATAACAGTTAAAACACTGTTATAGTCGTCAGGCGAGGATAACCATGGTTTTCTCTCGTTATCATGTGTAGAATTGTTTTATTCTTACCAGTATTCGTACTCGATATAGAAGACCAACTATTTTTATATAGTCATATGCCTATGTGTAGTTACTAACTAGGCTTGTGCGTGTGTTGCATTCAATGGCAAACGCACATCGCCTTTTTTTTTCTCATCAAACTGTGTTAGTAGGCCTATAGAAGAGGAAACCCTGGTTTGAACACTACCAGATATAAATGTACAAATATGGAATCGCTCTTTGTCATCTGACCCTACGTTAAACGACGGAGTCAAAGAGGCAGACGGATGTGCAGAGGTCCTCAACACAGGGTGGTAAAGCCACGCTTGAAGCACTGTCATGGGAACGTGATGACCTCACTGGTAGGCTAGTATTTGATCTCTTGCTACCCCCGTCTCCTTTGGTCCACTCATATCTACGCCTACCTATCGTCTACCCAGCTATCCTATAGTGTTGAGCCTATTTCAAATAATGTAACCTATTCAATTAAATATAATAATCATCACATCATTTAAGTGTGTCAGTATGTTTCTTTGGATACTTTTGAACAATAGTTTTCTTCCTTAAGCATGTATAGACTTTCAACTGAAGCCATTTCTTCATTATTTGAAATTGTAAAACAAAACAAAACCCCTTTTTGAACGCGATGCTAGAGGCACTTTGAGTGTCTTCCTCTCCTTTCCTCTTTCTCCAAATCTGAGAAACTGTCTAGGCTGAGTTTTATGGCTATGGTGTTAAGTGGTTTCTTCTTAAATATTATTTAGGAAGGCCATTAGAGACGTAAAAGGAAGAGATGTTGAGTTTGTTCTCCCCATGTTAAAAGCTTGTTATGTATTCCCAACCCTGAGAACAGTACACCAACCCAAACGGACAGCATGTACCTTCTCTAAATCACATACTTAGCTACCCTTTACCTCTCTGTATCTCTCTCTGGCTCTCCCTATTTTCCTGGCCCTAACTTTAATTTGGTGGCGTTGTAATGATAGGTGTTCCTTTCACAAACAACCAAACCATTTTCACACACCCCACCCTGAATTCTTGTGAATAATCTTTTGTAAAGAATAAACTCTGAACTTTGAGCCAAAAACAGGTGGGCCTACCTCCCCAATGCAGTAATAAGGAGTATTTGAATGTATTGTAAACGTTTATTCAGAGTTATATGGTGATCTGTTCAAAATCAGCTGACAATCATAGCCAGTGATTCACGTATAGGTGAACGTTAAACTTTTGAGAGCGGCCTCAGACATATAAAATCTGTTGACGATTATGGAGGAGATTAATCTCTACACAGTTTTTATGTGTGTCCATGTTTGTCTCTCGAGTGTCCATGTGGGTCTGGCGGTCTCTGTGTGTGTGTTTGTGTCCATGTACGTGTCTGTCTATGTCTGTGTGTGTGTGTGCGTGTGTGCGTGTGCTTGTATACATGCGTGTCTTTGTCCATGTGCGTGCACGTGTATGTTAATTCCATGTTTGTGTATGTGTGTGTGCGTGCGTGCAACAGAAGGCACCAGAGGGGATCAAGATGCTTGTCTATGGTTATCTACCAGTCCAGGGGTCAGTCAGTCTGTCTGTCTGTCCATCCGGTGAAGAGGAATGTAGCCAGATGATCGTGAGCCCGGGTGCCACTGCGCCCTGCTTCCATAAATCCATAAATGCCAGGCAGGAATCGCTGTGCCATGGAAATTCCCACTTCACTAACCCTGAATCCCATCCCGAGAAGCTAGAACTGGCATTTAGATCAGGATTGGTAAAGGATTGTGTAATTAAAGAGGAGCTTAAAACAAAATACGAGGTTGAGCACTTTTCTAGTCAAGCAGGCACGCGTTTGTCCATAACCCATGATTAAACTGACCCTTTTCATTTTTGCACTTCACCACAGGAGCTGTATTAAAATACATTTTTGAGTTGACAGACACCTATGTATTCAACTATATGTCTTATGGTCAATGTAAGGAATAGGATTGAAAGTATAGGGTATAAAATTGTTTTTAGAATGGGTGTGTGCGTGTTATTGTAGAAGGTTTAATGTTGGGTCACAATTCTCACTGGATATAGATTAGTGGAACTACGTTGGATCGTAACAAGTGCAAAGAATTTTTTTCAATTGACTCATCATACCTTTTCGATAGAGGAAGTGAAAGAGAGCTGCATGAGCTATGTCCCAAGCCGTTGTGGCTGAGACAGGGTGAAAGATCAGGCGATGCTTCCATTCCTATGTCTTTGTTAAAGGACTTTGGGTCTTATAGGACACTTTGAAAAACAAAATGTGTATATATACTATTTGCTTTCCCTGAGCAAACACCCAGAACCATCTTACCTTATTTAGCATGTAGTTCTTACATTCTACATTTATACATTCTTGTACAAATACACATTTGTTTAGGTAGGCAAGCAGGCGTTACACATTTAGACTAAAGTGCATGAGGTTTTGGTTAACATTTGTTTAACATTCCAACATTCCCATCCATCTTTCCAGGATGGAGATCCAATCGGAAAGTGGACTCAGTGACCCAGTCCTCCAATAAACTTAGAATAGTATTTTACAGTAAACATTTTTCTATAATGGTTCACCACCTGCAGGTAGCCTATCTTTAGTGTATTTTTAGGAAGAAAAGGGCGAAGGAGTACAACGCTTTATTAAGTGCGTCACACACATGTTATTTTTTTTACTTTTTTACTTTCTAACTTCTTAGTTTGTCTAACATTTAAACATACTTTCTTTAAATAGGTTTGGTTCTTTTTTACTTTTGTTCACCCGCTTTTGCCCCCAAATAGCCCTAGTGAGTAAAACAGTAATTATCTAAATCCTTGGTCTTTGTTTGACAAATAGAAATTACAAATTGTTTTGGTTGTGCCGATGTTGATGTGAAGGGGGTTATGACCGTTGTACCTGTTGGAGCCTGCATGTTTAAATGAATATCTCTAGAAGATGACATGTAGCTGTTGGCGTAAGACGATATTATTATGTGTCATGTGGTGTTTGCTCATAAGTTTCATTACAGATATTGCCTATGGTGCTTATTACCCAAAGGAAAATTCATTTAAACAAACTTTTAAAGTAGTCCAATCCTCTAAAGTGCTTCTGTCTCATAAAACTGATGAAGGTGTTGAGGTTAGAAGTTAACAGCTGGCTGTTAACATTTAATTCATTGACAAATGAATTAAATGATGCACATAAAAGACCTGAATGTCCTTTGATCATGAAAATAACATGAATCATGGCATTTAATTGATTAATCAAATCAAAAATCTTAATTTCAAAAGCTAGTTTCTTAATTGTATCTCAGGATTTACTCCATGAGTCCAGGCTGAAACCTCAATGTGAAAAAACATCAAGATGAGTCCTCTTTCTGGGGAGCTGCGCTCAAGCCTCTTCAAAATAAGTGTTTTTCTTAGGGGGTGGTGTGGTGAGGGAGTGCTTAGGACATCCAAAGTATTTCAATAGATGTTTGGCCACTGCTGGCGCCGGTCCCGAACCCCGTGTAGGCGCCCACATTGCAACCAAAGAGACAATCCTCAAGGGTGGCCCATGTGAACAGGGTGAACTCTGCTTTTGTTTCATCACTTGCGTTGCCACGGTGGTGCACATAACAGGGCCGCCACCACAGCTGGATAGCCCCTCCACGATGGATGACTCTCGGCTCAATGCAGTCCTCTCCTTAACCTCTATGAACGGCGTGTGGAGCGGAGACAGGCGAGGAGCTACAATGCCGACCTGGTGGTATACTGTTCCACTGTGGAAAAACATAGCCTGTGTGGTGACATCATGGCAACCCAAGGACAGGCCGGAGTAGGAAGTAATACCATGCGCTGAGACAAAGAGAGAGAGAGAGAGAGACGGCTCCACCACCAGCTAGTCTACATATCAGTCTTGCCCCCTCCCCCTCACCAGCCACCGCGACCACCATAATGAGAACATTGTCTATACTGTATAATAAGTGAGAACCTCTTGTCGTAAATCAGCCATTTGCTTGACGTTAATGGCCACCTCCATGTAAGCCAAACAGAGGGTATGGTTGTCCCTATCGCGTCGCTGAGATGTACGTGCACATTATCTGCTGGTCCACCCGAGTGTCTGATGGCTAATAGAGTGTAATTACCTCAAACCGTTTTTGCAGGCTCAGTTCTTTTGAATGGTGTTTCACCGCCTTTGGATCGTAATGAAACGTGCACTACGACTAGGTGCATCGTCTCCGGCTTACCACGCTAAGTAGTTCTGAATTTGAAATAAATGGAAGCACGCACGTGATGGGGAAACACGTCTCTATTGGCGTTGGAATGGCAGTGTTTTTGTCTGCTCTATCTACCTATGTTATTACAGGGTTATCAACCTGGGCCTTTAGTCTTTGTTTGACCTGCGTTTACACTCCTTAAGCGTCCTATCGCAGGGCCCGGTCAGCCGTTTTGCAGCGCTGTTGGAATCAAGTTTTCAGTGACCAACTCGAGGGCATTTAAGTCGGGCGGAACCATTTTGGTAAATGGTAAAAAAAATAAGAAGAAAAAGTTTAAACCTACATGCCTTTTAATCCAGGGATGTGTGTGGTTGTAGAAGGCTTGAGTAGCTTTGGTATGATATGGTTTCCAACTGACAGAAATCTGGACAATGTGCCAACAAGTTGGTTTGACCAAAATGTATTTCAGTTCATACAATATCTGGATCATTTTTAGCCTTCGATGATTGCAGAGCATTGTACATAAGGAGGAGTTCTCCTGAATTGTAGAGAGTTAAAAGTGGGTTATAATGTATGCATGAACAGCTGCCATTTCTTCAACTGCCCTCCGACTAAGGGTGAGCCCTAATGGCCTAATTGGCTTATCTTTGGATGCAAATGTAATATTCCTTGTCTTACTCTATCTTACCCTGATACCCTTCCCTGATATCCTTCTCTAGAGAGACTCTAGTCTGGGATCGATCCGTTTCACGCTGTGTGAACAAGTTTGACATATTGACTAGATTTCATACAGTTAGTTTATTGTTATACCACATTGTATAACACCTGTTAGAGCATACAGTTTATTATTATACCACGTTGTAGTATACTCAGATGGGAGCTTCCAGGGTGGCATCCTAGCTGGCAAACGTATGATTTTAAACGTTTCTCAAGCTGTCCTGAAATGCTCTGGTATTTGGCTCATTGTTGTTTCCTCTGTTGTGGTTCGTTACTTCCCACTCAATGTTACCCGTGGCCCGGAATGACATCAAGAAGCCCAAAACAGCTCAAACCCATTGGCTGTGATTTTAGCGTTTAAACCCCAAAAACCAACCACATAATGAAATAATGTCCATGTTGTTCTCCTCTGGCCTCTTAAAAGACTGCTTTATTGTAGCTATTTATAGCAGAAGAAATGTGACTCGTCGTTTTGCTGCTGTCGTGACTTGTTGTTTGAACCTGTCACACGGTAGAGTAATTACTGTTTTGCGCTTGTAAGCAAAAGTCATCATATTTGCCCCCTTCTCTCTCTCGTTTCTTTCCATCCGTTCCGGCCTGGTTCTGCATTAGTCTAGTGCGGTTTATACTGTGCATTCACACACAATTTATTTAACAGTGTGCAGGGCTGAATATTGTAGACTGCGTGTAACCTTCTTTATTGTGATATTCTGGGCAGTTCATGTCTCGATATATATTCTTTCCCCCCTCTATAGTCTTAATAAACGTATTTTTTAAGCATTTTATTTGTTTTCCAAACACCCACTCACCAGCCCCAAATATACAGTTCTGGCACAGAGTTTCTAATAAAGCGATTGCTTCAAACTCCAAATACCAAGTTCAGCACTAACTTCCACTAACTTCAACTTCAAACGGTATTATAGAATTCCCTTTGAAACCAAGTACTGAGAGCATGAAAGTTATAGCACTATGTGAATTCCTGATGGACATTAATGGAAAGCCTTGCTGGTGTTGGTGGGAGGAATTCAAATGAAACAACCCACACATCACAACCATAAGTACCAAGGAGTCAGTGTTCCGGACATGGGAAAAAAGTGACCGTTCTACCCCCATTTACGAGCTAGTGAACAGCGAGGGTTGATGGGGTTCAATGAATAAAGAGTTAAAAAAGAGCGCTATAGGGCTGCAGAAAGGGGTACGGCCAGACTAGGAGGAGAATGAAGAGGTTGCATAACTGTATAAGGGTTCACACAGAAAGCATTGCCAAACCAAGTGCAGCTACAAACGCCTGTTAAAACTGGTTCTATGCAAGAGATGCATTAAAGGTGGCAGTGGGACCCACGGGTTTCAACACGTTGGATTTCAAGTCCCAACATGTTGCTGTTGTCTCTGGATGTCAGGGCTTTACGGGAAACCTCAGACAAATGGGACATAATCCAACTGATTGTCCGAGCATGTAGTGATCGGCCGAGAATGGATCATTGTTAAAGTATTTTGAGACTACTTATTGATCTTAGGAAGCACTTATCTGGTCACTAGGTCACTGATCTTGGGGTTTGCAATTAATTTCACCTTGAGGCATTATGTGACAAAAGATTTCCCCATTGCCCTGTTTGTTATATTAGCTCCCATGTACAAAACCGTGCATACCTGCAATATTAAAATACCAGAAACTTCCTTTCATAGTGTCCAGGACACATTCTTTGACTGATATTTTCAAAGAAAACAGAAAAACTCCACACCCAGTAGGAAATGAAGGACTCTTTAGATTCAAATGAAGATTTCTTCTCTTATAACAAGATCATATGAATAACTTCAATCTAGTTTGATAACCAGTAGTATATGTTAACCTTAAACTTTTGTAGGTCACCAGTTTACTCAAGTCTCTACATCATTGCAGTTTTTTATTGTGTGTGTACATGTGTGTGAGAGTGACTTATAATTAACCTCTTGGTTTGGTCTGTGGCATTTTAAGGGATGGTTCTATATTTAACGTGCTATCAGGCAGTAATGTGTGTGGGTCCTTCTCTCTCTCTCTGTCTCTCTCTGTCTCTCTGTCTCTCTGTTTTGGTTTAGGCTCCGCTGGTTCCTTAAGGCTGTGTAGTACTTCCAAACTGGTGGCTTTGCAGGCACTTTATCATTCCCTTTGCTCCCTGAAATTATATCCAATGAACCTTGTCATTGCCACAAGAGCCCAGCAAGCCCCAGAATCACAAACTCATTAAAGTTTTTATTTCCTTGTTTGTTAGATGGCATACTTGGTTCTGGGATGTAGTATTTTCGACCGCAGAGAGATGTGGATATATTGTGCAGAAGTTCACGCACTAGAGAGATATGTTGTCCAGTGTTGTATGTTTTATATGGGTTCTGACGAAATGAATGACCACAAGCCCTTTAAAGATGGTCAAAGTGGAAGAGTTGTATTACTGACCTCATACAAAACTATACACAACCATACGCACACTGACAGACACTCACAGGCATACACACATATCCAGTGAAATGCATGCACACACACGCACACATGCATTCACGCAAATCCTTGCACACACTTTCACCCGCGCACACACTCACTTAGCCACTGTGGGCAGCAGAAACATAGGGGGGCATGTCCTAAGGCCATAATGGGTGTGCCTGTGGTAAAAGTGACAGTATAAGACACAGGCAGGTACACTCCACTTTACCAGTCTTCTAGACAATTTGAGTGCATACTGTGTGTCCGTGTGGCTGTGTGTGTGAGACTTGTTGTTAATGTCACAGTAATTGTCGGTAATCTGAATACCAACATCTATCTATATCTGTTTGGTTTGATTTGATATTTTTAGACTTTTAGATTTTTAGGCTACTTTTGAAGACGAAGAGTGAGTGGTGTAGCTCGGTACGGTGGAATAGAGTGCGTACAGTGATCATACAGCTGTTATAAGCGACAGTGAGGGTGCATGAGGTCCTGACTCAGCATTGGTAGCAGCACACTTAGCATCCTTGCTGGGTTGCCAAGGCAACCGGTTACAGTTACAAGTCTGGGGTGAGTTTGCATCCCTCTCCCTCCTCTCTGAGTCTTTCGCATTTACGATTGTTCTCTTCCGATTCCCTGAATTCTTTCATAAGTCGTTTCCTTCCTGTATTTCTTCCTGTCTTTCTTAAAACTTCACCACTGTACTATTTGTACTATACAACTATCTCTTACTCAATCATTCTCACTTCCGCATGCTCTTTTTTTAAAAGTACCATATGGGTGAACAAGTAGTTACTGCAAGTTGAAGGGAATGTGGCTGTTGTCTTTCATTATATCTATGAAGGTTTACATTAAGCGTGTACAAACATCTTGTGTTGAGTATCAGTGTTAGACCTAACACAATAATTGTACCCACCTACTGCTTTCTTAGCTAAGACACCCTGTGGCTTGGAGCGACTTTGCAGTAACATTGCAGCATTAAAGTGTAGCTAACCCTTTGGAGCTTAATGTATACAACCCATTGCTTTATTTTAGGCTCTCCCTCTCAGTTTGAAAGACATTTAAAATACATTTGTCTTTTAAATGTCATTACGAACTGAAATATTACTATTCTTTGACAGTTTTTTATAAGCTATTTGTCGTAAGTCAGCATGCGTCGCGATACAGAAATAGAAGCAGAAGATCCCCGGTTCACCTCTTATTGTCTGTAAAAAGAACCTGAATCACCGTACGCTATTTACAGCCCCCTGATGCTAGACCTATGTCACTGAACTCGAGCGTGTGTGACCTGGATTATGACGCAGGTGTTTGTTCCTCTGTGGGTGTGGGTGTTTCTGTGGGCTTGAGATCAGGAGTTTCCTAATACCTGTTGTTTTTTGTTTGTTTGGAGAAGGGAGACTTGATAATCAATGATGTATGATTATACATTCACACTGCATAACTCCGGTAACCAAGTTTTACGTGGTGTTGAAAGCTATGTGCTCTTGAAGCTATGCTCTGCAATCGGACCGAACCTGTTTTATTGACCACGATGTTAGGTGTTCCAGTCTAACCGCCAGCCTCTCATTGTGTCCAACTCCAGATCATATGTTCATAGAAGAATACCTGGAAGAAGATGATGAACCACCTTTGCTGCTCAGCTCTCGTCCTACTCACAGTGAGTGTGTGTCGATATTATCCGGGCATATTTGCATGTGGTTGAGTTGTGATGCTTCCTACAAGCTACCCACTCCTTAACCTGTTACTCATGATTCTCCGGTGGTGTGCGTGTGTGCGTGTGTAACTCTATGCCTGCCTGTGTTGTCTTCCAGGTTTTAGACTGTGGTGGGACTGCAGCAGTGCAGTGTCGGTGGGGGGAGGCGTGTATGTGTCTGCAGTGCCCTGCTGGCCAGCAACCATCCAAGGTAACGCAGCCATCTGGAGAGGAGGGAAATGTGATTGGTGCACTCCTGGGTGCTCTCACTGAAAATGGTTATTACTAGTCACAAGATCAAGATCACATACTCTTACCGTACCTTAGCTAGGGTATACTTTTAAACAATATTGTTCTTTGCAAACTGAAACAGTGATATTGAAAAAGTTATTGGATATATTTCACTCTGTACCTGCGTTAAAGCATGACAAAGCATGATATATTTGAATCTTTGAGAAACTCTCTAATATTCTCTGTTTCCCCCCATTCTGGACTTGTCTTGCAATCTCTAGGCGTGTGGACAGGTCCAAGCACCAGCAACAGACGTGCAATGCCAGGCTTGCCCACAGGGCACGTTTGCAGATGCGCTCGACTCTGAACTCTGTCGCCCACATGCATCCTGTATGGAGCTCAAGCGACAGGTGGCCACCCCTGGCAGCGCGGTATCTGACACTGTCTGTGGAGGCTGTCTGCCTGGGTAAGCCTGACTACTACACACTATTTAATAACGTGCCAGTACCGTGTTGTTCCCGTCTTACACGTGTTCCTCTAACACTGCATTTGTGTATAAAATGTAATTTGTGTGTATATCTTTTACTATGAGTCGCTTTTGACAACAGTGTCTGCTAAATAAAGGTAATTGAATGTAATGTATCTTTAAGGTTTAATTAGACAATGAGTTTTATTTGTGTGTACATGTTTTATATATTTGTGTATATATATATATATATATATATATCTTTACATGTCTGCATGTATGATCTTCCACAGATTCAACCCGTCTTCCGTAGAAAACGACGGCCCCTCAAAGCCGTGCGTGGAAGGTATGTAATCAAGTCACGCAATCCCCTGTGGCTACAACTACCACAGCTTCCACATCGCCCCCACGTCTTCCCCTCCAGCCCTCCATCCACCCTCACCCCCTCTCCTCCCTCCCTCCATCCCTCCCCCCCCCCCCCACAGCCGGGCCGGCGGGGCACGTGAGGGCGGTCCGCACCGCGGGCAGCGGGCCGGCGAGCACAGGCGGCCGTCTGGCCAACGGCACGGCGGTGCGCGGCGCGGAGGAGAAGACGGCCGAGTACGCCGTGTTCGCCCTGGTGCCCGTCTTCTGCGTGATGGGCCTGCTGGGCATCCTCATCTGCAACATCCTGAAGAAGAAGGGCTACCGCTGCACCGCCGAGAAGGAGGGCGGGGACGAGGAGACGGCCACCCCAGAGAAAGAAGGTGAGAGAGAGGAGAGAGGGAGAGAGAGGGAGAGAGGGAGGGGACAAGAGGGAGGGGGAGAGAGAAGGAGGGCGGGGACGAGGAGACGGCCACGCCAGAGAAAAAAGGTGAGAGAGGGGAGAGAGGGAGAGAGAGGGAGAGAGGGAGGGGACAAGAGGGAGGGGGAGAGAGAAGGAGGGCGGGGACGAGGAGACGGCCACCCCAGAGAAAGAATGGGGGGAGAGGGGAGAGAGGGAGAGAGAGGGGGAGAGAGGGAGAGAGGGAGGGGGAGAGAGAAGGAGGGCGGGGACGAGGAGACGGCCACGCCAGAGAAAGAAGGTGAGAGAGGGGAGAGAGGGAGAGAGGGAGAGAGAGGGAGGGGAGAGAGAGAGAGAGAGATACGCTGGATAAGGGGAAAATGAGAGTACCTACCTGTAACACCTACGGTACATACACAAACCACACATCAACCTGCATAGTTGTGCAACAGTAAAAACCACACAGCAACCGTGCAACAGGCATGTTCTGTGCATGTGTGAATGCCATCTAGTTCTCTCTGTGATGGGATCACATGGTACCAGGAATGCTTTTCTCTCCACCGAAATGAACTTTGACCCCTGTGGAGGTCATTGTGTGCTTTGTATGCTACCCTAAAACCCAGTTACTGTATAGTTTTTGCTTGACCATAATTCGCTGAAAGAGAGAAAGAAAGAATGAAAGATAGTCAAAAAGAAAGAGGCAAACTAAGTAGAGCGTGAACTAGTAGGACAGAGAGAGTGTCAGACTAACTCTGAATGCATCCATAAATAACTCATATCACTTATGGAGCAGAATGAGGGAATGATGGACACATCGGGCAGGCAGGCCGACAGACCCACATATGTAGATCAGAAGCACCGCTCCGCCAATAGAACAAGTGTACTATTACAAACGTCCCCTCCTGGTTTCACCCAGCCTTTTGTGCAACATGAGAGCCCTTCATTGGTTTGTTGGCCTCCTCAGTAGCTGCATAGAACATGTCCCTGTGGCCTAGGACGACCAATAGACCAACCGATCCTCCGTCTCCTTTCAGTTGAGATCTGTCCACAGATAATGCATCCTAACACGTACTTGCCAGGTTTCACTGGTAAGGCTTGAAAGAAAGTATCAACCGTTTCTACTTCTTTACAGTTGCACCTGTGTAGGCTTCCACACAATGAGAGGCGTGCAGGCTCACATTCTTCTTTGTGCACTGACCTGTTTCTATATAGGAGGTGACGCCACAATGACCTATGTGTGGATGAATGTCCTATCACCGTACACATAATGAAATGGGACATGATCCATTGATTTGGATACGCTAGCTGCTTATCAGTTGAAGTATTCAGTCAGTATTGTCTGTGTAGTATTTAAGCTTTTTTAATACCAGAAGTAAGATCCTATCTTATACATGCCCGGTATCGCTGAGGTAGTTGGTTGGGTTGAGCACATTACCAGAGGGTAAACAGTGATGTTGAACTACCTTCCTCCTTACACCAGACGCTGAACATGACAGGTAGTCAGGCAGGTTTGATACATAATAGTTTAATAGTTCATAATTAGCTGAACGAATTACAGATCTGAATGAAACATGATGAAAATGAAATCCTGTTTGCCTCTCACGGTTTGCTAGACCTGATAAACGCTGACACCAGTGGATCAACATTGTGCAACCATTTCCTGTGTTTTTAGCACCATCTCAAGAGAGATACATGAATATTCTTAAGTATCTATCTACAGACATGGCATCTCGGTTCAGCACTGAAGTGGTCGATGTAGTGCATGGGCTCCCTTTGTCATTATCACCTGGCTATATTACGAAAACTTGCGTGACCCATGCAGACTTTTGACCTGCCATGTCCACTATACATGTTTTGGTAATTTTTGTGGAAATTCTCTTTAAAATCGGCTCAGCAATCAATAGAACAAGTTCTATGACACAAATTCGAAAAAATAATGTGTAGCCATGGCTTTTGCAAAAATAAAAGAAAATACTGAAGGGGGTTAATGTATCAGGGAACCTCTCTCTCTCTCTCTCTCTCTCTCTCTCTCTCTCTCTCTCTCTCTCTCTCTCTCTCTCTCTCTCTCTCTCTCTCTCTCTCTCTCTCTCAGGATCCTTCCTCTCTCCATTCATCCATCTCTCATTGGTTCTTCACCTCCTCTCGTCCGAACACGACACTAACTGTCCATCTCTCCTTTCCCTGATCAATTATTCAATCAATCAGGCCCTGTCGACCGGTTGACAGGCCCTCGTCCCCCCTCGCTCCCCGCTCATTCCCCTCTTTCCCCTTCCCCTGCTCTTCTCTCACGTTTTCCTCTTTCTTGCTTTGTCTTTCCTGCACTGCTCTCCGTTCCTTCGACCTCCCCTAAAGTATATTTGACAACATCCTCCATTCACTGAGCTCCTATATGCAAAGGGGTCCTATGTATAGATTCAGGTTACCAGAACATTGAATGCAGAGACTGCGGCAACTGCTGCTACTGTAAGCCACAGTCGGGTCCCGTCTACTCTGGAGTCGGGACCCCCTTCACCCACACAGTGGTTACTACCCCTCCCACTCCTCTCCTCGTCTCCTCAACCCCTCTATGGCAGGAAGAAGCTGATGCAGTGGTTCAGAGATAGAGTAGCAGAGTTAGCAAATATCAAGGATGATAGTGTGCCATATCCAAATTGGTATTGGGTACAAAATAAAATAATATAATTTACAACTGTTACTCTTTTCACTCCTCTCCTCTCCCTATCTCCTCCCTCTCTCTCTCTCTCTCTCTCTCTCTCTCTCTCTCTCTCTCTCTCTCTCTCTCTCTCTCTGTCCATCTCTTGCTCTCTCTTGTTGTTGTATTACATAACGGTCCCTGTTGCAATGCGCTGTTGGTACGTTAGGTGTCGGAAGTCATTCAACATTTAACCGTGTAGTCATTTAGCTGAACGGCTTTTGCACCCATCGTAAGCACCTTAAGGCATAGGTCATTAAGGAGCAGGTAGCTGGGAGAAGTCTGGCCCAAGGACACCTTCATGGTAAACTGCAGACATTATGGATGGGGCCCAGTGCCTTCCGCCGGGGAGTAGAAAAACATCCTAACACAGTGACTGCAACGTTACAGACAAAGCTTCCCACCACTGCACTTTCTCATCCTCATGGTCTCCACTGAAGGGGAACCTGAGGTTGGAGTATGGCGGGGTTGCAGCATATCCTCACACTACAGCAGCAGGCCTGCAGATAGCCCGTGGGATTGGCCCGTTACATTTCCTACGCAGGGGAAAGGAAATGCGACAGAACACAACTCATGTCTGGCAGGAAGTTCTACGTCAGAGAATCATTAGGTGGTATACAATAGGGAGACATCTAGAAATCCCGTAGGCGACAGAACTTTAAATGCTCAATGTTTTCTGTCGAATGTCTAGCTATACAGATTCTGTGCATTTTAAACCTGTGTGGGTTTCTTTGTGGTATCCAAACTCGAATGACCTGGTTGAGCAGACCTGAAACCAAGAAACCAGTATATTTGCATTGGAATAGGGGCTGTCGTTATTACACACACATTTGGCGAAAGTATAAATGAATGGGAATGTCAGAATGTCACAGGGCAACTTAACATTGCTGTCCGCGCATAACAACGGCTGTCGTGGAGACAGAGACTTTTGTTAAGGGCCCAACAACAGCCTTACTTTTTATCATGTGGAAAGACATAGATATATGTTGCATGCTGACGTACATGCTTACATACGCACACACACACCACAACACACACACACACACACACACACACACACACACACACACACACACACACCACACACACACACACACACACACACACACACACACACACACACAGACCTGTGCATCCAAAGACGCATTCCCCGGTCTGGAACCAAAGTAACTATGGACACATAGTCACATTGACATACCACTAGGTTTACACAGGAACCCCTTTTAATCCACACACATACACACACACACACACACAACAGTGCTGACTGGAGCATGATGAGCCCCTCTCTGCAACTGCCCCCCTCACACACACATGCACCCTCTGCCCCTGTCTGCCTCGCTGGGGCTATTATGGGATGCATGGAGGGTTACCAGAGGGACACATTTCTGGGTTTTTTACTCATGCACACTCCGGATTATTCCTGCTGCAGTTAGAGGGGCCCTTTATAGTCTGATTGATGTGTACCCTCCATGTCCTCCTTTGTCTTGCACATGTGAAAGAGTAAGCACAGTCATTGTATAGCATTATATAGTACAAATTTCGTTGCTAAGTCTCAGAGCTTAACATATTAAAACCTTTTGAAACTAATTTCTTCCTTCTGTTTGTGTCCCCTCCCATTCTCCTTTTTCCCTTAATCTCTTTACACTCCTCTGTCTTACTGCTTCCCCCCCCCCTCCCTCTTCCTCTCCCCATCTCTTTCTCTCTGTAGCCAATGGCCTGTCCATACATACCGGACGACCCCCAACGAGGACACCATCAGTGTCCTGGTACGCCTCATCACTGAAAGAAAGGTAGGCCTCTGCTTATTGACCCTACTGACGTTGCAGTCTTTTCTTTAGCACTGAGCCGTCTGGTGGAAGGTACCCATACAGAATGGAGGAGGAAAACAAAAAAACCTTGACAATAGCCTAAGCCAAGCGACGCGTCACGCTCAATACTGAGCAGCGGTTGCACGACTATATCGAGCCTCAATACCGATAATGCAAATTTGACATTGCGCAACTACAAATCGAAAACGGTCTGCGATTAAAGGTGTGCTCTGATTGGATTGCATAGGTGTGTGGACAGAAACCTGGACAGACTTCTTGCACACGTCCTTACAACCATGTAATCAAATTGCTACATGGAGCCCGCCAGGAGGTATAAGCCGTACACAGAATGGTCCTTTTCCCACGTCTTAAGTTCCCTCGGTATTACTTTCAGTGTTTATGTCGGGCATCCCGGCAGGCGACCATTATTAAAAAATGAGTCATATGCGTGGGAACTCCATCTACCCCTTCCAGCCAACGACAAACCTGTTTCTACAGCATGTCAACAACTATGCATGACTGCACGATTTCGAAGGCTTTGGGACTATTAATACCATTTAAAACAGTACAACATATGGGGTTCTCTTCCTCTTATGTATTCATGACGATACCAGTATGACAGTGGAAATAAACCCTTGTAAGACCACTTTTTCTTTTGATACTGTGATAAATCTATTATTTCTACTATTCATAGTATTTAGTTTAATTTGGCGTGTGTGTGTTTTTTAGAAAATGCTGCTGCACTTGAGGAACTTTTGCTGGAATATGAAACCAGTCAGGATGGCCATGAACAAGAGCTCATCAATCAAGTAGGAGCAGCAGACGCACACACACACACACACACAACACACACACACACACACACACACACACACACACACACACACACACACACACACACCAACACACACACACACACACACACACCACAACAAACACAACATACGCACCCCACTAGACGACAATCATACTGCCAAGTCATGCTTCCTGAGGTCAAACTAAAGAAGTGACTTTTTTAGACATAGGTGAAATATTGAAGGGATGTCCCCTGTCTCTGATTCGTAAAGTCATGGTGACATTGAAAAGTTAGCAAGAAGCTCTGTCGACTGAATAAGAGAGATAAGCCATGCTAAATTCTAATGATTGAATTCCTAACTTACCACCCACTGTCTGTAATAAACAATGAGTGGGTGGTACGTTTGCCAAAATACAAAAAAGCATATTCCTATATTGCAAAAGTCTTATATTTGCAAAACAATGCAAAGAGAAGGCAATGACTGCAGTCTCTTCCTCAGCCTCAGTAAAGCTTGTGAAAAGTGCTGAATAGTGAACCCAGTGAGTCAGTTCTGTTTGGCCAGCGCTGCTGTCTCCTGACACGCAGCAGTCAGCCACAGCTCAGTGGCTCAGTGATGCTCACAAAGCCCACAGATTGTCGCTTGTCTGCGCAACAGTTGATCATGTGATCTCTAGGACGGCGAACCCTCTCTGTGGCTACAGTGACAGTAAAGCATTAATCCATATTCTGTCTCTTTTGACCACGAATATGGCTCAACAGCAGTGGCATACGTGTAAATTATCATGGATAGAAGCTGTGGGTCATCATTTGTAATAATCTAATTATCATTTATTCATAAATAATGAATAAGTAAGAAGGTAGAGGGAGGGAATGTTAAAGAACAAACATTTGCTGGAAATAAAAAACAAAAACAAAATTGGTCATGGCCACCAGCAGCTCAATAGGTACTGGAGCCAATGGGCTTTTGGAGTTCTACAACATTCTAAACAAACATACATTCTCTCTCATTCTTACTCACTCACTCATACTCTCTCTCACACACACAGACACGCAAGCACGCACACGCAAACACACACACACGCGCGCGCACACGCTAACGGAGGTTATCATGGGTCATTGGTGGTTATTCACCAGCTAGCATAAGAGCTGGGACCCACAGTTGCATTCATCTCTCTGGCTCGGTTGTTTTAGCGGAGACAAAAAGACAATGGGCAGCCATGGAAGCTTTGAGCCGGGAGTCTCGTGCGTAACACAAACTGCATGTTGTCAAGCTGCAATTGAGGCGAGACACACAATGTCGTCGTCCACGAGAAAAACACTAGATACTTGATTAAATGTCAATCTATTGTATTCACCACGGCAACGCTTTCTTCCCTCTCCTCTCCCTCTTCCTGCACGGTCCTGCAGGTTCCCCAAGCTCTCCCCTTTGGCTCAGTTCCTCCGCTCCCTGCCCCGGGTGCCCCCACCAGTCCCACCTGCACACCATCTCGGGCCTGTCCGGCCTGTTCCCAAGGCACGGCTACCGCTGCTCCCGCTGCGCCCAGAGGAAGTGGCCCGCCATCCTGATCCCCCGCTGGAGGCTCTCAAAGACCACCCCCTGAAGCCCCCACAGAGCCTGATCCTGCCCTACCTGGACGCGGGCGTCGACACCAGAAGAGCCCCCTGCTGGGGGGAGTGTGCGTGGACGAGCCGAGGCCCCAGGCCGCCGTGCCAAAGGCCACACCGCAGAAGGTGGGGGAGAGCTTTGAGGGAGGCAAGGAGAAGAAGAAAGAGGGAGAGCCCACGGTGCTCTCTGTGGGAAGGTGAGGCATAGGGAGGCCCAGCCCAACATACACACTGAAAAGAAAGCACACACTTAGACCCTCACAAATGCAAACAGCTTGTGTTGAAGACAGGTCCACACGCATGAAAACTACCTAACGTAGTCCTTCAATTCGTCCTGATTTTTTACTGAACAGATTTCAAGTGGCCCAGATTACAGAGAACAGACCTGTCACCGTGGAAACCAAGGCATCCACTCAGGAGCAACGGAACTCTCTTTTTGGCGGGAATCCCTTCTCCTCACTCTCAGGAGTCTCAAGGAGGTACATCCCATAATACTACCCTTTTCTCTTCCGACGTCTATTTACATTGTATTTTTCTTTCCTGCCTAAGTGCCTGGCCGCGTGTTGTTCAGCAACCTGAAGGCTCCCACGTGAGCACAAAAGATCCTGTCTACTCCCTTGCATTCTGCAACTTATTGAATTATGTAACCGTAACATCCACTTGGCCATTGGCGTAAATATCTACGGTGCAACCGGTGCACTGCACCGGGGCCCAGACGCCGTCAGGGGCCGATGGAGGAAGAAAATAAAAGGACCTAGGCGATCGCCTAGGGCGGCAAATGTGTCGTGGGCGCCCTCTGGTGGCACCCTTAATTAATTAATTAATTAAATTATACGAATCCCTCACTGTAGTAAGCAGGACAACGCGATAAGCGTTGTCCTGCAAGAATATTGCATTTCCAACCCTGGAGGTTTCCCATTTTGATTCAGTCTTTGTTCTCATTGTGTGCCCGCAGGTGAACAGAGGGATGCTGTACCCAAACGCTACCTCACTGAGGATAACCTCACGATCAATGGACAACTTGAAGGGACTCGAGTCCATTAAGGTCAACACTAAACCAAGTCACTGAAAGGAGAGACCTAAATCCTCCTCAGCGTTCATTTGACTGACCCTCGTTCGCCTTGGGAAATGATATCATACCATCACACATATCTATTTGACTCTTTTTTCTAATAGAGTTTGGTTATTTTCTTACACAATCATGGAACCACCGGAAGGCTTGCTGGGCACCTGCCGTTCTGTTGCTTTATAAATTATTATAATTTATTATAATCATTTTAAAACCCATTTTGATGGGTAGGTGGGTTGATTAAGCGGCCATCTTGAAATGGCCGTCAGTGCAACATTGTGATTAGCTAGTCATCTTTAATCCATACAGGAGGAAAGGACGGGGATGATTGGAAGGCATGTAGAGGTTTACTCGGGGGATGTCTTAATGTATCGGTTCTTCCAAGTGAAAAATGTAAACCACATACACAAATTGTAGCCCTCGCTCATGCCCACTTCAGGTCACTCTCACACACGCACATACACACGCACACACACAAACACACGCACACATACACACTAACACACACACACACATCTATGCATATTCTCAAACACGTTTAGTTAGTTTTTGTAATACGTAATATAGATACTATTCCCTGTGGGAGTCTAGACGTTGTAAATAGTACAAGAGTACAAATAAGTACCAATCATGAAATGCAAGCCAAATTTAAAGGTTTTTTGTACATAAACAACACAATCAGTAATGATCAGTAAATACATTTTAGCCATTTTTGAAGGATCTTGGGGAGCTATTTTCCAAATAGCTCAATAAAAATCCTTATTCTTAAATTAACTTTTCATGGAAGATTTTTAAAACAAAGAGCTTGTTAAACATTGAGCTCACTCAAACCTATCCATGAAGACAGCCGAAGAGACATTTTGGTTACCGTAATTGATACATGTAAACAGTGTTAGTGATTATTTATTGATTTTACTCATTCACATTTTGTTTAGCAGTGTTTCTAGCTAACATCGCTGAACTGAAGTTGCTTTCCTTAAGTCTTTACACAGGTTAAAACTTCTTGAGCCTGGACATTTTTATTTGAGATATTGTATGAAAACCATCATGTTGGCATAGGAATATGTAAATATGTGAACACATGTACATATGGACGGTCTGGAGCAGGTTTGAGTCTTTAGCCCTCTTATTCATTACAGTTGTGGCACTTGATTGAATTGATTCATGACGAACATTTTTTGGATGATTCAATGGCTTAAAACGTCAAAGCGTATATTAAATCCAATCATGCTCCTGCTCCTTTTCTTTTACTGTCTAGAAACAAAACACTAGATTTCAGGCATAATAGATTCCGTTTTGGGACATTCTCTTATGGGATGCTAGCCTATTGCATTTTTACAGGACAGTACTAAGTATTAAAATATATATTTTAGTATTTTTGCTGGGGAGAGGGGGTATTGGCAAATAAGCGAACACACATTTCAATGTTTGTTTTTTAAACCAGTGATTATTATGATTATGATAATTTTTCAGAATAATAGTAATCCGTATTGTTACAAGCTGTCATGCTGAAAGAAGGATTGGAAACGTAGTAAATACTTAAATAAACAAGAGGTTTATTTTCATTGCCCTTGTGTCCGTTTATTTTGTCATTGCACAACTTGTTTTGTTTTTCATAAGCACAAAGACACAAGCAGGCAATACTGTCTTTGTACAGCATTATTGCCATCTATCACCCTTTTGGACAGATCTCGCAAGTTCGTTAAATTTAGGCCTACTCTGCAGAAAAGGTCTGGCTCACCTCCCATACAAAAGGATTCGGCCCGGTACGTGATAGACCATCCAATCAAAACTGTTTATCTAACATGAGGCATATGGCTGTTGATGTTGAACGGTCTGTTGATCGTACGATCGAGACAGTATCAAACAAACTGGATGTACAATTTTCAGTAAAATAGGAACAATGAAAATGTAAAGCTTTTGTTGACATGATTTATTTATTTATTTTTCGGTTTTTTGCCATGATTGGTTGAGGCCTATCCAATTGTGTCCAGAGGCATATTTGGTCTGCTTGCATTGTTGACACCCCTTGGAAATGAGCGGAGCGGTGTGGTTGCAAAGCATGCCCTACTATTGTTAACATATGTCTTAATCCTCTTATCATTCCGCCAGATTTTGGGTTATTTGTGTGGTTGCAAAGCAATCTCACTATTGTTGTCGTGTTGTTATGATATTAGGTATAGGGTTAGCTTTAGAGTGCTTATGGTTAGGGTCAGTAGTATCACAAATAGGGGGCGGTGTTGAGGTACTCATTAAGTGTAAATGGCAACAGCTGAGTTCTTCGGTGGCTCTCGGCAGAGACTCTAGCTGTGTTCGAAATCGTTCCCTACTACTCACTCAATATTCCCGATATAGTGTTTATGATACAATTAACTATATAGGGAATGAACAACGAGAATTCGGACACTAAGCTAAACATTTCTAAATGTCATTTGCGTCAGTAAATTGCTTTTAAAAATACGGGAGCAACATGTAGGGAGCATCTTATGTTCACTCAAGTTTTGGGTATTTTATTGTCCACTATATAGTGAATGAAATTAAGCTAAAAACTGAAAACGGGTCCCACAGACCAGAACACCTTATAAGGGTTAACCACTGAGAATTCGAACACCACTGCAAAATGGTGAGCACCCTATATGCATTATACGTAATAAATGACAAAATACAAGTGCTTTTAAAATAAAAGATAATTTTGTCAGTGATTTGCTACCATACCAGTGTTTTACCATGGCTCTGGTCAGAGAGCTATTTCAAAGAGGACAAGGCTTTTTAGATCAGGTGGAATCTGGTCAAATATCTTTGCACATTCTGGAAGGATGTTTTCCGCTTTTTTCTGCTTCTTCTTCTTCTTCATGGTTTTACGGAAGTCTTGGCCAGCCATGAAGTAGAGGATGGGGTCCATTATGCTGTTGGCGCTGGCCATCAGCAAGGTCAGCTCGAAGCCTATAAATAATGCTTCCCTCATTTTACAGATCATCTGATCCAGAGACACAGAAAGAAGATCAAACAAAAAATACTTTATGAGTGAGGAGAAGGGCACGGCTCTTAAATCAGTGAGAGTTAGTGGCAGGTGTTGTCAATCATCAACTCGTGAAAATACAGGGTTACAAATTAGAAATATAATGGAACTAGAAACTTCCTCAAGAATGAAATGTGCCAATCCTTTGGGTAATTACTCCAGCAAATATTTCTCTTCAAAGCATTTCTATCTCTCCTGAAAAATCGTATAGCTATATCAGTAGCTACAACTCAAGCCATTCGAGAATGCTAACAGGAACACATACATAGTTCATTTCGGCGGACCCTTTAACCAGATTTACAACAAATCCTGTGTCAAGTATTTGATTTGAAGGAGACATATTATGGTGTTTTTCATATACTAAGTAAACGTAGTATATGAGTTCCAGAAAATATGTTTCCCGGAGCTGAGCTGCAAGACTGCCGCCGAAGCTTCGGAGGCGGTTCAGCTCCCAGAGTACACCCACCGGAGATGCCGGCAGTAGTCCAGCAGCTCAGCTCAGGGAGTTCAATCCCTTTCTTTTCCATGTCTCCTACTCCACGGCAGTCCGGCAGCTCCAGCGGAGAAAGGGATTGTACTCCCGGAGTTCAGCTGCCGGACTGCCGCCGAAGCAACCCTGCTGGAGCTGCCGGTGTGCCGCCAGAGCTTCGGCGGCAGTCCGGCAGCTCCGCTGGACTGCCATCCAGGCAGTCACATGGCAAACTGACAAATTAGACATATTTTTTTGTATGGAATATCCCTGCTTCTGAGCGCTCTTCCGCTGGTCCACAAAATCTTAGCTATTCTCTGATTGGAGGGGGGTGGAGAAGTGGGAGGTAATATCCAAATGTGCCCCCTTCCTACGTAGGAGAGGGCACTGAAACTGACTCCCTCGTTTGGTAACTGTAGGCGGGATACTTTCAGAAATGCATATCTCACTCTAAAAATCATGTACAAGTATGTATGCGTGTGGGAGCACCAGAGACACAAAACAACACCCCAAATCCCAGGAAAAGTGTTGTTTGCATAGTCCACTCACACCTATTGGAATGTCATTGGACCTTTAACCCTTACTGCCGAGATATCTGTAAATTGCCATTTGCATTTCTTGCCAAGGTTCAGACCAGTTGTTTGATTCCAAATGAAGTGTTCAGAGGGATAGTTTACTGGTTATCATTTGCTTTCGGTTGGCCAATTCTATTGACTTGCAGACTTACAGTAGCCCAGCTCCTGTTCGTGTGAGGGGAATGCACCATACTTTATAAGAGTTCCAATGGGTTACGAATAGTAAGTAAATGGAAGCGGAATTAAACAACTCGTCTGAACCTGGATAAGACAGGCATTCACCAATTTTTGCAGATATCTCTGCGTATCCCTTTAATCACCTATAAAAAGGACAATGGAGGTCGCTTTGGTTAAAAGTGCCTGAATGTCCATTTGTTACCCTACAGATACTTTGATTTACCTTGTGTTGTCTTTGTGCATGTTTGTGTGTGCGTGTGTGTGTGTGTGTGCATGACAGGGGACCCCCCCCCGCTAAAAAATAATACAAATAAATGATGCAAAGTCTTCTGTCGTTGGTGTATTTGACTTGGATAATATTTGAGTGTACAAAATAACATGTCATTATATATACTGTTTGTCACTCTCTGAAAAAATGCTGTTTTATGTGTGTATTTATATATATTTTTTTCATTATTATCTTTATTATTACTATTATTATGTTGGCTGGTATTGACATTTAAGATACGAAAAGAAACATGTTTTCCCAAAATAACTACATTTTGGCACCAGACCTGATCCTGACCTGAAACCAGAGGTGTAACATATCAGGGCAGAGTGGATCAAGTGTAATACATTTCACTTAATTATCAGCTCTCCCTGTGTATTTTAATGAAATTATATTATAATCTATGTGGGTTTTACCCCACTCTGTCCGTAGGTGGAGTCAAACGTTTTACATTCAGCCCACTCCTCGATCTGCGTGCTGCAGTCAGGTGCAATTGGAGTGATCTATGAGTAAATACAATGGAGCTCACGAGATCAGGATGGTCTTTAATCAAAACCTCTGGTGAAAATTAAAGCAGATTTTTAATTCAACAATTATTATTTTTTAATTTAACATAATTGAGCATGAATTGCTATTTTTATACTACAATTCAGTTAGTTATATCTAATAATGCTGATATATCTGAACATGAAATCTAGGTCGAAATTCTCAAGAAGGGGTTTACAGGTTAAAAGCACTGTGCCTGACCATTAATCAGGTATTAGCCTACGGTCAGAACCTTCTTTAATAGGTCCATGGTTTGAACCACCCCTGAGCTGTCATCATAGCTATTATGTTGAGTTAAGATGTTTTTTTAACCCTGAACACCCTTGTGCTTGTTAAAATCAGAGTTTGAATAAAGAAAGGTCTAAATTACACAACTTACACATAGTGCCCAATGTTCGCCATTGTTGGGTTAAATTCTCAAGCCGTTTTCTTTGATTATGTTATGGACAAACCATATTCTGACCACTTCAAAACAATTAATATTATTTTGAATATAACAACAAACATTATACTGGAAAAGTAATGTTTGAATTTCCAAGAGGTGAATACTAAACAAAAATTCAGATGAGTTTGTTTTCAAAGTATAATATGGATATAATTCAATGTAATGAATTAAACAATTTCTATAGACAAAATTCAATCGTTTTTCAAATTTAAAATATTATGGCAGGTGATTAATTAATCTAAATTACTCGCATGCATACATTTTTCAGAGAAAGTATTTCAAAATAATTTAATTCAAGTAAATTATGGCAGATGAGTGATTCAATGAATAAAAGACTTTAAATTTCAATGTCTCTTTTATTTAAAACATGTCTTTCATTAACATACGGTGCATTTTAAGATCAAATTAATAACATTTCCATCTCACTCGCTTGTACGCCTGTGCCGTGCTCCGATATCCATACTTCCATGAGTACACTTGGGCCCAATCCCATTTCTACCCCTTACCCCTACCCCTTACCCCTCCCCCTTGTTTTGAAGGGGGAAAGGGAAGGGGTTAGGGGTAGAAATGGGATTGGGCCTTAAACAAAGTACACTATCTGCACTCACTAAGTGCGCTAATTTTCAGATGTCAGTGTTGTTCCAAATTGAATACTCCTTGGTGCACTAACCGGAAATTAAGATCACAACTGCCGCCACGGCTCCTCGAGGACCAAGGTACGTTTTTTTACTCTGTTTTCTGGGAATAATTGACATAAGCAGAAACCAAAAACCAGCCGTTTTTTCGTTTTTTCGTTTTGCCAAAAAACGAAAATCAAAATTTCAGTTTGTTTATTCGTTTTGTGGTTCTTCTTAACAAAACGAATTTACCACTCAGTATCTGGTTTCCGCCGGTGGGCGGGTCCTCTTATTGGCTAGTGTGCTTCGTTGCCCTGTGCTCTTCAAAATAAAAGTTCTTCCGTTTGATAATGTCGACAAAAAAAATTATTGTATTATAGACACTAGCAGACACAGAGGGCCACACCAGCCACAGTCAAGACTGACACGGCTTCAAATAACAATAATAGTATTCATAATCATTTGAAAATGAGAACTTCTGAAGTTATGATGACTTCAGTGCAGTTGATGTTTAGCCACAGTTAATACATGCAGAGTAGACCTGAGGGCTTTACTACGACATCATTGTCCGGCTTTGAGCTTTGCGCTCTGTGCGCGTTCACATCAAAGGAGCTGCGATCGCGGGCTGCTGATTTCCTCACAGCCTGAGTGCATATGAGGAATACAAGTGATCACAAAACATTTCTGACAGCTGAAAATTGCGCATCTGTTGACCTTTATCCATTTACAGTAAACAAATATTTTTTTCTTGTTGAAAGATATTTTATATTGTTTTCATACTATTATTTACTGATGGCGTTTACAGAATGCGAGTGTGTGTTATATTGAAAGCGAGGCTGGGTGTGCCTATGAATATAGGCTACAGTGAGTTTTTTAAGGTGCTGTACATGCAAATCATATTGTCTACTCTGTACAGTGACAAAGAGTGTACAGTAACCTACTTCATTCAATATCGAATAGGCTACTGTAGCCTACACTATGTACAAATGGTTTGGCTCTTTGCTCATGGCAGTTGTGACAGTCATTTTAACATGTCAGCAGGCAAGCTTCACTCATTCCAGGATGCATTATGCGTTGTCCTATAGCCTACTTGGAACATGTTTTGAAATGGATCAATAGTAGCCTATAGAAATTTGCTCATAACAGGCCAGCTGGAATACAAAGCGAACTCTTTGTATTCCAGCTGGTTTTTTTGTGATGTTTTAATGTTGCGTTGGTAATGTGTTAGACAGCTTAGATGTTCTTAGATGTTTTGTTAACCGGATTCCTATCCCACTCTGTTTAAGTAAAAGGGTGCTACTGCTGCAAAATCTCGTTGCTTTTGTTTTTTATTTTCTTTAATGTGTTTGGAAATGACTTTTAATGATGTTAACTAGATCTCATAAATGGCCTAAACACATCAAATTTGTATGTACCCTATACCTTTGACTATAAGACCTCTATAAGAATCTCCTCTGTGCAACTATTCATGTAGTCAGTCAATGATCAAACTGTATGGTCCTCCAGCAGTGCCAGCAGTGCCATGGTGCAGCATTACGCACAGGGCTCACCACTGTATTTATAGGGTTACGTAATAAGACTGACCGAGAACATCTTGGATAATCAGTTTGTAATCACCCACGTAAAATGTTCTTTAACATAACCCCTTTTTAATGCCTGATTTGTCATGAAAAGCATCAAGAGGAACGGACAATAATATTAACGATTGTGAGTATGTGGCTTGGTTTTCCACACTTGGGATTTAATTGACATTTGATTTGATTAGTGTTTACAGTGTCACATAAAAAATTATGTTATTGACACATGTTGGACAGATGCTTTATTCCATGGAGTCGTGCCGTCAGTGGACAGTATGGAGTGACGGGATTAAATATAGAGATTCTAAGGAGATGTTTCTGGAGTTATAACTGAGAAATAACGCAGTTGACTTAGGGTGCACTCACACTAGGCCATCTGGCCGTGGCCGTGGCCGTTTTCACACCTAACCGTGCTCAAATCTGCCAGTGTGAGTGTGGCCAGTCTGGCCAGGCCAGGCCAACTTGGCCACTTGGGAGAGGTGTGAGCTGGATGACGTATAGTCCATGCGACGACCATGGACATAATAAAGGCGACAAGCCTTCTTTCCCATTAAATGGTAAACATGGAGTCAAGCGGTTCAACTGTTGGTTCACGTTGGTCCCATAGAGAAGTCGAGTGTCTGCTAGCCATTTGGGCAGACGATAAGCAACAGACTCAGCAAAGTGCGAACTGTGTTCTCTGTGTTGTTGTCCATTGTTGTTAAAACTCTGACTGGCGGCAGACTTTATTATGGTCCTTGCAGCGGACGCTTGGTGATGTTGTGTTACGACGTGATGACGTATGTACAAGAGCCTACCGTGGCCAGGCCACAGTTGCGACGGCCAATGGCCACGGCCAGATGGCTGAGTGTGAGTGCAGGCCAGAGAACAATGGGGCCAGTTGAGCACGGTTAGTGTGAAAACGGCCAACGGCCACGGCCAGATGGCCTAGTGTGAGTGCACCCTTAAACTATTCTGATTACATAGATTTAACGCATGATACAGGTTAAAATTAAAAAAAAATGTGCTTAAGGCTGCGCACATTCTCCCGTCAAGTTTTTTATAGATCACAACCTTGGCGTTGAAAGTCACGTACGCCACTTTCAGCCCCATTTTGTGCGTACGCAACGGTTATAAATGAGACCCCAGAGCCAGACAATGATGTCGTAGTAAAGCCCTCAGGTCTACTCTGCATGTATTAACTGTGGCTAAACATCGACTGCACTGAAGTCATCATAACTTCATAAGTTCTCATTTTCAAATGATTATGAATACAATTATTGTTATTTGAAGCCGTGTCAGTCTTGACTGTGGGTGGTGTGTTCCTCTGTGACTGCTAGTGTCTATAATACTGTAATATTTTTGTCGACATTATCAAACGGAAGAACTTTTATTTTGAAGAGCCCAGGGCAACGAAGCACACTAGCCAATAAGAGGACCCGCCCACCGACGGAAACCAGATATTGAGTGGTAAATTCGTTTTGTTAAGTAAGAACGAAAAAACGAATAAACAAATTAAGATTTTGATTTTCGTTTTTTTGACAAAACGAAAAAACGAAAAACGTCTTGTTTTCTGGTTTCTGCTTGTGTCAATTATTCCCAGAAAACAGAGCAATAAAACGTACCTTGCTCCTCCTCCCCCGCAATAAACATCCGAGTTGTTTAAACTTGAATTCTCCGTTCAAGGGGCCGAGCAGCGTCTTCTCGTCTGCCTCCATTTTGTTTCAACGCAAATGACGCACCGGGTCAAAGGGCACTGTAGAAGCGCGATTAATCTGCGTTAATTTTCTGAACCCGTTATTTTTTGTAGGATTAATTAATCGAAATTAAAGCGTTAATTGGACAGCCCTAATAAAAATCGTTCTGTAAGCCCTCTGCTGTTTTTTTTCTGTTTCTTCCTCTGCATGGTTTTACAAAAGTCTTGGCCAGCCATGAAGTAGAGGATGGGGTCCATTACGCTGTTGGCAGTGAGCATCAAACAGGTCACCTGGTAGGCTATGTAGGACGCGTCCAGCTGTTCACAGGTCATCTGATCAGGAGACACAGAAGGAAGATCCAAACAAAATGTTCTTGAACCATTTCATATGAATGAGAAGATCTTGCATTGCTCTCAGGACATTGAGAGATAGTGGCAGGTGTTGTCAATCAACAATCACCTGCCATCCTGGGAAAACGCACCATTTAATGCTGAGTTCCAGGGACACTTTTCAACCCGTAAATTACGACTTAGGCCCCGTTTACACAAAGGGAAAACGCAGATATTTCCACGCGGTTTGGCCTCTCATTTACACGTAAACGCAATTTTTTGTCACAGAAAACGATCATTTCTAAAAACTCCGGCCAAAGTGTAGATTTCTGAAAAAGCTGGTTATGTGTTGTCGTGTCAACGGGGAGAAACAGGTTTTTAGGTTCTGAAGCGTCACATTATGTCAGGAAATGCTTAACGTCATATGTTTACAGTTTTTTTGTTACAGGAAGACGCTCGTGTTATTCGTTGTTGTTGATTCTGAGGAGTCTGATTGGCTTGCATGGCTTTATCCTTCTCCCTACTAGAGTTTAGATTCTCTGCCCGAGCCCGAGCCCGACCCGACCCGATCTGACCCGCGGGCCGGGTCGGGCCAATATTTCCCATCACTATCCTCGGGCCGGGCCTTTGATCGACGAAATATTATAGGCCTTTATTACACGGGTCTTCTCAATGCCGTGGAACGCTCCGTTCACTTGCATGGGTAGTAGTCCGGTGACTTGTCAACCCCAGCGTCTTCCGTTGCTAAGCGACGTCACCGTCTTTGCAGACAAATTATTTCTCTGCTGATCAACACTAAGAATGCTGGTAACGAATAAATTGTAAAAAGACACACCATGTGAAGTTATTTTTTCGTTTTGGCAAGTAGCCGTGTAATAAGCGGGATAATGTATAGATCGTCGCCGGTCATTGTCGAAAATAAGCCCCTTCAGGGCAAGGCGGACACCTCCGCTGCGCGTCGGTCGGTGTACTCCTGCCCTGTCGGGGCTTATTTTCCCGATAATGACCGGCGTTCTATACATTATCCCTTGCATATATATTTAGCAGAGTAGGCCTAGTAACAAATGTGTACAAAGTTACATATGTATTAAAAAAAAATCTGGTTGAAATCGAGCTCGGGCTCATAATTACGGTTAATGTGTCGGGTCGGGTCGGGTCGGGCCGACAGAAAGTGCACGGGCTCAGGCCGGGTCGGGCTTTCTGGGCCCGATTCCCCGATATAAGCTCTACTACACTGCCGCCCATAGGTTTGGCATAGTTATAATGGCTCAACGGCGTATTTATGTGTTTTGATGTAAACGACAACTTTTTTGAAAACGATGCTGTGTGCACAGTGTTATTTTTGAAAACGGAGGGGGGGAAATATTCGTTTCTATAAATTTCCTGCTACATATAAACGTGGCCTTAAAGTCACGACTTTGTAGCGTTTCAGCCAAGTCACGACAACAAACCCTTCTGCGGCTCTGTGAGCTATACTACGAACCTCGATTAGCGGGATGGCTAGGTATGTTGCGCTCAAAGCCTAGGTATGCTGTGACACAGAAGTGGCTCTGTTATAGCATCGCTATATCACCATGTGTCTAACGCTGCCAACCTAACCTGGGGGGTATTCCATCAACCAAGCTAAAGGCTGGTATTGCCGACATCTAGCGTCTCTAGTGTGAAACTAAAATTTTTCGAAGATTGACTCAAACAAGCGCTCTTCAATCCATGCGTTCTTGTGATATTGATTTCAATCAGGTTATCGCCAACAGTGAGAATCACTTAGGTCGGACTTGGCCAATGGGAATATTTTAGGTCACTTGAATTCCAATTCACATGTGAAAAAAAAGAGGCTAAACTTTTGTTGATGTTGAAATTAACTGCCCCCAGTAGACTTTCTTAAATGTGAAGTTAGCATTTTCTTTTCTTATGGTGTATTTTATGTGCTTACTTTATGTGGTATCCAATATCCATTATTATCAATTGTATTTTCTTCTCTTCTATTCTGCTTTATCGCGTCTCTCATGCGTCTTCACGTAGTGTCTGTAAACTTCGTCGAAAAACGACATAATGTAGATTTAAACTGACAGATCCTGTGTGTCATAAATCTGATTGAAGGATAAGTGCAGCACTGACCTGCTCTCGGTGGTTATAATATAGGGATATGACAGAGAAGTACAGGCTCTTGGAGATGTGGAAGGGCAGGAAGCAGAACATGAACGTCATCAGCACGATGATGATCATCTTCAACGCCTTCTGCTTGGTGCGGTGGGCCGCCCCGAGTCCCTGCTGGCCCTCCCCTGATCCCCAGCTGGGCTCCAGCAACTTGCGCAACATCAGGCTGTAGCACACCATCACCACCATGAAGGGCAGGACGAACATCACCACAGAGATCACGGAGCTGTAGACCAGGAAGTCATCCAGGAGCCCCCCGTCTTCTATGCAAAGAATGTCCTTGCCGTACTTCCTGGTAAACAATAGATACATTGTGGTTGGATGCAAGTGTAGCTTTCTTGGGCGTCCAAAACTACTGAGAGTTGGGTGAGATGTGCAGTGGCTATAGTAGAGGGAAGACTACTCCCCGACCAAACTGTACTGGGATCGATCTCCAATGTTATTTTACCTATGGCATCCTTGAAAGTGATGCTTAACCCTTGCTGCCGAGATATCTGTGAATTGGATAAATTGGCAAGATTCAGACGAGTTGTTTAATTCCAAATTCACATTTCCGTGTCCAGAAGGGGAGTTGGCAGGTTAGCATTTGCTTTCCTTTAGCCACTTCTAATGACAATGTTACAGCCTAGCTCCTGCTCATGTGAGGGGAATGCATTTCATTATGTTCCATAGAGTTCCAATGTGTTCCATAATGCTAACCAGGCGAACACACTAGGCCCACGGTATTAAAAAACTCGTCTGAATCTGGGTAAGACACTGACAGGCATCTGCCAATCTACAGATATCTCTGCGTATCCCTTTAATCATTTATAACAAGGACACTGGAGGTCACTCTGGTTCGAATATTCTTGTCTGCTAATCAACCTTATAGACAGTCAAATTTTAACATGACACTCCCTTATGCCGGGCATTGCCTTCCAGTTTTTGTGTGTGTGTGTGTGTGTGGGGGGGGGGGGGGTTTGTGTGTGTTGCTTCCACACTCGGTCCCGGAGAAGTAGAGAATGGGTGCCTGACTAGAGAGCACACAGGCCCACACGCCCACGGACACCAGCTTTGCGTGTCGAGTGCTGTTCCAGCTGAGGGAACGGACCGGGTAGCAGATGCCAATGAAGCGATGCAGACTGATGACGGACAGGAAAAGAATGGAGCCTGTAGGCACAGGTGGGGTGTTAACACTGCAGTAGCATGCATTCAACCTTTTTTAACACATGATGGGATATGATAACATTCTATGCACGTGTTGAATGTGGTAATGTGTCATGTGTTGTATTTTGAGGCCACGATATTACATAGTCAACCCCTCTAGTTTTATGAGCACATCTCTGACTTGCACTTACCTTTCAAAACAGTTCTTCTGTGTTGAATTTAGCACACACTTTGTAGGATGTTAGCTACTATATCAGTTTTTGAGATGTAGTTATGTAGCCATCACAACAAAAATACTTAAAAGCCCTAATACTGTTCACTACACGTACTGCTTACCATAGTGATTGGCGTTTACGACAAAGAAGGTGATTTTGCAGAGTGGCTCGCCAAAGGGCCAGTCTTTGACCTGATGGTAGATCGCCACGGGCAGCATTAAGACAAACAGGGTGTCGCACACGGTCAGGTTCAGCATGTAGATGGTGAACGGGGTCCAGTGCTTTGTGCGGAACTTGATGAAGAATAGCACGAAGGCGTTCAGCGAGAGGCCGAATAAGAAGAGCAAAGAGAAGCTGATGGGCAGCAGCAGGTATTTGAGGACCATATTGTAGTCTCCTTTAGGACATGAGTCGCTACTGTTCTGGGTCGACCCCGCAGACTTGTTGCTAAAATGCATCCTGGTTGCTGGGGACCCCTGTAGGGAGAAAAGTGATAATCCTGTTTTATTTGGGTGTGTTTTAGAAATGTTCATTATGTCATATTTCTCTCTCATTTTGCCCAGACTACTGTAATGAACTAATGCCCTTAAATATGACTACTTTAATGCCTTTGTATATGAAATGTTTGTTTTCCTGGGTAAAGGGACATTAGCACCCCCTATCGCCTATTGAAAATTAATGCCGGAGGACGTTCCTCCCTCAGCCTCCATTGACTCCCAATCATTTCCATGGGTGAGTCGGGTGAATAGCATGGGGTTGAATGGGAGAGAGCAGGAAATTCCTCCTCTGATTGGGTGTGACTAGTGCTGGATTCGATGATTATTTTCCTTGATTCAGTTGGTGTCAGTCAGTTCGCCAAGAACGGTCGTTCAGAATCGTTCCTTAGTTCGTTCAGTCGAGTTTCCGCTAGCGGTGAATCGAAACATGGAAAGCACGGTTCTCAGCTGACAGACTCAGCTCCTCCCTCGTTCTCATTTTCAAACGATCGTGGAAGTCAGTCATCAATCAACATTACAACTTTAACCAAATGCAGCGGGATGTAGTTGATTATTGGATGTTTAACATATCAGCAAGATAATAGACTTGATTTAGCAATGATGGCGGGGGTCCCGGTAGGAGAACGAACCATGAAAGAACGAGACAGATTGACGAGACATTCAAATATTTGATAAATCTGGCATGACACAGAAAGTACATAGACAGCATGCATTTACCATTTCACTGATATTGAATCGTATTATCATAGGCTCGATCACTAAGCCTCTTCCCCCTTCACCACTCACAGTCAGTGAACGAACAGCGAGTCAGCGACTAGTGGGTCTGGAAGAAGTCAAGTCTGAGAACGAACGAGACGAACGAGAGAGAAGGATCAGTTTGGTTCGTTCTTGTTAAAGATTCGTTCATTCAAACTGATTCGGTCTCAAACGACCCATCAATAGGTGTGAGTGTGACTATGCCGCATTTCTACCGGAGGGTGCGGGTTGGTTCGGTGCGGCTTGGTTGAGTAGTGAAGGTGCAGTTCAGCGCAGCTCAGTTACGGCTCGCATTTCAAGGTCCAACCGTACCCTTACGCCTCGTGCCCACTGCACCGTCAGTCAAAGGACTCAGAAGGCCTGGCTGACAGATGGGGGATGTTTCCAGGGTCGTCAGAGCCCGAGTAGTGTCACAGTGCTTAAATTTGCATACGTGTTCTGATTGGATGACGGATCCGTCGCTGCCGGAAAAGTTGATTTTTTTTAAACTTTTTGACGGAGCCTTCAGCTCACAGATCCACAATGCATTGCACGTCCGTCCCCATTCAAAGTCAATGGGGATCAGTCAACGGACGAAGGCAGTGGGCACGAGGCGTTATGGTGGGAGTTTAAGCCGGATGGCGATAGCCGCGGCAGCTACGTTAGCATTGTGACCTCATAGCACCCCGACACAGTGTAGTCTGCTGGAAAAAGAAGAACGCGCACAATGAACAAAGATCCACAATGTAGGACGTCCAAGAAGGACGGCAAACTTTTGCGCAACATTTTCTTCAATAAACGAAGCTTTCGCTGTTGTCCAGAAATACCTTGCGGATAATGTGTTTGTTTGTATTTATCCCCGTTGCACGGAAGCGGAGGCGTGGAGACAGAGAGAGTCAGAGAGAGAGGGAAAGAGAGAGACAAAGAGAGGTGGGTCTACAGCCCTTAAGGGGGTGATGGAGAAAGCTGCCTCCCCAATTCCGGACGCAAAAGTGGTCAGCTCTAGCCTGGTCCTACCAGACCATATTACTTCATTTCATTTGTACAGAAGGTCTGGAACTGCCCAATTGACAAACGTTCACTCACTTGGAGGCGGGTGTCTGTTGAAGTTTTAAAATGATTGGATCTGCCCAGTGCCACTCTGGATCTGCCATAACCAAACGCATAGCATTTGGTCATGACCGGCTCCTTCACCACTAACGGATCCAGCTGGAAAATCAAACTTTTCCCGAACCCGGTGGGGAGAAGCGCCATAACATCATGGCCATCAACAAAACTCAGCAAAGCTTGTTCTTGCTCCGGCTTTAATTGATCGATATTCGGCAGCGATCCCACAACAGACCGAATAGCTTCACTCGTATCCTTCTCCATTGTCTTCCTCTGACTACAACTGAAACTGGCGCGCAACCTCTACGTCATCATTCTCAGCCACTCCATCTCTCGCTGATTGGACAGCCAAAAAATCTGGCTTCCAAGGAACCCATGCAAATGAAGCACTAGTACTGAAGTGAAATGAAAATTGAGCGGAAGTAGGTAGGTGGTCGGTGCCAGGCTAGGTCAACTCCACCCTGCTGCCCAGATGAGACTTCCACCCTGTCCTCATCCAAAGGTGGAACGCCTCAATATCCACCGCAGATAAGTTAGTTTGAAATTAGACATTCGCCAGGAATTCAAATTCACTTCAGCTTATATGTCAACATTAGACTGGTATTGACTAAATACACTTATAATTGAAACTGAACGGTAACTGATACATAACTTATGTAAGAAAAAAGGAAATGCATGAAAAAGGTATATTAGTTTAGTGTGTTGCCCTGGTGTGTTGTGGTAGCCTATGTGATACTGTGAGACAAATCTAATACTGGAGGAAAGAATTTAAGTGAAATGTAAGTTTAGTTTAGTATCTTTGTAAGGAATAAGAAATTCAGAAAACATGTTCAGAAAATCTACGGTATTTAACAGATGCATGGTTAGAACATAGAATATTTTAATTGCAATCATGGAGAAGTTGGCAATGAAAGTATGATCTATCAAATAGTGTTTTATCTTATCTTATAACTTGCAAGTATAGGAAGCATGAAAAAGTAGATTATGGAAGCATATATGTAGCAAAATTCAAATGGAAATTCAATTTGCAATTCAAATGTCATTACATTATGCAATTGACAATTCATTATGCAATTTTATAATGTAATTTGTAAATACGTTATTCAAAGTGTATTTTAATATGTAAAGTGACAATGCAATCCTCAATTAAATTTGAAAAAGTTATAACAATACAAATCGAATAACATTTTGTCAAATTTTTTGAGTTCCTTTATTCAAATTGAAAAGCTATAGCGTCCCCGTGATTGCAATCCACTTCGCCACGCTCCGTGTGTTGCGATATTCAAATGACATTTCAATCCGCAAAACGAACGCTTTGCAAAAGATTTGGCAAAACGGAATCCAAAACGTTTTCCAAAACGGAATCCAAAACGTTTTCCAAAAAGTCTATATGCAAAGTGGCAAACGTATCAGCCAATCAGCGTATGGGCGGGAATTACGTCACCTCCCATTGCCTCCAAGGGTATCTCTACGGTGGGTCTCTGTTTACCACTCTGTTTACCTGTTACGGTACAGGTTACTGGGACCCAAGTGCCGGACGCAGGGAGGCGGGCGGAGACAGGATAAAGGCAAAGGAATTTATTCGTGGAGCGTTCGGGAAGTCAGGCAGGCGGGGGTCTGGTAACGGGCTGGCAATCAGGTGGTCACGGGCTAGACGGTGGACGGGAAGTCAGGCAGGCGGGGGTCAGGAACCGGGAGGGCGATCGTGCTGGAGGGGGCAAGGCGAGGATCGGGAAGTCAGGCAGGCGGGGGGGTCTGGAGCCGGGAGGGCGATCGTGCAGGTGGGGGCTAGGCGAGGATCGAGTAGTAAAGGCCGATATATGCTCTGTTTTAGACGTAACGCGTAAGCACGTAAGATACATAACCCCCCCTTGCGCGGTAAAATATCCCCCCTTAAAGGCGGCTGCATGCTTCAGCGTTGGTGTTACGTTGTTGCGCAAAATTTACTCAAAGCAATTCATGCTCCGTTTTAGGTTGCGCGTGTTGCCAAGCAATTTACCGCCAGAACAGTAGGTGGAGTAATATGTGGAGGAAAGTTTTTCGTTGAAGACGACCTCGAGAATGACGTCTTTGTCTGTGGGAGTCGTTGGTTTGTTTATGTGCCAGATCGTGTTCTCCCCATACACAGTGAATGATGGCAACAGACAGAGGAACAGTGGTGATGAAGTTGTTGATCATTGGGGTTGTATAAATGTGCATATCTCTCTACATTTTAAAACGACATAATGTGTTGGCAGCAAAGTTAACTTCACTTCAGGTTAATGCTTTTGTATATGAGCCTGCCGGGTGATACTCCAGAGAGGAAGTAGTAACCAGACCAGCAAACCAATCACAGCCTTGCAGGCTGGGCGGCTCGCGTAAAAGCTTACGTAAAAAATGACGCAAGTCTAGAAAAATCGCCCGACGCACGCAAGACGTGAGAAGTCGCGCAAGGGGGCGCAAGGGCGCGCAAGGGCCTCTTGCGCTTGCGCTTACGCTTACGTAACCGAGCATAAACCAGCCTTAAGGCGGCTGCATGCTTCAGCGTTGGTGTTACGTTGTTGCGCAAAATTTACTCAAAGCAATTCATGCTCCCTTTTAGGTTGCGCGTGTTGCGCGTGTTGCCAAGCAATTTACCGCCAGAACAGTAGGTGGAGTAATATGTGGAGGAAAGTTTTTCGTTGAAGACGACCTCGAGAATGACGTCTTTGTCTGTGGGAGTCGTTGGTTGTTTATGTGCCAGATCGTGTTCTCCCCATACACAGTGAATGATGGCAACAGACAGAGGAACAGGGGTGATGAAGTTGTTGATCATTGGGGTTGTATAAATGTGCATATCTCTCTACATTTTAAAACAACATAATGTGTTGGCAGCAAAGTTAACTTCACTTCAGGTTAATGCTTTTGTATATGAGCCTGCCGGGTGATACTCCAGACAGGAAGTAGTAACCAGACCAGCAAACCAATCACAGCCTTGCAGGCTGGGCGGCTCGCGTAAAAGCTTACGTAAAAAATGACGCAAGTCTAGAAAAATCGCCCGACGCACGCAAGACGTGAGAAGTCGCGCAAGGGGGGCGCAAGGGCGCGCAAGGGCCTCTTGCGCTTGCGCTTACGCTTACGTAACCGAGCATAAACCAGCCTTTACGTGCTTAAGTGCGTCGGCCAAAATTCCTGACTATGCGACTAAAACACTACGGCCCTACGCAGCTCGCAAAGACTGTGATTGGCCAGCTAACCACATCCTTTCAGGAGTCTCACATTTCCGGTTTTACAGCATAATAGCGCCATTTTTAAAAGGCCGTGACAGAAGCGAATGAAGAATTTTGAAGAAGGAGAAGAAGAAAACACAAGAACGAATTATGATAATTATAAATATAAACAAGCCAGCGATTTCCACTTCCACGCCCACAGATTCGTTCGTTGCTCCCCCTCCTGTTCTGGCGGAGAATCCCCTTGCAACACGCGCAATCCTTAAGGAACCTTAAAGGAACCGTAAATCAAAACTTGTCTAAAACAAGTCCCTTGTGTAAATTACGTGCTTACGTCTCTGGGTCTAAAACGACCCTAAATCGGCCTTCAGGCAGGCGGAGGTCGGTAGCAGGAGAACTAGAGAAGGGGAAATGGGATTACCAGAGGGACTAGGTATACGAACAGGACTTGGCAATAGAGCGGGTAGGCGATACGAAGTGTATGACGAACTGGCGCCGGCAGACTGGGGATCCAGACAGAAATAGGGAACGTGGATTGCGGATTGCCGACAGCTGGGTTGCGGGAAGATTAATCCGTTACGCCCTGCCGCCGCTAGAGGGGGGTGTTGGACCGAGTAGCGGGACGAGGCGTAACATTACCACACTGGCGTCAAAACGTACCAGTGAGGATAAGTCGGCTATCCTATCTCCCAGAACATGCCTCTATCAACTGCATCTGTGTCTTCAACACGATTGTTCTCCACATCATCGGCCAAACTTCGGAGCGTATCAATAATCTCCTCCATTGGTGACCCTTGACCTGACCAGAGCATGTGAGCGGAGCGGAGCGTGGAGGGTGGTGGAGCGGAGCGGAAGAAATAGGTTGGAGCGGGTTGGAGCGCAGAGCGGTTTTAAATTCAAAGGCCGGAGCGGGGATTTCACTCCGCTCCAGTCCGCTCTAACTGCTTCTAGCGGCTTACATGTAGGTGGTTCACGTAGAATAGAATGGGTTTCAATGGGAGCATCCAAGCAACCTGATTGGATAAAACGCGTCACGTGAGACCCTTCCACCCCCCCCCCCCGCAACACCGGCTCGTGTGCCCGCGAGAGTAGCAAGATGGAGTTTGGGAAGTACTTTGAAAATTTGAGCGGAGCGTGGAGCGATTTCGCCGGAGCGGCAGGAAATTTAAGATGAGCGCGGAGCGGTTTTGAGCGGAGCGCCCTGGCACAACGTTGAGCGGCAGAGCGAATGAGCGGACATCCTCCTGAGCGGGGAGCGGGAATTGCGCGGCGCTCCGTTCCGCTCACATGCTCTGGACCTGACGCATACAAACGTTTTTTTTTTTTAAATACATTTTATGGACAATTAGCAATAGCCTACAACAACAGCCAGGGGGTACAGAAATGGCAGACATACAAAATACAGACACAAAAAATAAAAAAGGCAGCATTAAATTAAATAAAAGTATTATAAAGAGCACACACACTAAGTGTTTTAATAGCTGTCCCATTCCTATTGCCTGGTTTCATTCTCGAACACAACAAAAAGCGGTTTCTGATTCGGGTATTTACATTTATGAATATGCCATTTAGCTAATAAAATAATAAGGTTTATAAAAAATATTGGTTTGCTTGACTAGAGGTGTAATTGAAGAAACCAAACAATACATGTTCAATACAACAAACAATCATATTCAATACAAAAAACAATACATGTTCAATACAAGACACATACGAACGTGAACAAGGAAATTATGAGTAAGTGACGTAGTTCCCGCCCAGACGCTGATTGGCTGATACGTTTGCCACTTTGCATATTGACTTTTGGAAAACGTTTTGGATTCCGTTTTGGAAAACGTTTGGATTCCGTTTTGCCAAATCTTTTGCAAAGCGTTCGTTTTGCGGATTGAAATGTAATTTGAATATCGCAACACACGGAGCGTGGCGAAGTGGATTGCAATCACGGGGACGCTATAGCTTTTCAATTTGAACAAAGTGTTACGAGAGTGGCGTATGTGTGTGCGCGAGTGTCTGTGTGTGTGTGAGTGACGTCAGCGAATGAGTCGACGAATGAGTGAACGAGCGATTGAGCGAGTGTCAGTCTAGGAGGAATTAAACAAGAACGGTTGTGTTTCCGAGTTACGTGTACTGTTGAATAAAGTACCAAACGCAGAGAATCCGTGCCCGTGTCTTCCGACCTATAAACAGACCCACTGCCGGTTATAGTGAAGGGTGTTACCCCCGAAAGGACATCGGCCCTGGAGGGAACGTCTCCCCTGTGCTCCCGGACTACGGTCTGAGAGCCAAGAAACAGGAAAGGTGTAACATTGGCGACCACGAAGGGACACTCTCACGCAAACGGAAACGCAGTGGTGAGCAAAGAATGAACGGTGAAATAAACCGGAGAAGTTAGAAGAGACAAAAGAATGAGCGGGAAGCATTGTTTACCTGATTCAGCTAAGCTAAAATGGCGGACGCTAGCCGTCGTAGCCCGTGCAATCTCGGCTACTCAAAGTCCAACCCGTTCGTAACGATAAACGACGGTGATGTGGAAGAAACCATAGACAATATGAGTGAAGGAAATACAAGTTATTATGGACTTTCTAACGTGTTCCACCGTGAAGTGGAGCCTATTAGAATGAAGCATGCGGCGGCACCATGTGAGCTCATTCAACCCAAGTTCTCAAGCTGGAACCCCTTCATTAATTCCGAAGAGGACAGCTACCGTTTCAATGTGGTTCGGCCAACAGACCAAGTGACTTTATTCCACAACCTGCTGCTATTGCAACGCCACATTCAAATCCCTTTTCTTCGGACCAGGGGAGTTACATCCACAGCACCCCCAAGATCGGTTGCCCCCCAGCCCCCACATGCCTGTGCACCACCTGTCCTTCTTCATCAAAGGATATTAACTATGGACATTCGCCGCAGCCAGGGCACAGTCGGACTATGAAGTTAAAGAGCTCTTTTCGCAAAGGTGAGCAACCAAAGTCACATCAGCCCTCCTCCGAGAGTGAGGATGACTATGATCATCGAGAAAGAGTCCCCACTTTGAGACCCGGACAGTATGATGGCACCACACCCTGGACAGAGTTCCTGCACAGGTTTGAGAGTTGTGCTAAAGCTAACTACTGGTCCGCAAAGACAATGGCTGTCCAATTGAAGTTCTGCATGGTGGGTGCAGCCGGGGCCATCATTCACAGAAATCCCCGGTCCACCCAGTGGGACTACGTCCGCCTGGTGGAGGAGATAGTAACTGCATACGGCCCTTCCTCGCAGCATGCAGCTGCAGTAGCTATCGAGCTGAGACAGCGTGTCCGCAAACCGGGTGAGGCTCTCCATGTTTTGCGAGATGACATCTACGGGAGAGTGTCAGTAGCCTACAGCAACAGGGCTGATGCTGAACAGGACGCCATAGGAGTTGAAGTCTTTACTAATGCTCTAGGGGATGCAGAAATTGTACAAAAGCTTTTAGAGCAGCGCCCACAAACATTAGCCCAAGCCTTTGACATTGCCCATCGCTATGAAACCACGAAGCGAGCAGCATCATATGTCCGGTCTCATGCAATCAGGAGCTCGTGACATAGCTGAGCGCAGGCCCCGTGCTATGGTGATCAGAGAGGGAACCGACGAAGAGGAATTAAAGACAGCTACAGCGCCCCCATCAGCCATCTTTAAACCTTCGTCTTCCAGCCACAGTCACACACCATATAGAGGTAAAAGCCCCAGAGACATTAAATGGGATGAGATTCGGTGTCACAACTGTTCAGGCTTGGGTCACATGAAGAGAAATTGCCCCTCACCAAGAAATGCAACTAGGGCTCTAGCTTCAACCATGTCCCCTCAAAGCTCAAGGTCAGCTGTGCTTCACCTTAAGGCCCAGGGTCAAGAAATGAACATTCACATGATTGTGTACGAGCTAGAAGTGTGCGCTGTTTTGGACAGTGGGGCTCGGAAAAGTGTTTTTCCTCTGTGTCATTACAACGCCATTCATCCAGATGTCAGGCCTCCACTTCAGTCATCCATCGTAGAGACTCTGATCTGTGTTGGGCCTGGTGACATACCCGTGCTCGGCGAAGCTCACATCCCTGTCCAGATCAACAACCGTCAGGTGAGCGTCCTCTTCCTGGTTGCTGATATAGCTGGTGACGAAGCCCTGCTGGGCCATCCATTCCTGAGACAGGCCCAGGCACGTCTCGATTTTGGGAATCAACGGATTGTGCTGTTTGGAGAAGAGGTGCCGTATTTCGATTCCAAAAACAAACCAAAGGCGCACTCAGTGAGAGTGGCCCGGACGGTGGTGCTGGAGGCTGGGCAGGAGTTTGTGGTAAGAGGCAACATCCACCTTAAAGATCCAGTTGAAGGGGGATTGATGCTGAGCCCCACCAAAGGCTTTGTTGAAAAACACAGACTGTTAGTGGCCCGAGTTTTAGTGGAAGTTCAGCCCCATATGACCATGCCCCTCCGCATCTTCAATCCAGGCAACAGTGCCGTAACCATTAAAAAGGGGGCCATGGTGGGACTCCTCCAGCCGGTAGAGGTTCCGCAGCCTACAAACGTGGTTGCCCACAACCAGCCTGAACAGACTGTCAGCAGCCGCCCTCCAGTCCCCCAGCACCTACAGGAGCTCTATGCCCAGAGCTCTACTGAGCTTAACCAAGAGGAGCAGCTGCGGCTAGCTCAGCTGCTGTGCACCTATGAGAATGTGTTCTCCACAGGACCCACTGACCTCGGCAGGACCAGCCTGGTTCAGCATGACATCGTAACCATGCCAAGCCTCCCAGTCAAGCAACCACCACGCCGGATGGCGTTGTAGAAACAACAGGATGCTGACCAGAGAACAGCTAGCCGCGAGAACTGCTAGCCGTGGTCGACTTCACGTCACACTTTAGCCAGTATCTCCTAGGGCGGCGCTTCACGGTGCGCACCGACCACAGCAGCCTTCGGTGGCTAACAAGGATGAAGGAGCCTGAGGGACAGCTCGCCAGGTGGCTCGAGAGACTTGGCGAATACAACTTCGAGATCATCCATCGCCCTGGCCAGCTTCACGGCAACGCAGACAGCCTCTCCCGGAGACCCTGCCGTCAGTCCTGTCCTTGTAAGCTCCCCAGCCCATCTCCTCCTCAGTTGAACATCAGTCACCAGGCTGTGCAGTGCAATTTGGACTCTGACATCAACCAGGCGATGCTGAGTCCAGTGGGGGTAGAGAGACACCCAGCTCCCGCAGAAGCAAGTCTAGTGGGGGTAGACAAGGCCCTGCCAGCTGACTCTAACAACTTAAAGTCCCCCGAGAAAATATACCTGACTAAGGCAAAAGAAAATGAACTGTTTGGTGGTTGGTCCCTGGAGGAGCTGCGACAAGCCCAGGAAGACGATGCAGACATTGCACCCATCAGAACCTGGTTGGAAACCAGCGGAGAGCGTCCTGCATGGGTAACAGTCTCACCATGCAGCCCAGCCACAAAGACATATTGGAGCCAGTGGAAACGCCTCTACATCAGAAATGGAGTGCTGGTTAGACGTTTCTACTGCCTGGACGATACCCAATTCTATCCACAAGTACTGCTGCCCCGCACCTTCCGGCCAGACATCATGAGACAGATGCATGAGGGACAAGTTGGCGGACATTTTGGTGTAGAGCGCACGGTAGCTCGGCTGCAAACCCGATACTTCTGGTACAGAATGAGGGAGGACGTCGCCCTGTGGTGTAACACCTGCACCAGCTGCGCATCAAAAGCCAGGCCACGGAAAACACCACAAGCCCCCATGGGCACTGTTCGAGTCGGAGCGCCGATGGAGCGCATCGCTTTGGATATTATGGGGCCACTGAATGAGACTGGACGCCACAACAGATATGTGCTGGTAATACAGGACTATTTTACAAAATGGGTCGAAGCTTTTCCCCTACCTAACGAACAAGCTGTAACTGTAGCTGAAGTGCTCGCCTCCGAGTGGGTGTGTCGCTATGGAGCCCCGCAGACACTGCACAGCGACCAAGGCCGGAACTTCGAGTCTGAGGTGTTCCAGGAAATGTGCAAGCTGTTCGGGATCGACAAAACACACACCACACCTTTCCGTCCTCAGTCCGATGGGCAAGTTGAAAGGTTCAATGCCACTCTGCAGAAGATCCTGGCCACGACAGCCGAGCGTTGCCACTGGGATTGGGACCTCATGATTCCCTACGCTGTCATGGCCTACAGAGCAACTGGTTTCACCCCGAACTACATGTTGTTTGGCCGGGAAGTGAGTGAGCCAGTAGACCTTGTATCCGGCCTGCCGCCGGACCCTGAACCAGCTCCCTCAGCCCCTGAGTATGTCCAGCACCTTCGAGAGCGACTGGAGCTGGCGCACCAAATCACCAGAGATGCTCTCGGAGAGTCTGTGGAACGTGCAAAGAGACAATATGACAAGAACTGTTGCCGCACACATTACAATGTTGGTGATGCTGTGTGGTACCTCATCAAAGGAACAAAAAAATTCAAGAACAGAGTGAGGAAGTTCCTCCCATCTTACGAAGGGCCATTCTTCGTTCTGGGTCAGTTGGACGACCTGGTTTATCGAATCCAGAAAGGGCCAAAGACTAAAGTAAAGGTGGTTCACCACGATCAGCTAAAGCCTTATCGCTGCCGGGACCCACTGGACAATACTTGGGCCCTGGAGCAAGCCCAGAGCTGGACACCAATGGAGGTGTCACCCCCAGACGACGTAGATCCTGCTGACACTCTACTGGGTCTGCCCCAGCTCTTCTCCAACACTGATGACAGCTCCAGCTTTCCCTCATCAGATCCAGCTGTGGACATCCCTGTAGCTGTGCTTCTCACCTTGACTCCTCTGTTCCTGTGGAGTTAAAGGACAGTGGGGGTTGTGCGGCGGTGCAGCACCCTCAGAGCCCTCGTTCTCAAAGGCCCCAGCGCAGGCGTAGACCACCGACTCAGTTTGGTGAGTGGGTGGCTCACTGAGCGCCCGGCTCACTGAGCGCCCGTGTTCATGGGCAGTTCCAGGACTTTAAGGGCAATGTTTACAATGTTTAAAAACAATAATAAGTTGCTTATTGCTTATGTTTTGTATTTCTCTTGGTAAAGAATATATAATATATATATTAAAAAAAAAGAGAAAAGAAAAGAGAACTTAAAGGTAAAAAAAAAATATATATATATATATATATATGTTTGATACAAAGTCAACTGTTATAGGCTCTTCCAGCTAATTGTTATTTTCTATACTTAAAAAAAAAAGAAAGAAAAACTTGACGTAATGCTTTGTATGCACTATGGGGTAAACTGCATTTGGTTCTGCAGGTTTGCATTTTTCTGTTAGTATTTTGAGTGATTACAGAGTACTACTATTTTCCTTAAAATGCTAATTATATCTTCTACTCGTAGTCTGAACGATGGGTATTGTAATGCCTTTTCAGAATTTGTTCTGCTCAACTGTAATATGTGCACTAAACGCAACACACTGTTCAATTCTTGCCTTTGCACTACAAGCTACACTTTATCGTCATTCCTCTTAAATCGACGCCTACTAGTTATACTGCACCCTTTGAACTAGATTGAATGTGTATGGGGCTGTATATCTGTATGGACATGTTGGTGTATTATTGTGCTGGAGTGAAAAATCTGTTTTGATTGTCATCCAGAGTGGGTGTAGTGTTACGAGAGTGGCGTATGTGTGTGCGCGAGAATGTCTGTGTGTGTGTGAGTGACGTCAGCGAATGAGTCGACGAATGAGTGAACGAGCGATTGAGCGAGTGTCAGTCTAGGAGGAATTAAACAAGACCGGTTGTGTTTCTGAGTTACGTGTACTGTTGAATAAAGTACCAAACGCAGAGAATCCGTGCCCGTGTCTTCCGACCTATAAACAGACCCACTGCCGGTTATAGTGAAGGGTGTTACCCCCGGCCCGAAAGGACATCGGCCCTGGAGGGAACGTCTCCCCTGTGCTCCCGGACTACGGTCTGAGAGCCAAGAAGCAGGAAAGGTGTAACAAAAGGAACTCAAAGAATTTGACAAAATGTTATTCTATTTGTATTGTTATAACTTTTACAAATTTAATTGAGGATTGAATTGTAACTTTGCATATAAAAATACACTTTGAATAACGTATTTACAAATTACATTATAAAATTGCATAATGAATTGTCAATTGCATAATGTAATTGCAAATTGCATTGCCATTTGAATTTTGCTACATATATGCTTCCATAGTAGATAGCCTAGACAGGTTGTTGGGAAAAAGATGAATGTTGCAATAGTGTTCATTCATCTTAGACTTAAATAATAGATTTTTTCATGCATTTCTTGTTAAAACACATTTCTGACACCTTTCAAAGTTGTAATTAGAGTGTATTAAGTCAATTCCAATCCAATGTGGACATATAAGATGAATTTAAATGTTCACATCCTTTCATGGGTCCCCAGGACCGGCCGAAACCAGTGAACTTTTCCAGGCTATCCAACCCTCAGAAACGTTAAGCGCGACTGATGATGCCCCATGCACAGCGCCTTGCTGACCACTACAACAGGGCCATATAAGCCCATGTTTCCCGAGCCAACTCCTTGCCTTCAGAGAGTCTAAGGACTGAATTTGCACAACGACAACGATTATCCAAATGTTATAACAAGAAACCGAAAGTGATCCCAATTTCCATTTCATGGCAGCCACTTTAAATTAGAACATATAGGCGTTATTTAAAACTCACCAAACAAATGTAGAACGAATTTAGAAACTGCAGCAAATGTGAATTGGAAAGCAATCCAAAGAGCAGGTTGTTAGCAAAGAGCAGGTCAAATACCAATACCGTGTGGCCGAAAAAACGTGCGTATCTCTCGGAGGTGTCTCAAAGACTGAAGTCTCAAACTTCGCCAAGAGCGCGAGCTGTAACACGTGACGCACAGTTGGAGATGTAGAGGCTCCCAGAGTAGACGCCCCCCCCCTCCCACACACACGCAGGAGCGCGCAGAAAAAAGGAACATTTCGCATCACTATCCGAGGATTATGCTCGGATGTAATAAAATATATATTACGTCTTGTACTCACTGCAGTCACGAAATAGAGGGCAAAAAGCAATGGCCATATACAGCTAAAGAAAATATGCAGGCCTACCTTTATGCATCCATGTCAAGACAGTATTCTAGTTCGGCCATAGATTTAAGGATGTGTGTTAAGGTCAAGAATTTACGAACATTTTGGTGGATCCTATTCCTGGTTGTCCAACCAAATATTTAAACTGAATGTAGTAATAAATGCACGATACATTGCTGTAGGCTATCTGCGTGAGTGTGGATGTTTGTTCTGGTGTGGGAGTGCGTGGTGGTGTGTTTGTGCACGACGTGTAGGCATGAGTGTGTTCATGTTCGTGTGTATGCGCGAGTGTCTGTGTGCTTGCGTTTGTGTGTGTGGGGGCGGGGGTGAGTGTATTGATGTGTGTGTGCATGTGTGAGCGTGAGTGTATGTGTGCATGCGTGGGTGTGAGTGCGGGGGTGTAAGTGTAAGTGTATGTGTGTGTAGGCATGTGCGTGAGTGTAGGCATGTGCGTGTGAGTGCGTGAGTGTGCATCTCTCCCTTCCTCTATTTCTCTGTCCATCCTATTTTTTTTCTACCTCTATGTACCTATGTATATGTATCTATCCATCCTACATCTATCAATCTAGGCCCATGTGGTCTCTGTTGCTTTATTCAGCAATTTGAACATATCCAAGATGTACCTTCATTTGCTTACCATTGGCTCCAAGATGGCTCCTGTGTGGCTCTACTATGGGCTTCCTCCTAAGCTGTTTGTTCAGAGCAAAGAAGCCTCGACTGAATTTGCTCAAAGCAACACCGACAACATTTTCCCCCCGACAGGCAGATTCTGCATATTTCATGGAAAAGTCTTCTACTTAAAATGATTACGTTATGGAACATTGTTTATACTGCCATTACATTTCACTGTACCCTTTTACAATTTCCTTTCGAAATTATATCACACAAACTTGCCTTTGCAAATAAGCTTATTTGGCTTTATTTCTCAGCTGCCATCTTCAATTGCATGCTTTTTTTTTTGCAGTGGCTTTGTCAACAGTTCCTCTGGTTACTGATACTGAGTAGATTTGCCTGCAACATTGATTTTACTCTACCATTGCCATCAAACTTTGGATGGCCCATTGATATGTGAAGCTTCCCAGAAAAAAAATGAACTCTCAGAGAGTGGGTTTGTAAAATCAGCTGAGATCCCGGGTTTAAATTCAAGGTAAGATTTACAAACTATCAGACCACAAACTACCACAATGTTCGATAAAAGATAGACAAATAATGGTCTTGCTAGCCAAGGACTAAAATAAGTAACGTAATACAATCTGACAAAACACGTTCCAGAATCCCCAGGAATCGTTCCCAGCTTGATTTGAATTCATGGGGTTTATTTGAATTCAAGATGGCCACTGGTAGGCTGACCAAACGTCCTCTTTTCCCCGGACATGTCCACTTTTTACGTCCCGTCCGGGGCGTCCGTTTTTTTTTTATTAATTGATGATAATGTCCGGTTTTCGGACATTATCTCGTCGCATATTTGTTTTTGCCTCGTCACATATTTGTGTTTCTGGGTCTTTCACATAACCTACTAGTTATTACCATTGTATATGTCTATGGTTATTACGGCCTTCCAAGTTCTGGAAATGGTATATCCCTTACGTTCCACCTTCTTGCGCGAGCTGACTGTAGAGAGAGTCTGTCATTGGGCGACCGATCTCAGGGTTGCCAGAGCCACGATAATTATCCTCCAAATACGACCATTTTGAGCCTTTGGTACGTTACTTTGCCATTTCCAATCTGGCAACATTGAGCACCTTGCCGCTTCCACTCTGTTTACAACAGCACATTACATCTGCAGCCATACCTCCCTGAATACGCCCAATCTCGTCTGATCTCGGAAGCTAAGCAGGGTCGGGTCTGGTTAGTACTTGGATGGGAGACCGCCTGGGAATACCAGGTGCTGTAAGTGGTGTCGGGTGGTGGCCAATAGGTGGCACTCTTCCCTCTGGCCCCTTCACTCATCAATCCCGATGCCCCAGTGCAGTGATGGGGACACTGTGGAAGGTGCCGTCCTTCGGAGGAGACGTAAAACCGAGGTCCTGACTCACTGTGGTCATAAAAGATCCCAGGACACTTATCGCAAAGAGTAGGGGTTTCCCCGGTGTCCTGGCCCAAACCAGGCTCATTCAATCTGGCCCCTAATAATCCTCCGGTACAATTGGCTGACTCATCAATTCCCTCACTCTCCACCTCAAGCTGGTGTGTGGTGAGCGTTCTGGCGCAGATTGGCTGCCGTGCATCACCCAAGTGGGTGCTACACACTGGTGGTGGTGAGTTAGGTACCCCCTTCTGTAAGTGTCTTTGGGTCATTGAAAAGCGCTATATAAATATAATGAATTATTATTATTATTATTATTATGCCCCCCCCCCCCCCGCCCCCGCCACAAACTCAAATCTGGTCACCCTACCACTGGGTGAATAAGGATAATGTGTACTTAAGGCATGTTCTGATACGGGATGGTAATATACTTAAATGAATAGCAGACAGCCCGCACAGCACCCTATATGGGAGCTGATCTGGATCAATACGTTCTTGCTAGGCTGCCTTGAGTCTGCCTTGTGTATGAAAAGTGCTACTTAAATAAAGTTGCCTTGCCTTGCCTAGTGCTGTCAGTTTAACGCGTTATTAACGGCGTAAACGCAAACCAATTTTAACCGCAATATTTATTTATCGTGCGATTAACGCTCTTTTGGCTTGGCAAACGTTGTCGTTTATTCACCTGCTGTCTGGCAACGACTATTCACGTTAGAAAAACTACAATACTGGATCTAGCTACACCGGAAACAAAACAACAAGCACGCCGCCGTACTTGTTTGGGCAAGCAAGGATACAGAGCGGGTGAAGAAAAAGTGTGTTTGTGTGTCAATCTGTTCGAGCCTGCACGAGAGTTTAATCTTATCATTAGCTGTCACGTCTTTCTGACCAATCGCAGTTCAAGGCCCCCCTGGGCTGTACCACTTCGGGAGGGGCCGCTCATTTACTCCCCTCATGACAAAATCGACTTGGTTGCGATGTTGACAGTTTTTGAGTGTGTTGCGTCTGTTGAGAGAGTGAGAGGTTGCGGGCGCACAGCTCAGGCTGCCGGACGGCGCTGCAAGGAACTTTTATAAACACAATATTGTTATCCCGCAGTAATCAGCCCGACAGCCCCGAAAAGTTAACGGCCCAACTGGAATTCTCCCGACTCTCCCGATTACCGCTCCGCCACGCGTGTGTGTGTGTGTGTGTGTGTGTGTGTGGTGTGTGTGTGGGTGTGTGTGTGTGTGTGTGTGTGTGTGTGTGTGGGTGTGTGGGTGTGTGTGTGTGTGTGTGTGTGTGTGTGTGTGTGTGTGTGTGTTCGTAGGCGTTATTCGTAATGTGTATAGGCCTACGTACGGTAGGAATATTCATACTGGTTTAAATAATAAATTATTTATTTTTTTAAGCAATAGTATTTCCCATCTTTGCTCAGCAAGAGTTTTTCTTCGAAAGTTCAGTGATTGAAACAAATAAAAGCCTGGGCTATTGAAGTTTTACGGTAGACCTACCCGATGTCAAGTGGACTGGGTGGAATTCACTGCGGGTCTCTTATATCCATCTTACCAAATATATTTATTACTGTCCTTCTCAACACTCTCTGATCTCACTAAAAGGCTAGCAGCACGAAATCAAGCGATATTAGAATAGAAAAAAAATTGCAATTAATCACGATAAATCCCAAGTTAACTATGACATTAATGCGATTAATCGCAATGACATTTTTGAATCGCTTGACAGCACTAAGTCTTGCATAATGTGCAGATAATCAATAGGAGGTCATTGTCTGTGCTATGTCCCTCTGTTGGCTGTGTTAACTTAACCACAGCACAACACACCCATCATCACCTAACTCAGGGAATCTGAGGTAGGTCACATGTACACACACACACACACACACAAAAACATGCCATCTTAGACACATTCATGGCGTTGCACACACAAACGTACACACACAAACACACATATGTATATGACATAGAGAGATATCATCTTTGTAAGACATGTATTGCCTCAGCTGTTTGTGTGCGTGTGTGTGGTGTGTGTGTGTGTGTGTGTGTGTGTGTGTGTGTGTGTGTGTGTGTGTGTGTGTGTGTGTGTGTGTGTGTGGTGTGTGTGTGTGTGAGACACGTATGTAAATACATGCATAGATATGTACCTTTACAGTGGGTAAATGGAGCAAAGCTATACACAGTGACATTAACGTCCAATATTGTGCTTACTGTGCGTCTTTTCTTTCATTCTGTGCACTGATCCAGCTTCAATAATGTTAAACCCAATTACTGCTGTTCTGCTATTCTGTTTCAACAACAGCCGTGTCGCAACAGATCCGCTGTTCCCATCCCTCTAAATCAGTTAACGATCACACTTTAGTCTAACAGAGGGCGTCTATGTTGTTTTATGGAATCAACCTGTAAAGGGATAGCAGTTATTATTCTGGATTCCCATCCATCCAAGCCTCCACAGTGTCTCCATCTCTTCCGTCGTGTTGCATAACCTCACCGCTGAAGAACCACAGGAAAGAGGGGATCCTTCATGTATCCATGCTAAGGGTTTTCCCAAGTAGTGTGTGTGTGTGTGGTGTGTGTGTGGTGTGTGTGTGTGTGTGTGTGTGTGTGTGTGTGTGCATAGTTCCATGTGGATGCCATTGAAATATGCAGAGTTAAATGTATTATTGAATTTGAGATATTCAAGAAGAGGCATAGATAGAAAGACCAACAAAGTGATGGAGAGGCATGGAGCGATAGTGAGGGAGGGAGGGAGGGAGGGAGTGGGGAGTGGGGGAAGGGAGGAGTGAGTGAGCCACAGAGAGACTCATAGGGATAGAGATTGAAGAAGCGAGAAAAAGATAGATAGAAACGAACTGGTCGGCGAATGAGAGAGCGGAGAGAGAGAGGGGGAGAGAGAAGGGTGTGAGGGATCAAACACAAAGCTAAAGATGACTCTCTTTTGCTTTTGAGTGGCACAAAAACAACCGTTCTAATTGGGATATCAGAAATTAAGAGAGGGAGAGGAAACAAATACCCCAGCTCCCACAACAACAAGGCATTAACCAAGCGACAAAACAAACGTTCCATCGGGACGTTTGTAGCTGGTGAAGGCGGCTAGTGGCATGGGCCAGGCATAAGTGCACAAAACACCCACACTGACACACACATTCAAGTCTTCATGTGTGTGTGTGTGAGTATTTTTTAGAAAAGTGAAGATGCTTAGTGATGAATCATGCCTAAGAGCAGAATGGTTGGTGGGTGGAGGAAATTTCAATGGACTGATCTGACATGCAGGGCAATGTGTAGAGGCAGGGAGACAGACATATTGACAGACAGATGGACAGACGGACAGAGAGACAGAGGCACACACACACACACACACACACACACACACAAACACACACACACACACACACACACACACACACACACACCCACACACACACACACACACACACAACACACACACACACCACACACACACACACACACACACACACACACACACACACAGGAAGACACACTGTTTACATGTCGGCCAAGCATTGTTTATGTTGAAACTACAACCTGGTAGTCATGGTAAAACTAGGGTTATGGAAGTGATTTGAATCTGTGTTTGCAGTCTATAGAAAGTATATTTGTTGCTCCCTAAAGCAACGAAAGCACAGGATTTCATCATAGAGAGTCGACCTATCTAGTATCTGCCATCTCTACTTCTTCATACTCTTTAATCACGGTTGGTGTTGATTTTAATTGGGACTGTCGATGATCACAAATACATTGGACTAGAAGAGCATTTGGGACCTACAACTCACACACACAAACACACTCACACAGTCAGGAGAAAAGAACGATTTGTCAACAAAAAATTCACAAAACCATTTTTAAAAAAATACTAAAGACACAGTCACTGGTAACAATACCAGTGACTGTGTCAGTCCCTTTGTTAAATGATTTCTCAAAGCTCTATATCACCAAGCTTAAAATACGCATAGCACTGGCAGGCCTGACAGCTGCCAAAAAGATGGTTGCGGTGCGATGGAAGCCTCCCCACTCCCTTGTCGTCAAACACTGGGTCCTCACCTTTTTAGATGTGGTTTATCTTTCAACTGCTCGGATTAATAAAACCACTGAGACCAATTTGAACAACTGGCACTCTGCCGCTAATTCTCTGAAAGAATTTTTAAAGTGACCCCTTTCCTGTAATGTTTCTTAAGTAAACCCAAAGAATCTCCCTGGTGTGTGTGTGTTTGTCTGTGTCTGTGCGAGTGTCTATGTGTTTTTATTTTAATCCATGCACTTCTCTGTATCTATTGCAAGTATGGTTACTAGATAAAGTTTCTGTATATTATTATTTAAAAAATATGTCGTCCTTTTGTCTGTTAATCTGTATTTTTGAAATAAAATGAACAATTTGATCACAAAAAAAAAAGAGAGAGAGAGATACTAATTGAGAGTAATAGAGAGAGAATATGACAGGGAACGGAACACCCTGTAAGAAGGGAAGAGCAAGAAGGAAAATTACTCAAGGACACTCACTTTGGAATGAATGATCAATACCCACGGGAAATAAACGAACGAACGAAAGCTCTCTACCCCATACTAGAGGAAAACCGAAGGAACAACATACATGCAGTATTGGCAGTTGATAAACTCTATATAAATGAATACCATGGCTTTTCAGAATGAATACTCTCTTTTTCTTGTTCTGTTGTGCGCTCTCTCTCTCTCTCTCTCTCTCTCTCTCTCTCTCTCTCTCTCTCTCTCTACTCTCTCTCTCTCTCTTCTCTCTCTCTCTCTCTCTCTCTCTCTCTTCTCTCCAATCGCAGATAAGGCATGTGCCTCTCTTTCCATATTGCTTGGTTATGTCATGTCTCTCTGTTTGTCCTCGTCTATATGTGCAAAGCAATATGGAAGGAAAGGCATGTGCCTCTCTTTCCATGTTGCTTGTTATGTCTTGTCTCTCTGTTTGTCCTCGTCTTTATGTGCAAAGTCCCCTTACTCAGTATCTTTTTGCTAGTTATGCTTATGGTTTATGTGTTGTCTTTCCATTGTCCATGTCTACAGTGTTGTGCCTGAAGGCGTTCATTGAACGATAGTTCATGAACTCGTTCATATTTTGGGCAAACGTGAACTGAACGTACTGTATTACTGCCTGATGAACGTTACTGTGAACTCGTTCATTCTGGTGTCTGTGAACGGCACGCTCACTCGGTTTAACTTCGTTCAATAGGGGGGTGATTTGTTATCAACAGGGCGGATGCGGGCACAGAACGCTGTGTTGTTTGACGGTTGCCATGGTTATCTCTGTGTGGTTAATTTGCAGTTGCGGTGTTGTCAGCTTACTGTTACATTAAACTGTAATCAGAAAACGCGATTATATGCTAGACCCTATAGTATCTGTGGTATAAAGGCTTGGACGAATTTCAATATGTACAGAAAAAAAATAGCTCACAGCAACATTGAAAAAAAGAACTATGAACTAGTTCATTTTTGGAAGTGTGAACTTAGTTCAAAATTTGAATTATGAACGTTCAACTGAACTAGTTCATTTTCAAATTTAAGGACTGAACTTTGAACTTGTTCACGTAGAAAGTGAACTTTCCCTACACTGCATGTCTATATGTGTAAAGTCCCCGTACCCAGTATCTGTTAGGAGTTGTGGGTGCAGGCAGGCAGGTAGGACCCAGATGCAGACGGGTAAAGGAAACGGCACTTTATTTCTGCCAAAAGGCAAGGAGCAAGGAGCAAGGAGTAAAGGAACACAGGTAGCCACAGAGAGCACGCAGGACCAACAAACCATAATGATAGCACCAGGAACAAAGGAAAGACAAGGGTAAGTAACAAACACAACGAGGAACAGCTGAGACACATTAGGGGAGGGAACAGTAATCAACACAGGAGGGAAACACAGGGAAACACACCAAAACACGACAGACATGACAGTACCCCCCCCTTAAGGGTCGACTCCCAGGCGACCCACGAAGAAAGTCAAACCCAAAACACCCAATGGTAATCAGTGATACACCCCTGTCTTCTGTCTATAAACACCCAAAGACATACTAAAACTTCAGCTACTTGGCGCTTAATACCTCACTGTTAGAAGACCCTAACTTTACAACCCTTATAAGGCAAGAGTGGGCATTCTTTTTGGAGATGAACAAATCTCTAGACACCTCACTTTCACTGCTGTGGGAATCTGGGATGCTGTAATCAGAGGAAAAAAGTCATATCGTACTCCTCATACAGAAAAAAAAACAGCAACAACAATTGGAGAATACATTAGAACAAATTTAAACTCATAACAAAGAAATATCCTGCCATGCCAGTGAACCAAAACAGAAGGAATTAAAGGAACTCAAAACACAATAGGATGATATCATACAGAAAAAAACACAATTTAAAATTCAGCAACTGAAATATAATGGTTTCAATACAGTAATAAAACAAATCAAATCTACTCCAACATAAGAAAGAGAAATCAATCATCCAGCCATCTTGACCCCACAGGAAACATTAATCAAAACCCACAGAATATAAATAATATATATCAGAATTTCTACAGCAACTGTTTACACCTTCTTAAACAGTTTGACATTACCAAAATTAACTGCAGAACAAGCTAACATTCTAGACACCATTAGCCTTAATAGATTAGATTAGATTAGATTAGATTAGATTAGGCTTTGTTGATCCTTTTGGGATGACTCCCTCAAGGAAATTGATTGCCCAGTAGTTTACAGAAGAAACACAAAAAGTAAACAGTAAACAATAATATAATAATAATAATAAAAATATAAGATAAACAATAAACTCTTAACTAACTAACTATAGAAAGTAAACAAAAAACAGTAATCAGTAAACAATAAACTCTTAGCTAATATAGAAAGTAGAGATAATAATAGAAGTAAAACAGGATTCAAGTAAAATAAAATAAGATAAATGTAGAGAACTGTATAGAGGATTAATATAAATGTAAATAAATAAATATATATAAATAAATAAATAAATGTAAACATAAATAAACATATATCTATACATATACACATGCACACACATACACATATACATATAAATATTATAACATATATACATATACATACACATATACAACATACATAAACATACATACACACATACGGCATTGTGGATAAATATCATATAATATAGTGGATAAATAAAATGAAATGACGGTGAGCAAGGGGTGGCTGACAGTTAAATAAAATAAATTAGCAGTTCAAATTAAGCAGTGGAATAGGTTATATCTCTCCTCTTTACTCTATTACTTCTATTCTATTTCCTCCTATTTCCCTCCGAGTGAGGAGTTGTCCAGTGTCCTCCTCTCTGCCACCGTCACCGGTGGGTCCAGCTTCATGCCGACCACAGAGCCAGCCCGCTTGATCAGTTTATCCAGTTGGAGGTGTCCCTCTTGTTTATGCTGCCTCCCCAGCACACCACAGTGTAGAAGAGGACGCTGGCAACCACAGACTGGTAAAACATCCACAGCAATTTGCTGCAGATGTTGAATGACCGCAATCTCTCAGGAAGTACAACCTGCTTTGTGTCTTCCCATACAGGTAGCTGTTGTGTGTTTTCCAGTCCAGTTTATTATCCAGCCAGACCCCGAGGTATTTGTAGGAATTCACAGCCAGGCGTACTTCTGTAGATGACATAGCTCAGAGTTGTAGCAAAAGTCTGAGGTGTACAGGGTGAAGAGAAGAGGGGCCAGCACTGTACCCTGGGGGGCTCCAGTACTGCTGACCACAGTGTCAGACGTGATGTCCTTCAGCCTGACGTACTGTGGCCTGTCAGTGAGGTAATCATCAATCCAGTCCACCAAATAGGGTTCCACTCCATCCTGTTCAGTTTGTCGTGAAGCATAGGGGGCTGGATGGTGTTAAAGGCACTGATATAATGAACTCACCAAAGCACTCGATACAATTCCTAGCAACAAGTCTCCCGGACATCATTTCACTAGACACAGAAAAAGCTTTTTATAAGATTAATTGGTCGTTTTTATTTATTACATTTCACAAATTTGGAGTTTTGGAGAATCGTTCATTCACTGGATTAAAATACTGTACGCATCCCAGGGCCACCATCACCACTAATGGAATCACTTCACAGAGTTTTACACTACATCAGGGCACCAGACAGGGATGCCCCTTCTCGCCATCCCTCTTTGCCATTTTTATTGAACCACTCGCAGCAGCAATACGACAAAACAGCAAAATCAAGAGAATTCAGGTAGCCAACGTACAACACAAAATTATTTTAGATGCAGATGATCTTTTACTTTACCGTATTGGTCCGAATATAAGACGACCCTGATTATAAGACGACCCCCGTTTTCAACAAAACATTTAGAAAAAACGATTTGCAGACCAGATTTGCGCTGACTGTTGGCATCTTTGAGACGTTGTTTTTGTGCCGCCATCTTCTTACGTTACACTCCATGACCCCGAGCTTCTTGGCAGCTTGGCAGTTGTTACTTGACTCTGCCCTATTGACGACCATTATTTAAAAAATGGCTCTGTCCAGTTCACTCTTTCTGGATCACAGTCACTGAGACTCTATCCACCATCCTTAGCTACAGAATCCCTTCATCTCCTACACTATGTTTCCTTGGTGACATTTCCGAAATCCACATCCCGCAAAAACACAGGAATCCGTTGCTTATCTCTGTAGTTGTCGCTAAAAAAGTAGTCCTTCAAAACTGGAAATCAAAAAAATCTTGCCACATCAATAACTGGACAAATCTAATCTCAGAATACATCTCAATGGAAAGATACAATGCACACAGAAAGAAGCAAATATCAACCTTTGGAGACCTGGTCCTCATTTTTAACGTTTATAAATTCAACAAAAACATAACTACAAGCTGTGTATATTACCACCTGCATACCTCTCCTTCCGTTATGTAAAGCTTATATTTATATTTCCCCTTTTATTTATTTTTTCTCTTCCTTCCTTTTCTTTTGTCCCTGCAACTACCACGTTAAACATACACATAGGCACACCTTCCACACTCACGCATAACATGACCAACCCGTTTCTACACCCTAACCGTGATGTGAACCACAGATCACTCAAACTAATCTTTAATACCATCCCAGTGTGTTTGTCAATTGTCTTGTCCAGTCACATTTTGTCAGTTCTGATGTCGTCCTGTATCCCTTCCCTCTGTCGTCTGTTGTCTGTCTCTCACCTTGTCGCGTTTTATGTGTATGTGTACCTTTATCGTGGGGCTATAATCCCCCCTCCCCTTATATGGATTCAGGACCTTACTAAAACAGGGTGAATGTTATGGTAGAAAAATAGTAAATGCAATGTATATAGATCTGAATGTAACAAATTGTGTATGCTATATATGTGTGTATATATATATATATATATATATATATATATATATATATATATATATTCATACATTGCTTCATTCAATATAAAGATAAAAAGGAAGTATGGCTGTTGCTACTGGTTTGATGTAATTTTGTGTGTGTGTCTCGTGTGTGTATCTCTGTATGATATTTGCGTGTATGTCTGTGTGCGGTGTGTGTATGTGTATGTGCAGTGGCGGACTCAGACTGTTTGAAGGGCAGGGGCGAAAAAGTAAAAAGGGCACATTCTGGACAACATGGGGCCCACCAGCGGACACAGTGGCTTTTCTAACTTGATGGTGTTTTGTTCCCCCAACGGAGCCTTAAAGGCAGCACTGCCTGGAAGGTCCTATCCCCTTATTCTAGCGACTTTATAAATACCAAAATTAGTTGTTCACATCATTGTGCACTTTCACATTTTAGCCAAAGAAAGGAGGATGCCTTACTGCTTTCATCTTTACAAACATTTAAGTAAAAATTAAACTGGAGAAAATTCAATGTGCCGCTACCATACAGTCTTTGACCGCTGACAGCCAGCTCGGGAAACATTTAAGGAAGTTTTCCTTCATGTTGGGGTGATAGCTGACCATTATCGTCTCTCTTGCATGAAATGACCTACACTTGAATGATCTTGAACGCTCAAAAAATGTATATACATCTTAAACGGTATGCAAACTGAAAATATTAAGTTTTTCTAACTTGGCATCTAATTGCGCTTTTCCACTATGGGTACTGACATACTCTCAATCTGCTTTTGCTTCGTTATCCAGTGGAGATTAAGTACCACTCGATGTAGCTGTTTGTCATGGCGACGCCACATGAAAGCAACGCCTCGCATTCCCGTTCGTCAGCTACCAAAGAGAGGAACGTCTACACCTCAATAGCTAACCACAACATGTTTTTTCGGTTTGCCATATTCTTGCTCCAGAGGGCACATCGTCATCATCAGGGGCAACCTAGGGCACTCATTCATTTTGTTCACGTGTAAAGGGCAGCCAATAAGGCACTTTCTCTCATTTCACCACATAGAGGGCACTTTAGCACACTTTTTCAACCATGGGGGCGCCAGACGGGCAGAAGGACACTAGAAGGGCACCAGACGGGCAGAAGAGCACTAGAAGGGCACTATAAGGACCAGACGAGCAGAAGGGCACTATCAGGGCACTAGAAGGGCACTAGAAGGGCACTGGAAGGGCACTAGAAGGACCAGACGGGTACTATCAGGGTACTAGAAGGGCACTAGAAGGGCACTAGAAGGACTAGACGGGCAGAAGGGCACTATCAGGTTACTAGAAGGGCACTCGAAGGGCACTGGAAGGGCACTAGAAGGACCAGACGGGCAGAAGGGCACTATCAGGGTACTAGAAGGGCACCAGATGGGCAGAAGGGCACTTGAAGGACCAGACGGGCAGAAGGGGACTATCAGGGCACTAGAAGGACCAGACGGGCAGAAGGGGACTATCAGGGCACTAGAAGGGCACCAGACGGGCAGAAGGGCACTATCAGGGTACTAAAGGGGGCACTAAAAGGGCACACATTAAGGCACGTCGTTGAATTTTCTTGTTCTAGAGGGCACATCATCATAATTTATTGTATGAAGGAGCACCCTAGAGGGCACCTAATCATGTTTTGCACGTGAAAAGGGCAGCCATTAAGGCATTTCCTCTTGTTTTCGACACTCTTGAAGGGCACTTTAGCGCGCTTTTTCAACCATTGAGCCCCTGAGTCCGCCACTATGTGTGTGTCTACGTCTTGTGTATGTGTTTGGTGTGCCATGCGCTGTGCTGCTCTCTGAGGTCCTCAGCCAGCGCAGTAGGTTCGAGACATAAAACACATCAAAGTACCGACGGCTTCTCCCTATGCTATATTTAGTCGTATAACGTAGAAGCATACATGCCGCACGCTATATACATCATCATTTGTATGCTATAAGAGTGACATCAGGGATAGCTCCGGACCAAACAGAACACACACAGTCACAGTTGTGGAAGAGCACAAGAGCAAGTAAGGAGCAGCCCAGTTGAACTTCATAATCATCAGGGCCTTTGATTGCCCACGTTATATCATAGAAAAACGAAATCAAATTGTTCTGATTCTGATTCAGCTGCGTGTGCATCCTTCCTTGCGAGGGCAAACAAAATGTGTGAGAGTGTGACTATCATGTGACTATAATGTGACTATGTACCAGTGCCGTGATGCCACGCGCACGAGTGAAGACCCCACAGAGACCCCCAATCGAGCTCCGCCATGTTTTGCATCAGACCATGTTTTGATGCGCCTGTTTTATTTTATTTGCAAGTGTTGTACTGAAATAGTTATTTGATCGCTGGCTTTTTGACAGCTGTTTAGTCTATTATAGTCACGCAATGAGCATATTTGGCTAATGCCAGAGACAGAGCGGCTGAAGTGGTATTCCACTGAGGGGCGAACACTTACTATTATAATTATAACAGTAGAAACTATATTTTGTAGTAGGTATGGGACACTGGGAGCATAATAATATTGGCAACAATGACTTGCCCTATTTTAATGATACGTTTATATCAAGAATTAATAAAAAACTCAACGTCTTTGCGGAGAAGACACAGAGTAAGAACACACGCAATAGTTCGTTGTATAGGCTATATTTTAAAATGCGAGAAGACATAAATATAGGCCCATTGGTTTCTTTCAAACGGATGGAACACACACGTTCAGGCCGCGATGATGATGAATCAATGAGGCTCAATAATCAATTTGAGAGACATTAATTGAGAGCCATTTGATTGATATAGGCCACCTAATATAGGGTGTAGGTTATAAATACAGACAACTCACAGTCTATTTCCCATGGTTACTATGACTGATCTTTCCGCTCCAAGTGCAAGCGCTACTCTCTTGCATAGAGGGGTTTGGTTGCAGTTTTTACCATCTCAAGGCTTTACCTTCATGGACATTTCATTTCCCCCTTTTTTTATCTCAATGGATGGCAGTCATTATTGGGGCACAGATGGTGCTCGCGTCTCTTGGTCCTTTGTTGTTTGCACGGAGGAATGGATTCATGTTCCTGGCGACGGCAATGAAGGCAGAGAGGAAAAACAAAAGGACATCTCAGAGGGTGGAAGATAGTGGGGCGGCATAAGCTCAGGGGTAGACTGGTAACTGGAAGGTTGCTAGTTGGATCCCCGGCTCCTCCTAGAGTGTCGAGTTGTCCCATAGCGGACGCCTCACCTGACGGCTGGCTGTCAACATGGGTGGTTGGACTCTGCCGTCAGTGTGTGAATGAATGGTGTAAGCTCTTTGGATAAAAGATTAGAATCCCCTAAAATGTAAAACATAAGACTATGATCTACATTTGATAGACGTGGGGGATGCTTTTCTCTCATGTGCTTACAATACTGTGAATGCTAAATGTATCAGCACTGTGTGGCACCTCTGGGAATTGAACCCCAACCTTTTACTCGCTAACGCAACTGGTCTTCAAACTGAGCTACAAACAAAGTAGGACCGGATCCAAAAGGGCAGTAAAATAGGGAATTCTCCCATCTGTATACATTTGACTGATAGTTATTGTTCCAATGGCGTATACCTCATCCATTGCCTCTCTGCACAATTAATAAAGGGCATTATTCCCCACCAGATTGGAAAAACAAAGACAGACGCCTCTCCTAAATTGCTCCATCACTGCCATCCAACCAGAGCGCCATGGGTGCAGAAGGCACCCTGGGGTTCATTATCAGACCAATAGGGATGCATAAAAACATAAACCAAGGGAAAAAAACAGGGCAGGGCCCAGTTCCCGAAAGCATATTAGCCTAAGTGGTTCTAGAAGTGCGTCGTACGAGTAGGGATGGGCATTCGATTAAGTTGTCTAGTTGATCGTCAGGAAATAAACGATCATAGTCGATTAATCGTTAATATTTTACATAAATTAAAAAAAAAATTATATTCAAAAATGAAATGAAAATACAAATGCAGCGTGTTGCAAACGGAGCATGCAGTCGAAGCGGTGCTCATAAACATAACTAACAATAAACACAACCCTAGTTTTCGTCCCAAATATAACAATAATCATATCAAAAAAAACAATCATGATAACTTAACCAACCATTCTACAGATTCTTGTATCAGAAAGATGAGCATGTTGACATGCTCTGGGGCAGACGCGACCGCAGCCTGGTGACGTCAGTCTCAGACGCCCGAAAAACACCCCGTCTATGGGGGACAGACGTTGCCGGATGCAAATACCTCCGTGCCAACTTGGCAAGGCGGGCTGGGAACAACTTTCCAAAACCAGGGGCTCAGAAAGTTCTTTATTTCTGCTTCGATGCTAACCTCGCCTGAGTGGTAGGCCTATAGTGCTCCCAAGAAGTCTTTTTTAAATCATAAATGGTCCACACCAGGACTTAGCCGTGGCCTGTCCGCTTCATGATTACATAGCCGCGTTCCAATATCCATACTATCCGTATACTAGTCTAAAGTAAGTAGGGCGTTCCGATTCAGATAGGGCGAAAATAAGTGTACTGCAAACGGTAAACGCGAAGTGTGTGGCGATATACACTATCATACTCAACGGCAGCCATCTTAGCTATGTAGCGGAAGAGGGCGGAGCCAGCTGAGCCAAAGTCGGCGCATTTTCCACATAGCTGCATATTTAGTCATTTGTGGAGTTTTTATAGTTTTTTCATACGGTTCATCACGGTCACGTTTTCTGGAACGCCACCATAGCACGACCGATCTCGCCAAGTAGCCTATGCCGCCCACACCGCTCATCTGAGATGTTAGAGAGAGACAGAGATATTATCGATTTTAGCTCCGAACCTTATTTGTTATCCCTAGTTTTTTTTTGTGTCCATTAGTATGCTTCCTCAAATCAATCTTCATGCATATATATTTATTAGTCCACAA